>NW_028327177.1:1405827-1707994 GCF_987537825.1 Furipterus horrens
GGCAGGGACTTTCTGGGGCTGTGGCCCTGGACGGCTTCTTGACTGGAAACCAGAATACAGTGAGGGTGCAGGGCCCCAGTGACGAGATTTCCATTCGTCAGTGTGACTTCGGCCCCCCCTTCCACGCCCAATCCTTCGGCTTCCAGGAGCCAGGGCCATGCCACCCAGGTGGACGACAGGTGTCTCCCTGGTGTGCTCGTCGGCTGCACAGGAAAGACCCACAGACACCGACCGCCGACAGTCCCCTAGTGAAAGAGCCACGGTGCCTGCTTGTCACGTGCATCGGTCCCCAGCCCACGGAGCAGCCAATGACCTCTCCCTGACAGACTCGCAGACACGAGCACCGTCCCGTGCCGGCCTGACCTTGTGGTGACTTTTTACCGTGAGACGGGAGGGAACCGAGGCGCACCGGAGACCGCGCAACGGGGGGAGAGGCAACGGAGACCCCACGGCCACACCGTCTCAGCGGGAGGGGGCTGCGAACAGTTTTAGGAAACGCATCGGAGAAAGAAACGCGGTTTAATTCGATAGAAATTTTAAAGATAATGTTAAAGAAAATTTCCAGAAAGCCAAACAAACTAGCAAATGGATAGAAAATAAGAGAAAATTCTAACAACTATGCTAGGGGTCAGGTGGCTTTGAGGTTTATCGGGATGATCACTTAGTTAAGTGACATCATTCCTAATCCCTGGGGTGCACACCTGAAACTAATACAGTCTTGTGTGTCAGCTTAACTGAAATGCAGAGAGTGATCTAAATATTCAAAAATAAGAAAGAAAGATGAGAATGTGAATGATCTACTTACGAGTTCCGATGACCAAATAATGACACTTCCAGGAAAAGAGAACAGAAAAAGGCAAGAAGAGGACCTCGTCCGGGAACTAATTCAAGGAAATGGGCCTCAGCTGAGGTGGTCCCGTCGGCGTGAGATTTCAGACCACCGGGCATGAAGCGAAGACGCCAGAGACCGAAGGCGGGAAGGTGAACACCAGCGATGAGGCCTGGTCATCACAGGCCTTCTCAAAAGAAGCCAGAAGACAAAGGATTTCTAGGTGTTCTTTAAAAATTAGTTTTCAGTGAGAACTGCAGACCCAGCCAAGCCACCCACCACGTTGTTGGTGGAACGGAGCTTTCCTTGAGGTCCCCGTGTCTTCCTGCGCCCGTCTTCAGGGAGTTCCTGGAGAAGACATCCCACGTGGACGAGAACGTGAACAACAGAAGAGGAAGTTGTGGGGCCCAGGGAGGAGGGGTCCTCTGTGCAGAGCAGACGAGGGAACCCCCAGGGAGACCGAGTCGGGGACTCTCAAGGCAACGTCCTAGAGAGCGGTCCCCCCGTGGGGGCCGGGAGGGAGAGGGTTAGGGAGGAAGAACTCCAGCAAAGCCATAAGCTGATGGACCGCCCAGCACAGCTTAACCGTGTGGAGGCGCGCGCGTCTCTGCGGGAATGCCTAGCTAAATGAGGACATGCGCAGTGGTAAATTAAATAATTTGGTAATTACTGACTTCCAGGAAAAGAAAAACGCATCGGAATAGACATGACTCAGCGGCTGCATAGCCCTGACTGTTGGTGGACTGTTCTGGAAGGGTGGAGAGGGGAAGCGGAGTGCAGGGGCGGGAGGGGGAGCGCGGCACCCGGCATCCCTGCCTCCTGCTGCTGGGAGCCCGGGGACCTGGTCTGAGGTGGGAGGGCCCAGCCTGGGGCTTGGGAGCGCAGGTGAGCGCCCGGGGGAACAGGTGTGAACGAGGAGGCGGGTCTTTGGGGAAGCGGGCGTGGCGAAGGCTGTCGGGAGGCTTCCTCGGTCAGGTTCTGAGTCAGCTGGGAACCCGGCCAAGGAGCCAGTGGAGGGAGAACAAATCGCCTTCCTGACTAACAGAGGCTGAGGGCGTCCTGCTGCCTCCTCGTCGCTGACCTGCCCCACGGTCCGCACCGTAGACCCTCCTGTCAAAGGCGAGTCTGAGTCTGCAAAGCGAACCCCTTCCCGGGTCACCCTCCCTGCTGATCGAGAGAAGGACGGGGGAGGGCCGAGTCCTCCACTCCGGAGACCCTCCGTGGGGCCACTGAACCCACTCAACAGACGAAGCAACACGGGGCCCCTTGCTCCATCTTCGGAGGGAACAAGGGCTGGGGGCACTCATGGGAAGGATCTTTCTCGTGGGGACCAGGCACCCCCTCCATCAAGTGCTGACGGCAGCCAGGATTAGAGCAAGCGGCTTCCGTTTCCATTATAACCGTTGTAAGACCGCAGACATACATTCTTTTGATAAGAATAAAATTAAAGTTTGGTCTGGAGAAAAGCAGTGAAATGGTGTCAGAGTTCACTTGGACCCAGGGGTAAGAAGGAGTCCTTCAGGCCGAGATGCAGGGACGGGAACCCCCAACCCCCGCGGGGCCGCGCCAGGGCAGACTGGAAACGTGCACTCTGCGGGCTCTGGCACCCCAAGGGCCACCGTGCAACTGTCCGAGGGGGCTCCCGGGATGGAGGGGAGAATCAGGCCAGAGCTGGAGGGAGCTGGGACGAGGCCCGTAGGGTCCCTGTGTGCAGGGTGAGGTGAGGGGCTTGGGTCCTATCCTGCCCATAATGTGTGTGGGGGGTGGTGTAGGGAGGGCCTTCTTCCAGTGCTACAGAGGAGGGGTCCGCAGGTGGGCGGCAGGGAGCCAGGGGAGCCGGGCGTGGTGGTCCTCCCCGTGCGAGAGGATCCCTTGTTCATGGCAGCACACTTGTCCGCAGTCACAGCTGTTCCGAGTGGCTGAGAACCTCAGAGTGGAGCTGGCCATCCTGAGCAGCGGATGCTAAAGGCAGCGTGGTGCCAGGGAGGGAATTTCCACCCGTAGTCCCGGCAGTAACGGGAATGGCCTTCCACCTGCTCCACAGTCACGGCGGTTCCGGGTGGAAGGGGGCACAGGGGCACAGGGCACGGCCGGTCCCCGTGGGTGGGGCAGGGCACCACCGCCTGTCCTTCCTGGAGGGCTTGTTCATTGGGTCAGACTTCCAGGGACCACATGGGAACATCTATTGCTGGGGAAAGTTCTCTGGAGAGAGTGTGAAGACGGTCTGAAAATATCCAGAGAGGCTTTGAAGAGAAAGTTGCACTTCAACCCCAGTTTGGGGGACAAGGGTGGGGCCACGCTGGGGAAGGAAGAAATGGGCTGTGTGGAGACAGGAGTTGGGAGGTTAGTGTAAAAGGACCAGCAACCAGGTCCTTAGGATGCAGAACATGAGGGATAGTGCATAAACAAGCCGGCTGTGAAGAAGTCTGGGACACACTGTGAAGGCCCTTGAATGTAAGGAAAAAGAGCTGTGGGTTTATTTTTGGGTGACAAGGGGTGATGAAGGGCTTGACACGGCGGAGGGCCAGGACCAGACTGCACGCTGTAAATGATTGCCCAGGAAGGGGTGCGGGGTATGAACTGGAGCTGAGAGCTTTGGGACAGATGGAAACCGTCTGGGAGCCTCGCGGCAGCCCAGGAAAGTGATGGCCCAGCCCCGAAGTTGGGCAGTAGCCACACTGCGAGAGACGATGGTTGGCACTGGTGGGAGGGACCGAGGGGTGAGCACCAGGCAAGAGACAGGACTCGACTAGGATGAAATCTGGAGTGTCAGTGGGAGATGGGGGCGGGGGCGGGCACTGGGAGTAGAGAGACAGCGTGTGGTCCCCCAAAAAGGACTGACTTGCGCAAAGTCAAACCTTGCACCGCTGCGAGACCTGACTTAGGGGCTCTGCCAGCTGACTCCTGGTCAGAGAGAGACCTTTTCGTCTGCCCACTGCTAGGCAGAGGCCCAGCCATCCATCTCCGGCGGCCCAGCAGGGCTGGAACGGGTGTGCGGGCTGGGCGCTGAAAGCCTTATTTCATTACTTTTTGACATCTTCAAAGGACAGGAACTCCAGCCCAGACAACAGCCCAGGCTTATAAATTAGTCAGTTCCGCTCCAGTCCAGCTGGAGAAGGTGGCTTTTCTCAGCCTCGCCTTCTCGCTAAAGCTGGAGAAGTGAGAGGGAACATTCTCTCGGCAGGGAGGGCGTCCTTCGCCAGAAGAACATGAATGATTCTCAAGGTTCTCGGCGTCCTGCCTTGGCTCTCTCTGCCCATAGGCAGGTCGGGGAGCTCCTCCCTCACATTGTGTCACTTCTGGGATTTGAAAAGGCCACCGATATCCAGGCTTTTATTTTAAAGATATCAAATCCTCTATGGGGAAAAAACACAAAAGACTGAGGGGAACAGGCAAATATGTGTTACTAAATTAATACATTAACAGGGATCGCGTAATGAGCTCAATGGGCCGGAAGAGAAAGACAAAGGAGAGTATTTCTTGTGCACCCACGATAAGCCAGGCAGAAGAAGAGGCGGTTGAGGCGTAATAACGTCTCTATAACCGAGGGGGTGGATATCAATGTCCTCATTTCACCAAAGGAAACACTGAGACGCAGAAGCTGAGGTGACTTGCTCAATTTCAAAACTACTGATCTGCAAAGTTGGGATTCACCACGGCTCTGCTTTGAGGACGGAAATCTCAGGAAAGGATGCGTCCTAAAGACGCAGAACAGAGTAAAGCGAAGTCCCGGCGAGAGGGAGACGGGAGAAGAAAGGTCCCCAGAATCGCAGTTGTGGTTCAGAGTGCAGGCAGAGCTCAGGAGTGGGGGTGGGGGGCTGGCTACAGTTCTGAAGAGGGAATGGGGCTGAAGAGCCAGAGCATCTGAGTGACGACGGGAAGGATGCTGGGTGCCATCCAGTTCTTGCTCCACGAAAACCTAAACCCCCCTCTAATGCAGACCAAGCCAAAGCCAGCGCCCCCCTTCCTTGGGCTGTGGTGCTTGTAGATTCTGGGCAGCAGCTGCAGCCCGGGGGGACAGCGTTCATGTCCTTTCTCTGGAGAGCTGCCGTGGAAGTGAAGCGCGGGGACGGTGGAGGGCCTCTGATAAGTGAGTCACTGGGAAAGGCAAGTTCCTAAATGGGTTGGAATCAGGGTACCAGGTGCTCGCAGCCCTCCCGCTTGTCCGTGGTTGGCGCTGGAGTGTGCCGGGCTCCTGCTCAGTGCACTGGGCCCAGGCGGGGGGGAGCATGAGCTGTAAATCCACTGGGGAGGAGTGAGTTCAGAGCAGCAGACGGTGTGATGCTTCCTCCAGATCATGTGCTCAGAAATGGGCGCTTCCTGCCATTCGGGCCCCTTGTGAGTTCTCCTTGAAGGTGTGGGAAGAGCACACCAGAGGGGCAGGACCATGGTCAGAGCTCCGGGCGGCCCAGGGCGCCTGCTCGGGCGTGAGCCTGGGTCAGCACCTCAGACAGAGCCCGGCTCCTAGACCTGCAGGGCTGCGGAGCCAAGGGCCCCAACCCTCCATGGGGGCCGCCTTCCTCTGCAACGGACTGTGCAGTTTGAGGGGTGGGGGCAGCGTGGGGGAGGGGCACATCCTCTGGGCTTTGGTCCCGCAGGTGGAGGGCGGTTGGGTGATTGCCAAGCTCCATTCCACACAGAGGCCGCAGCCTGCCCGCCCGCCCCAGAGGCTGCTGAGCCCCACGCCTGCAGGGTGGGCGGGGTGTCCCGTGGCCCTTCTCACTGCCCGCCACGTGCTTTTCTGCGGCTCAGACCCTCACCAAGTCCTCTCGGGAGGGGAGCCACACACGCGTCTCTCCACGTCACGGACGAGGCCACTGAGGCGTGCAAAGACCGGGCAGCGCGGCCGGAACGAGGGGTCTGCGGGAGACTCGTGCGCCCCGTGCCACAGCTCATCCATGGTCTCTGCACCAGGACATCACTGTGACAGGCAGGACACGGTGCGCCTTCATGGGACCGCTTGTCTGGTGACCCCTGGACGCCAGCCGGTGGGCTGTGGCTTATTTCTGCACGCCCAGCACAGCGTGGGAGCAGGAGGCCTCCGTCAGCATCTGCAGGTGAGCAGTTCTGAGGCGGGGGAGACCCAGATCCCAGCCCCCCGACCTGCGACCAGCATGGGGCTGAGGGCCACGTCCATTCATTCTCCCGCACTCCCACTCGGTGAACTAAAAGGACAGATTAGAGACTCCAGGCGGTGCCTGCCCAGGGTTGGAAAGTCCCTAGTCCCTCTCATTGTCCCTGAGCTTCCCTCCCCGTCTGAATAAGAGAGGAAATAAAAGTGCCCCCTAGGGTGACTGATAATCACAGAGGCGCTTCCTTGTTTAACAAATCTTAGTTACGTTAGCCTGGAGGCTCCATGCGAGGGAGGTGCACACCTCCTGCCCCAGGGCTGCCGGGTGATTTCTCCTGTCAACGTCGGACCCCTGCCCCCACTGTACACTGGCATTGGGGAGGGGGTCCCCGCCCGCAGAGCCCATGGCGGGAGATAAGCGGCCTCCACAAGCAGCCCCACAGCTCTCCCACCTGGCGCCCCTCACCGAGCGTCTGAGTGGCAGAGATGGGGAGGGAATCGGGGATGAGGGAGAAGGAGCGGGGTGGGGGTAGGGGGGCCGTATCGGTTTTGCCAAAGAGGATGACTCAGTGGGATGCGGGGCTCATCTAAATTTCGAAATGACTGATGTATTTTCCATGGTGTTTTATTAATCAGCCTCAGATGCAGCCCAATTTGCAAATTTCATGTGGCAGCTATTAAACATCTTCTCCTGCGTAAGTAAATGAAAGGATTTACTAATTCCAGCAGACACCCCGTGCATCGGTAATGGGGGCGAGCGCTAAACACAGGCCGGCCGGCCCGGCGACGCCGCTGGAGACACAGCCGCAGGATGGACTGAGGCCTGGGGGAGCGGGGGGCACAGGCCTGAGGGAGCACTCCGAGGGTCTCCCCAGATCCCGTGAAGCTCCAGGAGCCACACCGTGGGCTGGGCTGGGGGCTGGCCACGCTCTCTTCTCTTCTGAACGTTGGTTAGTTTCCATTCCGTTGAACTCCGCTCCACCCTGACTTCATGGCTGTTTATTTGGCACCTGCCCCGAGGCTGCCAGAGGGAACAGAACGGGCTGTGTTTGTGGGTGATGGCAGCAGAGGGGCTCCCTTCGCCCCACGAAGCAGCACCGTGTGCCCGTTCTCACCACTCACATCCCAGTTTCCTTGCAGGTTCAGCGAGGCCTTTCCCTTCCCTGCAGACCCGGAATGACCCCGACGCCCTTCAGTGACTCAGCCCAGGGCTGCCCGACTGAAAAGCTTGGGTCTGCCGCCCCCTCCCACCCGAGAAGGGCACGGCTGGCTAGTGTTCAGTGGGGCCTCATAAGCCACCTTCCGCTCCCTTTGCCTGTGGGCCCTCTGGAAGGAAAAGGACAGCCTGCTCACGTAGCTGAGTCCCAGCCCCGAGGACTTTCTGGGCCCGGCAAATGCTGGCTGCGCCGATATTGTCATCCTGCTGGGGCCTAACAGGAGGAGGGGCCAATGCCCCCGGAGCCACATCCAGCGTTAAGCAGAGCCAGCCCCTCGCCGGAGGGGTGTGCGTCCCTGGCTCCGAAGCCCAGCACCCCCGGCCAGGCTTGCCACGGAGAACCGCAAGGCGTGCCGAAAAGCAAGGAAACCCACGGCCTGAGCAAACAAAGAAATCATCAGAACCGGTCTCAGCCATGACACAGATGTGCGAATTATCCCGCAGGGAATTTAAAATAACTGTAATTAATATGTGAGGGGCTGCGATGGGAAGCGTAGACAGCATAAAAGAACAGATGGGGAATGCAGGCAGGGAGGTGGGAACGCTGAGAAGGAACCACAAGAAAACGCTGCCCAGGAAAACCCTGTACAGAAACGAAGACGGCCTTCGGGGGCTCGCCGGGGGACTGGACGTTGGCCGAAGAAAGAGTCAATGGTCCTGAAGGCAGGTGACAGGAACTTTCCAAACTGACATCAAAAAGAAATGTAATTTTAAAAAGAAAAAAGAAAGAAAAAGAAACGTCCAAACTCTGTGGGACCCTCTGAAAAGATGTAACTCGTGTCCCTGAAACACCAGAGAGAGAAGAAAGAACGGAGAAGAACTATTTGATGTCACAATGACTGGAGAGCTCCAGCCCCAGGAAGCCCAGGGGATGGGAACAGCGGGTACAACAGAAAGGGGAGGCTTACGGAGACGCGGGTCGGGGGTCCCTGCCCCAGGACAAATCACCCCCCACAATAGGGCTCGAGGAGCCGGCTGCCCCTGCTATACACAGCCAGGCACGCGTGGGGCCCAGTCACCCCAGACCCCACATGGTGGGGCCGCTCCAGTGAAGGGTCTGGGCTACCCTTGCCCAGGGGCACCTAAGGCCACCAGCTCACATCCATCCTCCAGGTGAGCAGGGGAGGCAGGGCGGGGGTGTGATCAGCTTGCTGTCAGAAGGCGGCGGCCAGGCCTGCGGGACTGAATGCAGGGAGGTGCTCCCAAGTCGGGCTGGAGGGGGACGTTGCCCCTGCGTTGCTCCAGAGAGAGAAGAGGCTGCTCTCCTTCCCCTCAGGTCACCTTTAAAGCAGCGACGGACCTGGCAAAATCGATCGCCCACATAAAAATGAAAAAAAAAGCTCAGATCCGAAGTTCAAGTCTAAAGCTCACGCCAGTCCCTCGCCAACACTGACCATGTGTCTGGCCACAGGCCACTATTCCTAGGACACATTTGCTGGCGACTGGATGGTGTTGGGTGGTACCTCCAGGGGGTGGTGGTTAAAGACAGGGCCCCTGGGACGTGACAAGGTCGTGAGGGTGGAGCCCTCATAAGGAGATGTGTGTCCTTGTGGGAGGGGCCCAGATGACCCCGTGGCCCCCGTCTGCACTGGAGGACCCAGGGAGCAGACATGGGCAGCGAGCTGGGACACGGGCCCCCAGCCACCGCGATCTGCAGGCCCCTTGACCTTGGCTGAGCCTCCAAAACTGTGAGAAATAACGGCGTTAGGTTGATCAGGCGCTCAGCCGATGGTACCCAGCCCTGCCGGACCGAGACAGCGTTTAACACGGGTTTCATCCTCGCAGCCACCCCGGAAGAAGGCGCCATCCGTCTGCCTTTTAAGGACGAGGATGTGGAGGTTCTGGGACAGTGAGTGTCTTGGCAAAGGCCACCCAGATGGTTTGCTCGGGCCTGGGGCCGGGTCTTTGTTCCGCAGGGTGTTCGCTGCCTGTGAGCACCCACTTGGGAGCACTGAGCCCGCAGGGCGGGGAGTGCGGCCCAGAGGCCTCTCTTCCTGCGAGACGCCGTCCCCGTTGGCTGTAACCTCGTGCACGGAGAGGGCTCCCTCTGCCCGCCGCCGCCCGGACTCCTGTATTATTCCCCCGTCAGCGTCCCAGAAGCACGTCCACACCCGGGTCCCGCAGCGCAGGGGTGCTGAGGACGCTGCCTGCCCTGCTTGTGACAACACTGTCCGGGTCAAGCGCTCCACCTCCGGCGCACCGCTCAGAACTTCCCCGGCCAAACCGAGCACCATCGCAGAACAAAGCCCGGGTTCGCCACCTGTTGCCTCGATACTTCCTCGTCAAGTCCACGCCCCGCCCCCACCCCCCCAGTCCAGAGGCCCATCAGAGCTGCCCTCCCCTGAGCCTCACCGCGGACACCCACAGTGCGGGCCCGGGAGAAGAGCTCGCCGGTTATGAAAACGGGGCTGTTCTGCCTGAAATTGGCTAAATGCCCACGCAGTTAGGACTTCTGTGGGGCCTCCTGCTGAGGAGGGGCGGTGGCCAGGAAGTCAGGCGGGCGAGAGGGAACCACGCTTGCATCACCGCCGTGAGGCCAGGTGGCATGAGGTCTCCACGACAGACCATACTTCGGGCCGGAGGAGACCAGCGCGGCCCCCACCTGCGGCCACTGGGGGGTACTCAGGACACAGCCCAGGGGCCGGGAGAGTGGAAACTTCCCCAGGGGACCAGCTCTCCAAGTCCCCAGAAGGCACTTTTCTCATTTCTGAAATGGAAATAATCACGCTTGCCTGCCTCCAGCAGAGCCATTACGGCACACCGGGCTGAGGGCACAGAGAGGCCTCTGCCACCCTCCGTCACCCTCCTGGGAAGCTGGCTGTCACTACTCACCGAAGGTATCTCCACGTGCTCCCCTTAAAGGCTTCATTCCCCTCACAGCATCTAGGGGGGAGAGTCCATTTACAAGACTACATTTTGTCCCTGATTTCAGGATGCCCCTGGCCAGAAGGCTCCTTGTCCCTGTCCTTTTGCTAAAGCTGCTGCTGGCGGCTCAGCTGTCCCCTCCCTCAGACGCATCCACCCACGCGGCACCATCCTCATCCTCATCGCTGGCTCTGATTGCACGTGCCCCCGCCGGGTGCTCCGGCAGCCTTCTGCCCGCCCCCGCCCCCGCCCCGGTCCTGCTTCCCCGGGGACTTCCATCCGTTCTGCAGGTCAGCGCCCACCTGTGTCCAGGCACCGGCTGAACTCCTGCTGTCCCTCGGAACAGTGTAACCCACATAAGTGTTGCTCAGAATGACTCAAAGAAAAGAGAAAAAGAAAAAGGAGGCAAAATGCTTGGGCAGGCCTTAGCCAGGTAAAAATGTGTGGGCTCCTCCTGGGCCCTCATACTGCACCCCACTTCCTCCTGGCCCTGTCGGAACAGGACGTGGGGAGGGCCCCCAAGGAAGCCCCAGGCCTGTGAGGTGGCTCTAGATGAGTTGCAGAGCTGAGTGACGCCAGCAGGGACACTGTCTCAAGGAGGAGCCCCGACGTGCAGGATCGGCAGCTTGCCTTGCCCGCTGCCTCCAGCCAGCAGCTCCGGGCCCCGCGCTGTGGCCGTTCAAACTGCGTGGGGCCACAGGCCGCCTGGAGGCTCGGGCGGGGTCTGCAGGCCTCTGCGGACAGTGTGCGCGCACAGACACACGGACACACCACTTGGCGAGCTGCTCTCGTGATGCTGAGGGTTCTCCGTCCGCACTGGGACCAGACCGTGTGAGAAAGCGCTTGTGCCGTTAATGCCGAATGATAAGTGACCAGGAAGATAAAAAGAGATGTCTGCCTCATCACAGACACAAAAATAAATTCCAGATGGATTGAACATGAAATGCAACATTGTAACACGTTTTTTCAAAGCACAGGAGTATGTCTGTGTCACATCAGGGCGAGGCCGATACAATACGCCCACAGATCGGAAGAAGCTAAATAAACACCCAGCAAGCACACGGCACCGGATGGAATGGGCTGGGGGTGAAGGTGGTGACGGGGGAAGCCAGAAACTGCTGCAGGCTGTTCAGTTCCACACCCGGCGGGGACACGGTGACCAGCCTGGTGACACGGAGTGTGGCTGCAACGTGGAGACCCCGGAATGGCACGCACCGCGCGTGGGCAGATGAACGGCTGCGACCGCGTTGGAGGGCATTGGCGATGCTCATGAATGAGCTCATGCACGTGTGTGGGGACATCGCTTGTGTCCCCAAGGTATGCTGGCAGTGCCACTTCTGGGTAGCTCCCTGCAGATGTCCCCACCCACGTGCACCAAGCTCGTTCCCGGAATAAGATTTATAATAGCCCCTTGTCACCCAAGAAACGGTCTCTGATGGGGGAAATGGGCCAACACTGGTTATCCACGCCACGCAGTGCCAACCGGTGGTTACCGTGAGCAAACGGGATCCACCAGCCAGGGCCGGTCTCCATGGCCTGCTCATACGTGAGGAACAAGAGCATGCGTGCAGGGTCAACCCGGTGTGTGGGCTGGGAAAGCACAGAGGAGCATCCCAGGGTGAGGACGAGCGGGCCCTCTCTGCAGACGGCACTCGCCTGTGGGGCGGGAGGGACGTGTGTCCTCGGTAGTGCTGTCTCTCTCTGGTCACAGAAGAGAAGCTGGAAGACAGCACGGTGAACCACGGACACCTCTTCACTCCGGTGGCGTTCACAGGGGTCAATTTTGTCAGAACTCCTATGTCTGTATGTGTGGGATGTCTGCTCTTTAAAAAAAATTTTATTTCTATTTTACTTTATTTTTTAAGTATATTGTATTGATCATGTTGTTACAGTTGTCCCAATATTTTTCCCCTTTACTCCCCTCTGCCCAGTACCCCCTTCCCTCCAGCAATCCCACGCCCCCTGGTTGATGTCCATGGGTCATGCATATAAGTTCTTTGGCTTCACCCTTTCCTATATTATTCTTAACTTGTCCTTGTCTGTTTTGTACCAACTGATTATGCTTCTTAGTCCCTGCACCATTTCCCCATTTCTCCCCCTCCCCCCTCCCAGCTGACAACCCTCCAAATGATCCCCGCACCTGTGATTCTGTTCCTATTCTGGTTTGCTCAGTTGGATTTTATTCTTATTTTTTAGATTCAGTTATTGATAGTTGTGAGTTGTTGTCATTTTACTGTTCATAGTGTTGATCTTTTCCTAAAATAAGTCCCTTTAACATTTCATACAATAATGGCTTGGTGATGATGAACTCCTTTAGCTTCACCTTGTCTGGGAAGCACTTCATCTGCCCTTCCATTCCAAATGATAGCTTTGCTGGATAGAGTAGTCTTAGTTGTAGGTCCTTGCTTTTCATCACATTGAATACTGCTTGCCAGTCCCTTCCTGCCTGCAAAGTGTCTTTTGAGAAATCAGCTGATAATCTTGTAGGCACCCCTTTATAGGTAATTCTCTGCTTTTCTCTTGCTGATTTTAAGATCCTCCCTTTATCTTTCACCTTTGGCATTTTAATTATGATGTGTCTTGGTGTGGTCCTCTTTGGGTCCAGCTCGCCCAGGACTCTCTGTGCTTTCTGGACTTGTATGTCTATTTCCTTCACCAAATTTGGGGAGTTTTCCTTCATTATTTTTTCACATAAGCTTTTAATTTCTGGCTCCTCCCCTTCTCCTTCTGGCACCCCTATGATTTGGACATTGGCACGTTTAAAGTTGTCCCAGAGGTTACTAAGCCTTGCCTCATTTTTTTTCAATTCTTGTTTCCTCATTCTGCACTGGTTGACTGTTTTTTTCTTCCTTATGTTCCACATCATTTATTTGAACCCTAGTTTCCTTCCCTTCACCATTGGTTTTGTGTGGATTTTCCTTTATTTCACTTAGCATAGCCTTCACTTCTTCCCTTATGCGTTTGCTGTACTCAAGCATATCTGTCAAGCCAGTGAGCATCTTTATCACCAGTGTTTTGAACTCTGCGTCTGTTAGGTTGACTATCTCCTCATCTGTGAAGTTTGCTATCTCCTCATCGCTTAGTTCTCCCACTGGAACCTTGATCCGTTGCCTCTTTTGGGCCATACGTCTCTGTTTCCTCGTCTTGATAAGCTCCTGTGTTTGTTTGCCTCTGTATCTTAGGTAGAGCTGTTGCACCTGTTACATTGTAAGGGGGCGGAGCCTTAGGGATTCGTCAGTACAGGGCGACCTGTTTCACCATGCTGTGGTGCTGTGTGGGGGGGGAGGGGTCGGAGAGGGAACAATGGCACTTGCTCAGCACCCGCCCCTTTTCCAGGTACCTCTCCCACTTTCGTATGGGCCTAGCACCCCTCTAGCTGCTGCCCTAGCTGTCGCTCCCAGAGTGGGTGGGTCTGTGGATGTTCTGGGGCCATGGGGCCCCTTAAACAAGCAGACTCTGCTGAGAGACCAGCAGTTTCTGCCTCTGCGCCCACCTTTACTGGTCTGCACAGTCAGAAGCAATGAGGCTTTATTTTCCCTGGCGCTGGGGCTGTGAGCTGCACGGTCTGGTCTGGTGCTGGAAACACTCCCCAGGTGTCCCTTCCCAGCTTTTTAAAACGTGTGACTGCACTTTCCGCCGGCCTGCCGCTGCTGCCGCTGCCGCTGCTATAGCCACCACACCGTGTCCTCTCCACCCTGGCACCGCCCCTCCTTCCTGTCTGGATTAGTATTTCTTTTTTATATCTTTGTTGGATTTCCATGCAGCTCAATTTTCTGGAACTTCTGGGTGTCTCTAGTGTTGAGGTAGTTGTATTTGTTCTTAGTTGTGGAGGGAGACACAGCGACACATGTCTGTCTATGCCTCCATCTTGGCTGGAAGTGTCCTTTTTTTAATTTTTAAAAATGAAAAATGACCGCTGGAATTCTGGGCTGTGCTGGGCTTGGACCGGGACACAGGCTTGGAACTCCCAGGCGAGCAGGGCCAGGACTGTGCTGATGGGGGCAGCCTGGGAAGGCAGATGGCCACAGTAGGAGGGGCGGCCACCCGGGAGGCCCACCAGGAGCATGCAGCTTATCCCTGCGGGGCAGGGCTCTTGCTCCTTAGCGATGCTCGCTCCCACCCTGGGCACACAGCCTGCCTCTCCCACAGGACGGGGGGCGGCCCCGGGGGCCTGTTTGCCCTGAGAGCATCCAGCCTCTCCTGGGCTGTCCCTCACACTCCCCCCTTCCTGCCTGGTAATCAGAGGAGAGGGAGAGAGGGGACAGAAAAGGAGCCCAGGCCCACCCCATTCTGCCAACTCCATTCCCAGCGTCTGGACCCCCTCCTCTGCTCTTTTCCCAGATGTTCTGACAGCATTTCTGTGGTCAGACTGGGGTGAGAATCCTGAGAGAGAAAAAGAAGGGGATGTGGGGTGGATGGGACCTGACGTTTAAGCCAAGAACGAAGGAAGGGAAAGATCCAGTAATTGGGGAAATCTTTTATTCAGGCAGAGAACAAAAATTGCCAACACCCCCAAATCAGGGAGTTTGGTGAGCTTGAGGGTCACAGAGGAGGCCAGTGTGGCTGGGTCAAACCAGGGTCTGGGGTGAGAGGTCAAGTCGGAGAGGACACAGACCGAACCCCGACCCTGATCACACACTGACCTGCTGTCTTTGGTCACTGACTTATCCTGGTCACTGCCCGTGGGCTGAGCCCTGAGTCCTGCTCACAGCCTGAACCCTCTTCGTTTCTGGCTACAAAACGCTGCTTCAGGGGGGAGATCAGAAGGATGACAGCAGAGGCTGCAGTTTGACAAACCCCCGTCTGAGCTCCCATGGCGCCTGCCCCGGCCCCCGCCCGGCCCCTCGGCAGGCGTGCCCAGCATGCGGTGGCAGTGTCTGTGTGCCACGGCACGGTTCCTTTTGGTGCGCTGCGGCACGGCCACCCCTCGGTCCATGATGTGGTGCTAACTGCTCTCAGTGGTGCCTGGTGCTTTGTTAAAAAAAATTTAATGTTGATTTTATTGACAACCAGAAATAGCACAGCATATGCTCTGACCATCTCCAGTGCTAACTGGTGCTGATGATGGGCCCTCATCCCTGTCGCCGCGAGAACCCGCGGGCGTGCTGATGGGGCAGTGGGGCCGGAGGTCTCCACCTCCCAACAGGTTCCTGCAGGCAGGCTCATGAGGAGGGGCGGAGCCTTCTGCAGGCGGTGGGGGCTGGGCTTAAGGATCACCCGTCCTGCTTCTGTTGGGGGTGGGGGGACGGGGGTGACAGCATAGGCGAATGGCCCTCAGAGCTGCGGTTCCAGCATTCGGTTTGTCTGCCTGGGAGTCCCAACGTCTGGTGATCAGGTGAGGAGGTGACGGTGACCGCCTCACCATGCCGGGGACACTGCCAATATCGGTTGATGTGTGTCAACCATAATACCTGCTAATGCCAGCTGTGGCCAGACCAGGGCAAGGCTGTGCAGGACAGACCCTAAAATCCAGCTGCCCTTTCTCTCCCCAGTGCCCATGCTCCCCTCAGACCCCGGGACCCCGTTCCCAGTGTTGGGTCCAGGGTCCTCCCCCTGCCCCTGCAGCCTGGGGCAGCTCTGGGAAGGTCACACTGGCCTTTGCAGGGACGGAGCATTTCAGGGACAAGAAGCAAAGCAGGTTTGACTTCAGTGCCCCGCTGCTGAGCTGTGTGTCCTGGGGAAGTGACCCGACGTGACACAGCCCCAGGGGGCCCCAGCAGTATTGGGTGCAGGGGACACGGTGGGGGGCCAACACGTGCAAACTGCAGGACTTGGAGCCCGAGAGTCCCCCTGTGCCCTTGGCGTCTGAACTCTGACCCCACCACTGTGTGCCCCCTCCAGGCTCCAGTCCCAGGATCCGTGTTCCTGGAGGGACATTTGGAAGAGGGGCAGCTGCAAACCCTGCTCTGGATCCCGGGTCATCCCTGCATCTCGTCTCCCAGGGGCTCAGCCCTGCCCCAGGCTCCGTCCGTGTCCTTTTCCTCTCTCCGCTCATCCTGCCGCCTCTCTCTGCTCTGCAGGCCTTCAGACTGGAAGCTTCTAAAGCCCCTTCTTGCTCCTGCCCACACCCACCCCTCAGGCTCTTCTTCACCTCCTGTCTGGACACACCTCTGGCCCAAAACTGGGCGCAGCACTGACCAGCCTGGCAGGTCTGTCCTGTCCCCGAGCCTGTGCTCAGGCCCCAAAGTGCAGCCCTGTCTCATGGACTGTGTGCAGGATGAATGCATGCATGAATGAGTGCATGAATGAGTGCACACATGGATGCGTGGGAGCCTGAATGAATGCGTGACCGAGTGCCCTTGTGAACAAGGGAGGGCGGGAAGGAGGGTGTGCACAGAAAGCACAGGGGTCCGGGCGCGGGCGGAGCCGCTGCTCCAGCTCCCCGTGTGAGTCCGGGCCTGGTTTCGTCCACACGGCAGGGCAGGGCCTGATGTGTCTCCCTCCACAGCTCTCACGGGTCACCCCTTCCTGGGACGACGCAGAAGGCGCCTCCCATCAAGCCCTGTCCAAGGGCACAGCTGGATGAGGGAGACCTGGGGGACAAGGCTGCCCCCAGCTCTCCCTCTGCCGAGGGCAGACCACAGCCTGAAGGGCGGTCACTGTGGGGCCTCAGGAGCATCCTGGGAGAGGGGCCCCAGGGCCTCGTGTGCGGTGTGTGTGCACTTGGGCCGGGAGGCGATGCTGAGCGCTCCCTGTGGCGGGGACCACAGGTTTGACACCTCGCTTTATTGGCGCCTCTCTCTCCTCCTCCAGATTCCAATCGCCTTCCAGAAAGCAGCTGCTATTAGCTTCCCCCCGGAGCCTTCAAATCCCCGGTGCTCAGCAAAATCCCCCTTTGATTGAAGCAGCTGCGCCCGGAGCCCGCGGCCGCCTTCCTTCCGAGCTCATCAAAGCCCCTCAAAGGGAAGATTAACCGCCGCAGCCCGGCAGCCCGCGCCGCACATTCCCCGCCCCGCCGCACTCAGCCACGCAGGCCCGCCGGAGACGCGGAATTAGGGGATGCGGGTCTCTCAGAAGCACGGGCTTTCAGAGGGACGGAATCATCAAATCTCCCCCCAAATCAGCTTAGGGAGCTGGAATTTTAAGGATGCGTCCTTTCAGAAGCTTAGGCTCTTAGAAGTCACCTCAAGTTTGGTTCTGATTACGCTGGGGATAAAATAAGTAAATCTCGTCTGTGACACTGTCTCAGGAGCCTAGCGTCTTAGCTTAGGAGAGCCCAGACTTGCGACATCTGTGAGCCACAGAAACCCTGTAATCTGGGGTTGCAGGGAGAGGAGACCCTGCGGCCCAGCCCCTCGCTCAGCGTGGAGCCGCCGTCAGCTAGTCTGCGCGGATCCACATGCTTCCAGAACCCGCCGCCGCTCCGCCCCTCCCTGCAGGATGCCGGCCCATCATTGGTGGTGTGAGCCTTGGGCGCCCAGTCTGCCCTCCTACCCGACCCCAGGGGAAGGGGCTGCCCATCACTGTGATGGATAACCCCCTGCCCCACCGAGGTTCTCCGAAGGCTACAGCCCACCAAGATCCCAGGAGACACTGAAAACGTGTAACCTAGACCCAGGCGCTCGCCCTGCCTGCGGCTGAAACACGCGATGCTGAGCAGAAAGGGGAATCCCAGCACGTGGCGGTGCTGTTGCCCCCTGCGTACGGGTTTACGCGCGAATCAAGAGAACGTTTCGTTACGCCGGGGTATAAACACCACGGCTCACGCCTGACTCATGACAGCTGGTGGCCTCCGGGAAGGGACTTTTTCACGCAGGTGGCAGGGGCCTGAGGGTCTGGGATGAGCGCCTCTCGATTTTCTGGGGCTCCTTACTGTCAACATTTCTACTTTTCTGTACAATGTGTACGCCTCCACTCTAAAAGCAAGGAAGCCAGGGCTTGCCTTTAATTTTGGGCAAACAAACAGGGAAGCCGACCCCGGTGGGGGGAGCTGGCCAGACCTCAGGAATGGCTGGGGCCCCGGACACGACATCCCTAAGGTCATGGAGCCCTGTCCCATCCCCAGGGCGTCTGTCTCCCTGCGGAGGGTCTCCTCCCAGAGCCCAGCCAGGCCGCCCCACAGAGGGGTCTGAGAGGAGGGCCTTCAGCCGGCCCCTCCCCGGTGGCCCTCCTTCCTCTGTCACAGCCGCATCAGCTGCTGGTGGCTCTGTGGCCCCTGGGCTCACTCTCTGGTCAGATGGGGGGGGGGTGACAAACACTCACCTTGTCCCCATCCCCACAGGAGGCCCCCCTCTGTGTCTCTCCATGTGACAGACGCCTTCGGAAAGGCCCCTGTTGTTATTATTTTAAAGTGAGACCCACCGATGCGGAGCCTAATCTGAACTGACGGCGTCCCTGGAAAGGACGCCTAAGCCGTCCGGCCGCCGTTTTCTGTGGAATATGTTTCATTAAGACGCCGGCTGGGCAGGCAGGGGGTCGTCTGCCTCCCCGTCATGGGCGGGTCGGGCGCCACGCTGGGAAGAGGCGCAGAGCTGTGCTCTGGGGAGCCCGCCCGCCCCACGCCGTGTGACCTTGGACAAGCCATTCAAACCCTGCTGGCTGTGTCTCCTCACCTGTGACAAAGGATAGTAATTGGTGCTTAGCCGGGACACAGGGCGCTGTGAGGGTCATGTCCTCCCGGAAGTTTTCCTGACCCCTGTCCTGCACTTGACCTGACCTAGGGACAGGCAGAGACACTGACGCCCTCCTTCCAGCAACCAGCGCTGGGCCAGCAGGGACACCAGGAGGGGACATGGTCACAGACTTGGTGCCGAGCCTGAGCCTCAGCAGGGCCGGGACCCTGGGGGTCGGTGCCCCACGGGTGGGGCGGCCTGGGCAGAGCAGGACAGGGACTCCTCGGGTCACCAAGGGTGGGCAGCAGCACCAACTCTTCAGAACTGAGAGCCCCTGCAGCCGGTGCGGGCTCCTCGGGGACCCCCGGCCGCCCCACCGCTGCCCTGGCCACGGAGCACCTTCTCCCCCGAGCGGGAAGGGGCGGAGAGGCAGGCGCCACCCTCTGTCTTCGGAAGGGGTCACGGAAAACGCACAGGTACTTGGCTTTCTGCAAAACGAAATTGAGTTTGATACGTCAACACGTGACCAGGAATGGAAAACAAATGCCACTTAAAGGCCAGGCTGTCCAGTCCACGTCGCGGTCGTTCACCAGAGCGCAGAGCGGGGTTTGCGGAGGGAAACACGAGGGGGGCGGAGGGGCTTGGACGGCGCCGATGGCGACGTCCATGACACGCGTGCTCGCGCCCCTCAGGAGGGGGCAGCTTGCACGGCGCGACCGTTGTTCCTCCCGGCAGGAAACCGCGCCTCCCACGCGCAGACACACGCCGCGGTGGGGCTCCTTCGCAGCTGACTGCAGTGACAGGCCGCCCCTCAGGGCACAGTCCCTCCTGCTCTCCTCCCACGGTGGTCCTCCCCGGGGCCGAGGGGCAGGAGGGCCCACCCACCAGCTTCCGGAACTGTGAGAAATCGACTTCTGTTGTTTAAGGCACCCCATCCAGGGACCCCACGGCAGCCCCCGCAGACTCACGCAGACCTGACCCTCCAGGTTCCCTGGGCCCGGTGCAAACCAGCACCAGGGGTGAGGGAAGCCCGCAGCGAGGCGCGGCCTGGCCGGCTCCCAGGCAGAGAGGGAAGCAGACACACACGCTTCGTACAAAGGACCAGGCACCCAAATGTCTTGTCTTGTCAACAGCAAGGCTGGGGTCCGGGAATCGATGTGCTGTGCCGGCACGTGGAGGGACCTGGGCTCCCACGCCAACCCCAGCCAGCCCAGGGACCGACTGCCCGCGAGGCTGGAATCGATGTTTCTGCTACAGAGGCTCAGAGGCACCTCCCACACATGCTTTCCAGAATTTGCTCTCTCTAACCAACTTCCTCCCAAGTCAAAAAGAAGTCAGAGAGCCCCACGGAGCCCCGGGCCAAGCTGCGGGGAACACCAGAAGAGGCGTCTCTGCCGACACTGGGTCCCCAGGATGCCTGGTGTGCTCCCGCGTCCTGACGTTTACACAGCCGAAGGAGACTCTGAAACGGAATTAGCGTTAAGTGTATAGAAAACTAAGCAAATGAAGAAATAAGACCATTATCAGCTCCAGGGAAAACCAAGTGCTGGGGAAGGAGAAGAAAGGAAAATCTTGTTCCGGGCTCAGCGTGGAGGGGTGTTTACAGAATGGATCCTCAGAAGTGGCATTATCATTGCAGGGACCGGCGGGGGCGGAGGACCCTCGCCCTCCCTGGCCAGAGCCGATGGGTGAAGCCTCACACTGGGAAACCAAGAAGCAGCGCGATCCTTGGGCAGGAGAGGAGACTGTGTGTGTGTGGAGAGGGAGCAGCGTGGATGGGGCCGCCTGGGACCCGTGGGCCTGGGGCCGCTTCCCAGCACCCGCAGGTGGCAGCGGGCAGGCCCCCCATGGCCCAGCACCCCAGGGGCCTTCGGTCATTTACCGGAGGGCGCTTCTGCTTGTATTCCAAACGCCCACGCAGACCACAGCTCTGAGTCACGAAGGCAGGCGTTGGAGACTGTTAGCCCTCGTGTTCCGGGGTGCAGGGTCTCTGGCGGTGGGGTCAGGCCAGCCCTTCCTCCTGCCCTGACCTCTCTTCCTGCCATCCCCCCCCCCCAGGGGGCGAGGGGGAGCTGAGGGTCCCGGCCTGAGAGGCTCAAGCCCTCAGGGCAGAGGTTGGTGGGGGCACGGAGCGGTCTAATGGTCCAGTGGTCCTGGTGGGAACTCTCAGCGGGAGGCACTTGGGGACACAGGGAGGAGGGACGTCTCTGGGAGCCTGGCCGGCAGCTCAGGGGTCCATCTGGGAAGGGTGGGCGGGGTTCGCTGCTGCGGTCTCGGACCGGAGGGTCCCCAGGTCTTCCCAGAGACAGGGACCTGGTGGCTCCTGGGATGACCCGGGAGTGAGGGCGGTGGGCGGGTGCCCCTCACGGGGAGTTTCCTCCGCCCACTGCTGGGAAGGGGCCGGAGTCCCGCCCAGGACAGGGGAGCGTGGGCCGCGGTCAGCAGTCCCATCCCGGGCCCCCAGGAACCAACGGCCACCTCGGCCGCCGCGCTGTCCCGGCCTGTCCCCAGCTCTGATCTCCGGAAGCACGAACGCAGACGTGCTCCTCCCTCCAGCCCTGTCCAGACCCTCAGCAGCCGCGCCCTTGGGTGGGGGGGTCCCTCCACCCAGCCTCTCGAAGGAGCCCGGCTCCCTGAGCAGGAGCGCGCGTGTAGCTGTTCCCTCCACCTTCCAATCTGGCTCTGGAAGGCCGCCCCCTCCCCCCTGCTGCCCAGCGTCCCTTATCTGCAGCTGCGAGAACCTGCGAGTGGAACTGCTGCGGCGGGAGGGGGAGCGTGGGGGGACTTGGGGCGCGAGGCTGGCCTGGGGTTAATTCCTGCTTTCACGGCAGGGCCGAGGTGATGCCCTGAGTGGGTGTCACAGTTCTCTCTTTCTCCCAATTAAACAGCAGCTGGGCCGGCGCAGGGGCAGGGCCGGGGAAAAGGAAGAATTAGAGGCGTCGCCTGCAGTCCTCCTCCCGGCCTTTCCAGCTAGTGTGCGAAGCTCCGCGCACGCCTGCTGCACAGAGATAGGAGCCCCCGTAAATGGCACCCCCGCCCCCGCACGCGCAGCGGGAGGAGGCGGCTGCAGGAACCGAGGGGGCTGGGCTGCTCCTCAAAGGCCAGGAGGCCGAGGGGCGGGGGAGGGGGGCTGGCCCCCTGGAGGAAAGCGCTGGGCAGACTGGTGACTCAGTGACTCATCGCTTCTGCTGCTGTGGGCCTGGTCCCTCCCACAGGTGCCGGCTGGGGGCCGCAGTGCTGCTGGGGGGCGGGGTGTGCCGCCAGGCCTCGGAGACATGCGCCCTCCTCTCCAGGAGCCCAGGCCCCGGCGCGCTGCGAGGCCACCCACGCACGTGGTGTTTACAGAGCCCGGGAGGGCGGGCTGCGGGGGCCGAGCTGCCTCTGCAGAGGCTGCCTCCGGGGTCGCCACGCCCCGCGACCTTAGGACCGCCCCCCCTTCTCACGGCTGGACGAGCCGGGCTCGGGCTGGGCGGGGCCCCAGGCTGCAGAGGCCGACAGGGAGCAGGTGTGTGCGCCTTTGCCCCGCACCTGACGCCGTGCGGAGGGCTCGCCTTACCTCTGTCCTTTGACCCCGCGGCGCCGGCCAGGCCAGCATCAGCACCCTCACTTGGTGAAAGAGACAAGCGTCCTGTTTGTCCCAGGTCCCCAGCCAGTAAGTGGCAAAGCTGGGACCCAAGCCCAGGCTGATGGCTTTTCTCTCCACAAGAGGGGATGGTGGGGGCTGGGGCTGGGATCTTTCGGGAACTCTGAAAGCCCAGGGCACCCGCCCGGCCCAGGCGGCCACCGCCCCTGCCTGCTTGGACGAGGGGGAGTCAGTCCCCTGGGCCCATCCTGCTGCAGCCTGTGTCTGGGTGTGGCTGTGGCCCAGAAAACCCCAGCCACCCGGACCTGTGCCGGGATTTCCCAGGGGGCAGCAGGGCAGGGCCTGGTGGCAGAGCTGCCCCCGTCTCCATGAGCCGGCCTAATGCCAACCGCTTATTAGTCTCACGGCACGAGGCTCTGAGGTCCCTGCCCTCACCTCCCATCTCCTTTGTCCAGGATGTAACTGTCTGGGCCACCTCTTCAATCCTGTGATTAATCGCTTTGGGAACCGCAGCCCGGCTGCTTAACCCCTTCCCTTCCCTGTCTCTTCTCAAGACAAGGTCACAGCTGTTGGCACGGCCGTGGCACATGCCCCGGGCTGGGGTCAGGACCCCGGGCTCAAGACTCTGCCCCTGCCAAGAGCCGCGAGCCTCTGTCTCCCCGTTTCTCAAACGCAGGTAGAGGCCTGGCCCTGCCTTGTATTCAAGTGTGTCTGTCACAGTAGTCAGCTTGCAGTCAGGCGAGGGAGCTGGGCAGGGTGGCAGGGGCGGGAGCGGGAGCCCTGCAGGCGGGGGCAGGGCCAAGGGGCCGGCACTCAGAGCCCCCAAGGATAAGGGTCCTGCGGCCACACACAAATGCAATTGATAATCGTAAGGATGCAGGCACCAGGCACTGCTCTGCGCCTGCAGATTCTGACCCCAGGGTCCCTCTGGGTCCGAGGCCACAGCCAGGGATGCGGTGGGCCACCCACATCAGCGCAGAGAGGGCAGCTGCGGGGGTACCAGTGACAGCGGCAGGCAGGCGCCCACGGTGGGACCCACCATGTCCCTCTCAGCTTTTTACCACCAGCACTGCACTCCCTTCGATGAGCACCGGCCATACAGTTGTTTACTAAAAAGGGGTGATTTTGCCCCAAGTCACATGGACCTTGCCTCAAATAGCAGTGACCTGCTGTGACCCTCCCCAGGGAGAGGAGGGCCCAGCAAGGAGGTGAGAAAGCCCTTGTGCAGATGAGGAAACCGAGGCCGGGGGTCGGGGGAGGGCCGCGGGGTCACAGGCCAGCACGCAGGGCACCCCAGCCAGGGCTCCGGTCTGACCGGGGAGACGCTACAAAATGGGCCAGCACCTGCCTCTTAGGGTGGTTGCAGAGATGAAATAAACAGTGTGTGTAAGTGGAAGCCATGTGCCAAGCTCGGCGAGAGCCCAGTGAATGGCGGGGTCCCGGAGTCCTGACAGCCAGGCCGGGCGAGCACCTCGGGGCTTTGCCACAGGCTGAGATGAGGTCACGGGCCTGCGGGGGCTGGGTTGGCCAGAGGATGGCAGGTGGAGGCCGTCTCCCAAGTACGGCACTTCCAGGTGAGCCTGGATCCGGCCCTGCTCCCGGGGCCAGGGAGGGTGGGCTGGCCTTGAATAGCGCCAGGCTTACTGCTGCCCTGAGTTAATGACGAGTGAACTTCCTTGATCATTTGACTGGCCACAACACGCTGCGGCAGGTCAGGACTGAGTGGGAACTCAGCAGAGGAGCGCACCCCGGCAGGGCCAGGACCCCAAGCCGACCTGAAGGGCCCACCTCAGCGCTGCTGGCCGGCCCAGGGGGTTTCCAGGAGGACTCTGCTTCACACACGCTGGGGTGCTCGGGCGGGCGCCCTGCTCCCACTGCGCGTCTGCTGACCCAGAGACCCACGAGGAGGAGCCCTGCAGCGGGCATCACCCACCGCCAGGCCTCCGGGCGCCTAACAGTCGGCAGTAACAAGGGGCAGGGTGGGGGCTGCATCAGCTGATGCTCTCGTGTGGGTCCGTCCTCTGGGGCTGACCTGGCTGGGTGACCAGGGCGAGTGGCTTGGAGACAGGAGTCAGTGTTGCCAGGGTCACCGAATGGGGTCAGCCCTCAGCCTCTGTGACATGACCGTCTTGGGCGGCGCCTGAAGTCCCAGTCACTGGGTGAACGGGCCGGGGCGCAGAGGCTGCCCACCGTGTGCCAGGCAGAGGTGGGGTATGATCCTGGGACTGTGCCCAGCGCCTGTCTCACACAGGACAGGAGGGCAGGAGGGCAGGAGGGCAGGAGGGCAGGAGGGCAGGAGGGGAGGGCCCGCTCTCGGGAGGCCCCAGGCAGGCCCAGGAAGCCAGGAGCTACAGCTCTGCCAGGAGGAACAGAGGGAATTCGAGTGGCGTTGTGTCTCTAAGGGAGCCCAGGAGGCCGGGTGTGCAGAAGCAGCCTGCCCCAGCCGGAGCAGCTCTGTCCCTGCCTGGCAGCACCCCCTTCTCCCCCTCTCCTCCTCCACAGTCCTTACCCTGGGCTCCTCTGGCCTTCAGACAGAACCCAAGCCCTCGGTGACACCCCAGTGCTGACCGTGGGTGTCACCTGAATGTGCCCAAGGTGTCCCACCCCCCACGCCCCACCCCCAGCCACTGCACCTGGAGCCCCTCCTCCGCCCTGTGTTCCCAGCCAGCTCCTGGCCAGGGCCCAGGCAAATGCCACCCCGGGTGCCCATCTAGACATCTGGCCTCCTGGGGACGCCTAAAGCTGACCTGTCATGGTGGAGGTGGCTGTCACCGGCCTCTGTCACCTTCCCGTCTCCCTCTGTCAGCTGCCAGAGGTAGCAGCCTGCAGGAATTGGATGTTGATCATTCCCTAGCCTCGTCTACTTTCACTGCATTTTTATGTTCCCATAAACAACCTAGAATGTTCTTCTGGAGGGTTTTAACTCCGCGTCCACCGTGTGTTGCTATGCTCCGCCCTGCGGCGGCGTCTCGCTCAGCTCCCCGCAACCCCACCCCCCGGCGTCCTCCATGTGGCTGAGCTGGGGTGGGTTCTGTCTAACCGCCCTGCGCCAGGCCCTTCTGACGCACTGTCCCCCGGGGACAGAGAGCAGGGCTGCTGGTGGCATCCCTGGAGGGTGCTGCGGTGGCCTTCCTGCACACAGCTCTCTGTGCATGTCACGAGGAGTTTTCTAGAAGCAGCCTTGCTGCCTGTATGCCGTGGGGGGCTTCACTGACACACTCGTTCTCCAGCAGGGAGGTGCCAGGGTCGGGGAGCGGGCCCGAGACCCCTGTCCCACACCCTCGGCCGCCCCCCAGCTTTGGCCGACCCGCTGGGGTGAAATGGTATCTCTCTGAATTCATTGCTCTTTTTCTGAGTAATAGTGGGACTGAGCTATTTTTAGATATTTACTTGCCATTTTGTTTGTGAACTGGCTATTCAAACTCTCTACTCGTTTTCCTATGAGGTTTTTTTCTCTCCTTACTGATGTGTAGACGTTCTTTATGTTCCAGAAACTAATATTCTGCGATTACACATGTTTGAACCGCCGTCTCCGCTCCGCTCGGCAAGCTGTGCGGGCGCGTTCCCGCGTCCCCTGGGCACCGGCTCCGCGTGTGCTCTCGTTATTCTGAGATTTACCGGCGCCCTCGCCTGCGTCAGTAACTCACCCTCTGCCCACTGAGCCCTGCTCGGTTCAGCAGAGGGCACGGACTGCAGCATGTTTTCCCCTCACGTGGTGATGGAACATTGGACTGTTCTCCACCTGGGGCTTCTATAAATAAAGCCGCTGTGAACATTCATGTGCAAGTCTGCGCTGCGACATGGACTTTCTTCGTCTCTCGGGGACAATGGCTGGGTCATACAGTGGGTGCGTGTTTAACTTTTAGGGACCCACCCAACTGCTGTTGCAAAGCCGCCCTGCCAGCTTACCTTCCCGTCAGAGCCCGTGAGCGCTCTGGTGGCCCCGCACCCTCCCCAGCAGCTGGCACGACTGGTCTGTTTCCCTGGAGCCCCCCTAGTAGGCGTGCGGGGGGGTCCCCTAACGACTAGCATTGCAGCCACCTTTCCATTTGCTCATGCGCCGAACGTGTATCTCCGAGGAGTGTCTCTTCCCCTCTGTCACCCGTTTTTACTGTCGTGCTGAGTTTTGAGAGCTCCTCGTGTGTTTTTGTGAGTCCTTTATCAACTAATATGTGATGTAGAAATCATCGTTTTCAGTCTAGGGCATTTATTTCCATTCTTTTAACAGTGTCTTTCAAAGGGCAGGTCTCTACCGTCCTGATGAAGCCATTTCTTCTCTCGTTACACCTGCAGCGTCACCGCTGAGAGATCTTTGCCTGAAGTAGGGTTACCTCTGCTGTCCTTTAGATGCTCGGGTCTTGCTTTGTAGGTAGGTCTACGATCCATTTGGAGTTAACTTTTATATACGGCACAAGGAACTGATTGAAGTTTCTCCTTTTCTGACATATGGATGTCTGATTGTTTCAGCACTACTTCTTGGAAAGCCCATTCTTCCTCCACTAAATGGCTTTTGTGCCTTTGCTGACAATCATGAGCCCACATGTGTATGAGCCTATTTTTGGACCGTCTGTTCTATTCCACTGATACGTTCATCTGCCTTTAAGCGAATGCCACGCTGTCTTAATTACTATAGTTTTATATTAAGTATTGAAATGATACAGTGTTAGGAATCCAATGTTCTTCTTTTTTGTAAGTAGTTTGGTGACCCTTGGATCTTTACATTTCCATGTGAATTTTAGAATCAGTTGGTCAATTTCTTTTTCACAAAGACGGCTTCGATTTTTATTGGGATTGCATTGACTCTATAGATCAGTTCTGAGAGGATTAATATTTCAACAATATTGAGTCTTCTGACATAGATATAAGGTATATCTCTCCATTTGATTTATGTCCTTTATTCTGTTCAGCAAAGTCTTATAGTTTTTCAAGATTCAGGTCTCTCATGCCTTTTATGAATTTTGTTCCTAACCATTTCGTGTTGGTACTATTATAAATGGTGTCGTTCCATTCAATTTCCTAATGTTTCTTTCTAATACCTAGAAATACAATGGTTTGTATACTGGGCTTATATTTGCAACCTTGCTGGGAGGGGCGTTTGGCCTTGGGTTCTGTTCTTGTGGACACCACAGTCACTCCATGAATGAGCCATTTCACTTCTTTTTTCCAATCTCCATTTCTCTGTGTTTCATTGAACTTGCCTGAACTCCCACTGCAATATTATATAGAAGCCATGAGAGTAACTATCATCGCATACTTCCCAATCTTAGGGAGAGAACATTTAGTCTTTTATTGCTTAGAAAGATGTTAGCTGCAAGTTTTTCATAAATGCCTTTTATAAGGTCAGAGACGTTTTCTTCGATTCCTTATTTGCTGACAATTTTTATTATAAATGAGCATTGGGTTTTGTCAAATACTTTTTCTGTCCAGTAGTATTGGGATGATTACACAATTTTTCTTTTGTGTCTGCTAATACGGTAAATTAAATGAAGTCAACCTTGCACTTCTTCTGGTGGGTAATCTCCCCTTGACAATAATGCGTTGTCCTTTTTTATATTGTGGACTTTGATTTGATATAATCATGTTTAGAGCTCATGCCTCTATGTACATAAGAGATACTGGTCCCCGGTTTCAGTTTTTGGCAACAGCTTTGGCTGGTTTTGGTGTCAGGACACCGCCAGCCTCGTAGAAGGAGCAGGGAAGTGTCTTAGTCTGTTTGAGCTGCTCGAACAAAAAGCAGAGATTTGGGGGGAGGCACTTATAGACAACAGACACTTATTTCTTACAATTCTGGAGGCCGCAAGTTCAAGATCAAGGCACCAAGCAACTCTGGGCGTGTGAGGGCCCACTTCCTGGTTCACAGACCGCTCATGGGTGGTCCTTGCACAGCGGAAGGGGGTCACTGTCATGGGAGCCCCACTCTCATTCATAATCATTTCCTAGAGGCCTCACCTGCAAATACGATCACCTTGGCATTAGGTTTGAACATGTCAGTTGGGGGGTGAGGGGATTCAGTCCATAGCAGGAAGTATTCCCACCTCCTCAATTTGACGGAAGAGTTTGCATAGAATTGATACTATTTCTTGTTAGAATTCACCAATGAAGCCATTGGGAATTATTGTTTCTTTGTGAGAAAGTTCTCAACTACAAATTCAATTCTTTAATAAATATAGGGCTATTCAAGTCATCTGTTTCTTCTTGAACGAGTTTGTGTTTTTCAAGGGATCTGTCCATTTCATCTCAGCTGTCAGATGGACGGGTAAAAATTGGTTCATGGTATTCCTTTATTATTCTCTTAATATCTGTAGAATCCATAGTGAAATTGCCTTTTCAAAATTCTGATATTGTAATTTGTGTATTCTCTCATTTTTTCCTAATTAGTCTGCTTAGGGGTTTATAAATTTTATTCATCGTCTCCAAGAACTAGCTTCTGGCTTTATCGGTTTCCTCTGTTGCTTTTATATTTCCTATTTCATAGATATCCAGCCCGAGGTCTGTTATTTCATTTATTCCCTTCACTTTGGGTTTAGTTCGCTCTACCCTTCCTCGTTTCTTAAGGGGAAACCTGAACACGGTGACTTTGACCTTTTTTGTTTTTGTTGCCGGTGATCAGGCCTGTCATTGCCTCCCGCCACGGCCACTGTGGCCTCCCCCAGATTGGCACATGTTGTATCTTTGTGTTAATTTGGTTCAAAATGCTTCCTACTTTTCCTTCTGATTTTTCCTTGGACCCGTGGACACTTTCATTTTTTAACATGTAGAGATACTTCACCTGCCTTTCTGCTGTTTGCTGTGGGAGAGGCCGTCTGCTGCCCGTGACTCTGCCTCTGCTGGAGGCCGACTTCGCCCGGTGGACGGCAGCTAGCCTGCCCTCGTTTTTGGTGACTGTTTCTTTGTTTGCACTCAGGATCTTTATTTGGTTAAAGCTTAATCATTTGATCGTGTTTCTTTGCTGCTTTCTGCTCACAATTTATTTTTTGTTAGTAAGAATTGTACCTTCATTAATCTCTTCAAGTAGCCTAAGCACACTTATTTTAAAGTCTTCCTTGGATTGTTCTATAAGATCAATTTTGTCTGCAGTGAATTCATGTTCCCGTTGTTGCCATTTTCAGTGACTTTGGTTACGGAGGCCAGACGATCACCTTTTGCTGCGAGAGGTTGGCGTGGAGGGTGAAACCTGCTGAGAGCACCGGGAGGAGCTGCCTGGGCAGGGGCACAGACAGCCCCAGTTACGGGCAGTGCTGCCCTTAGCCCCCCAGGCCCCAGATCTGGAGGATGGAGGAAGCACTGTGCTGAGACCCAGGGAGGGAGCATCAGGAAGCTCAGGGTGGGACAAGCCCCTGGGTCAAAGGAACGGGCTGAGGCTGGTGGAGCACAGAGCAAGGTCAAGAGCAGAAGACGGGGGGGTGCGGGGTGGGGGCTGGGAGCAAGCCATGTCCACAGTCAGGGGTCCCCACGCTTGGGCATGATGGGTGTGGTGCCACTGGAGTGTGGGGGGGTCTGGCCCGGCACAGCCTCCTGGAGAGCAGAGACCCTGGGGAGGCTGCCGCTGTCCCCAGGCTCACAGGAGCCCTCCAGGTGCAGAAGGGTCCCCCAAGGGGAGCAAGGTGGAAAGGACAGCAGGAGCGGATCTGGGAGGGGAGCTGCACTGTGGGCACCCTGAGGTCCAACCTGCACGCCAGCCGTGGGGGCAGGAGCCAGTGCGGAGGGTCATGGGCGGCGCTCAGACCCCAGAAGGCTCGGGGAGGGTGAGAGGGAGGGCGCTCTGAGGCAAGGCCTGAGGCCCCCCAACCCGAGCCCAGGTCCGCGGAGAGACTGGCCCCGGCCTGCTGACCAGGGATGCACACACCGCTGGGATGGTCGGGGCTGTCCTGCCAGGAAAGGCTTCCCTGCAGCCGCCGGGCACAGCTGCCAGCCTCCAGCTCCGGAGGAACTGTGGCCGATCCGCAGGCCGGGGGCTAATTGCTGCCCGTCGCTGTGATCTCAGAAAAGGTCTCCGCCCGTGGGGAGCCAACAGCGCGGCTGCCGCCTTCCCAAGATAAATCGAGAAGGTTTGCTCTCCCCTGCTTTGAATGGCGGCAGGCAGGAGAGCGGCAATTATGCATCAAAGGGCCCGCGCTTCTGTGCAGGGACTGGCCGTGTGGACTCACTTATGAGCAGTCGCCACCTCATTGTTCCACGGCCAGGGCGTCGAGGCCTGAGCCCCGGGCCCCGCCTCCGAGACGCCTGAGCCACCTGCCAAGGAAGCCGTCCCCCCGCAGCCCCTGCCACCCCCAAGATGCCACCTGCACCCAGAGACAGAAGAGGCAGTGGCCGTGGGTCTGATTCCTGGGTTGGAGCCGGAGGAGCACAGCCGCGGGAGAGAGGAGGGGCTCGCGGGGGTGAAGACGAGGAGCGGCGAGGGCAGCTGCCATAGGAGCTGTCCCCAGCGTCCACAACCCCATGGCGGAGTCTGGGGCTCCGGAACCCACTGGGAGGAGGGGCTGCCGTGCGTTTCTGAGCTCCCTGCCCTGCCTCCCCAGGGCACCCCGCCGGCCGGGGAAGGGGGCTGTGAGCTCGGGCCCAGGAGGAAGCCCACCCAGGCTGGAGGCCTCCTGCGCCTTCCGTTGTTGCAGGAGCCGGCCTGGAGCCAACTGCAGAAAGCCGGGGACCCCAGGCAGCGGCAGGGCCCCACCCCCAGCCCACAGCTCCCTCCCTCCGAGGTGCAGCAGGGGCGGCTCGGTAAGGGGCCCACCTCCCTGTCACACTGCAGGTCCCTCAGTCTGTGGGATGCTTGTCCATGGCAGGGGGCAGGGGCAGGGGGCAGGCCCTGGAGCCAGGCCTCCATCTCCACTTCCCGCTCGGCAGCGGAGCGGATGCCTGCTCCACCCTGAGCCGGGCACCTCTCTGTCTACACAGCACAGTGTGTCTAAGTCACTCAGAGATACCGACAAAGATACAGTTCTCATTAAGGAAGAATAAAAGCAACGGGGGGTGGGGGCAGAAAAGAAACACGATCGAATGATTCTGCCTAACCAAATAAAAATCCTGGAGATACATATCATGTAGTACAATATAACACACGGTGTGACGGATACATGAATGGACGCGTGGATACACAGGTAAATATGTACATGATAGATAGAATATTATCAGCCAGGCTACCCGGGGTCACCCTGGGATCGGGCTCCCCCCAGGGCTCGGGGCAGAAGGACCGAGCACTCGTCCGGGAGTCCCTTCCAGACCCTCTCATTTGTCTGTTCGTCCACTGATCCTGCGGGAACTGCCGACCTCCTGCGACGCTCTAGCACGTGCCCCCTGTGGTCCAGCACAAGCCAAGTGGCCCGGAGCCCCCCACTCGAACCCCTGTGAGCCCAATTTTCTTGTCGGGGAGTGGGGATCATGAGAGCCTCCCATGGGCGGTTTTGAAAGTTAAATGAAGCTCTTCGGGTTAAAGCACCTGAAGACACGATTGGTTCTGCCACAGCCCCCATCACTGCTACTGCAGCTCGCGACTGTCTACTAAAGGCCGCACCCGCGTGTCACCGGGCCCAGAAAGTTCCAGGGGATGGGCTGTTGCTGACATCCCACCCCAGCCAGGGAACCCCGGACCTCCTCCAGGCTTAGCGCGAGCCCCAGTCCTTGGTCCCAGCTGTCCCCACGTGTCCACAGTCTCAGTCTCCCAGGAAAGTCAGGAGGGGAGCAGAGCCTGGGCTGCTGCCTGTGGGGCGTGTCCTGGTCTCTGCCAATCTCCCCAAGCCTGTCCCTAGGTGACCACCAGGCCACCCCACTAAGAAGCCAGTTTCCACCAAGGTGTTAGCGGCCAGGAGGGGCAGGACGTGCCGGCCAAGCGCAGTGACTACATCTGTCCTATTATGGTGGGGTGGGGTCCGTAAACCCCAAAGACTGTAAAGAAAGTCATTCTGAGCACCAGGAGGAAAAGGGAACATTTCTGGTGACCCCTCCGCCCGCCTTCAGATCAAGTCATCTGGGTTGTGAGGACAATTCTATACCAACTGTCCACGTTGGTCCTTCCCCAAACCCGCCCAGCAGCTGCCGTGTTCCCAGCTCCGCACAAAGCCACCCTGGGCGTGGCCTCGGCGCTGAGAAGCACAGCCAGGGGCTAGCGTGGGGTTGGAGGCCCCCACCCCACTCACAAGGGAGACCCTGAGGGTCCTTTGCAGGTGGGCAGCCTGAGAACAGCTGAGCCGAGATGCAAGAAAAAGAGGCTGGTGTGGGCCCCCACGCAGGGGCTTCTCCAGGGGCCTGGTGCTGAGCGTGGGGGTGGGACAGGACCAGGAAGCCAACCTGCCAGGCCCGTGGGTGTCGCACGCCTCGTGCCCTGGAAAGCCTGTGCGCATGTGTCCCGTGACCCGCCCACAGTTCGTGATCTGTGCGACGGAGCAGGCACCATGGCGAGCCAGGAGCCGAGCAGGGCCTGGGACGAGAGGACAGCCCAGGGGGCCCCTCCCCTGACCGCCGCAGACTGACGCAGCGCCTCTCTGAGCACCAGCAAAGCGGGAGCCTGCACTCAGTGCACTCCCCCACGTCGCCTCCGGGGGTCTCCAGGGCGACCCTCTGAGGGGAACATGGTATTAGTCACCTGCGACTGTGGAACAACTGAGCCCAAAATGCGGAGGCTCAGGGTGGCAGCCTCTGCCATCTCTCTGTGCCCAGGGCCCTGGCTAGCCTCAGCTGGCCCCCCGCCCTGGGTTCCCCAGGGGCTGCCATGATGTCACTGAGGGCCCCGCCAGGGAAGCCCCACCCCCAGGCTCTCATGGGTGTGATGGCAGGCGAGGCCCTGTGGGCTCCTGGACGGGGGCCTTGGTCTCTCAATGGCTGTTGGCCAGAGGCGGCCCTCTGTCCCTGCCACGTGGGCCCCCATGGAGCGGTGCACACCGGTGGCTGGCTTCGTTACAGCGAGCCGCTGAGAGGGCGTGAGCTGGTCAAGTCACGGTATTTGTACCAAACATTGGATGTGCTGGGCCATCCCTTGCTGAGAAGCAAGTCACGGGGCCAGTCCACACTCAAGAAGAGAGACTGACTTGGGGTCATTCGTGCCGAGTGGGAGACGACTGGGCTGTGCCGGAGAGGCACTTTACACCTGGGGAAACTGAGGCCCAGAGAGGCCAAGTGAGCAGCCCACGGGTTCACAGGCAGTCACGGCAGCTCCGGGACAGGAACCCAGTCCAACGCTGTTTGTCACCTCCAAGAGCGGCGACGTGAGCTGTCACTCCTGGAACAGATCCCCAGCTTAAAATGAGATGTGACGCTTCTTAGTGCATGTGGGGCCTGGGGAAAATGGAAACGATTTCATAAATATGGAAATCGCTGGGCTCTGCCCGGCCTCACAGCCCCGCCCCCGCCGCCGTAAGAGGATCAGCAGTGAGCTTTTTAATGAAGTTAGAGCCTGGCCAGGAACATAATCCAAGCAGAACGGGGTGGCTGCCCCCACCATCCCCTCACCAGCCTTCCTGGGTGGCGGAGGTCGGGCTGGTGCCGCGGGAGCTCTGGGCCGCTCAGCATCTGCCCGGGGTCCCCAGGTGGTCACGCCTCAGCTCTGAGCCCCTGGCAGGGCTGGGAGGGGGGCAGAGGGGTTTCTCATCCTGTAGAATGGGTAGTCAGACTCTCCTGCAAAACTGTCATGAGGATTAAATGAGATGCTATACCCTAAGGCAGTGCCTCTGTGCAACAGCAGATGCTGCCCTAAGAGCAGCGAAAAGCAAAGCCCTGTTTGGCTCCACATCCTGGCTGCTCAGCCAGGACCTGCCCCTGCTCTTGGAGGTGCGGGGGCCAGGGCCCCAGGTCCCACTGCAGAGAGAAAGAACCCAGCCTCCCTGTCCCCAGGCCCCACCAAAGCTCCTTTCTCATTGGCTGTCACTGGGTCACATACCCATTTCTCAACCAATCCCTTTGGCCATAGGAGTGTGCTACCATGATTGGCTGAGGCTTAGGTCACATGTTCCAGGAGAGGCATTAAAGCAGAGTGGGAGACAGCAGCAGGTGGGCACCCAAAACAGGGTGTCCAGCATTGACCCAAGGTCCTGAGGAGCCCTGTACCCCGCTGTCTGCCTGGCTCCCCGGCACCCTACCCCCCAGCGGTCTCCCAGAGCTCCCACCCGGCCCAGGCCCCCTGCTCAGTGCACCCCCTGGGGCTAAGTGCGGGCGTGCAGCGCAGAACGGGACCGGGTGTGACGGGAGGGCCAGCTGGGCCTGTGCTGCTCGGGCAGAGAAGCAACCAGCCCAGGCCAAGCGATGCCTCAGGATCGGGAGACAGGACCGGACGCCCTCCAATGGCCCTGGCCATTCCGAAACCTCAGTGCCCACAGGGAGCAGGGCTGGCTGCCTGTCACACGCCCCCCGCCTCTGAATGCAGAAATCTGCTCCCCTGCGCCCCTCTCCCTGAAGATTTGGGAAGCTGGCAGTGTAGGTGGGAGGCAAATGTGTGAGTCATTCCCGGAGGAAATGCAGGAGCCGGGGCTCTGGGCTGGAGGAGGAAGCAGAGAGAGAGGAGGGGGGGAAGGACAAGGGGGAAGACGGGAGGGAGGGCGGAGCGGGGAGGGGGAGTAATTTCAACTTGAGCAATTTCAACTCAGAGTCACATGCAGCCCGCCAGCCTGGAGACTAGGAGAGGACAGCCAGCAGCTTCAAGGTCACGCTCCAGACACCTGGGCCGATGGCTGGCTGATTTGGGCAGATAGAGCAGTGAGGCCTGCCTTTGCTCACAGGTGGATAAGAGACGTGGGAACCAATGAGGAGCCAGTGCGGGGGTGGGGGGTGGGGGTGGAAATGAGGGGTGGGTGAGATCAGACCTGGGGAGGACATTTTGGGTGGACTTGGGGAAAGCAGGGCCCCCAGCTCCCACACTCTGGCTGAGATTAACCTTGCTGTCCCCCCGCTTCAGAGGGACAGACTGAGTTCCTGAGTCCTGGCTCACTCGGTGGAGGAGACACCCCACCAGACATGAGCCTCTTGTCTCCCTTGAGAGCCCTAGAAGTTCACTAGGTTCTCAGGTGTGATGACTCACTTAGAGCTCCTCCCCGTTTCAGCGGCTCCACTCTGGCTGGCAGTTCCCCGGGGAAAACAGTGTGTGTTTTGCGGGGGTGGGGTGTGGCCCCACTCCTCTGGAGAGGCCCAGCCTGGGCAGGGGTGATGGGCAGGCTGGGGCGCAGGGAGCGCACAGCTGGCTCCCAAGGAGGCTGGCATCCTGAAGCAGGAAGGCTGAGGGTCCCTCATCACCCCTGCTGGACTAGAAGGCCTTGGGCAGGCTTGGTGGGCCTGGGGTGGGAGTGAGCTGCGGGGGGGCTGCAGCTGGAAGACATCATGACCCTGAGGACAGACCTGCTGGGGATGGGTGCTGCCCAGTGCAGGTGGCTGAGAGCAGGCTAAGACCATCGGGACTGCCAGTTTGGAGAGTGGGGAGGGGACCACCCATACTCCTCATTCCCCAGCAGAGCAGAGGACCTCACTGTCCTCCTCTGTCCCCTCAGTCCCTGCTGGCTGAGGTCCCCCTGGGAGGACAGAGTAAGCTCACCCCCGGCCTCCCTGCCTCCAGCCCTCTGCTCCGCGGGGCTCTGGCGGGAGGGGTCTGAAACAGACTGGGTGAGCTCACACATGCCCAGCACCAGCCGCCATCCACTCACATCCGCTCCAGCCAGGGGCTGTGACCTCTCACAGGCAGGCGGGCGAGGCTGAGTGACTTGTCCATGACCACGCGGCTTGAAGGAACAAAGCAGGGACTGGCCCCAGGTGGTCCAGCTCAGGTCCGAGCTTTGAGGCCGTGGTGCTCAGCCTGGCCCGGAAGAAGGCCTTCTGGGACAAAGCCCACAGGCCCCCAGGGCCTGCTGATGTGGCCACGTCCCTCGGCCTGCGTGCAGGACCCTCGGGGGCCCAGGGTCCTCGGGGTCTTCCACGGGGCCTCCTGCAGCCTCCGCCCTTCTGCTTCCTCCAGTTCTAGCCAGCTGTCCTCCATGCGGCCATTCAGGGCGGACGGCCCCGCCCAGCCCCCTGGCTCAGTCATCAGCAACCAATGCGTGTCACCTGGGACCTGGTGGGACTGTCGGACCTCAGGCGCAGAAGTGGACAAAGCAGAGGTGCAGAGAGAGCCCAGAGCATGCAGTGTGGCCCGAGCCAGCGGAACCAGAGGGTGCCCGGGCGGCTGGGGAGGGAGGGGGGCCGGAGCCTCGCCACTCGGCTCACAGGCACCAGGTGGGCTTTGCAGTTTGCAGCGAAGCGACTCGATCCGGTCTGGGTTTCTAAAAGACAGCCCTGGGTATTCATGGCAAAGGGATCAGGGGACAGAGCATGGAAGCAGGGGCAGCAGGGGAGGTGACACTGAGTCCTTAGTGAGGGGTGATGGCGGCCAGGCCTGGAGAGGCAGCCCTTGATTGGCAGGACAGGAATGGCGGTAGCCCCGGTGAGCAGAGCCAGGAGAAGCTGGCCACAGGAGGAGCTAAGGCTGGGCCTTGGGAGGGGAACCTCGGAGGAAGAGTTTTGGGAAGGACTCGAGCTCCATTCTGCAGGCCAGAGACCCAGAAGGGACTCCCCAGGAGCCTCTGCCACTCCACACACGCTCCGACTCCCAGGCTGCGGGGAGTGCTACCCGCACCCCAGGCCCTGGGGCCTGAGTCCCCCATGCTGACCCCTCTCTTCTCCTGGAGCAGCAAGCCACGAAAGTGACACTACGACCCCACCAGCCAGGCAGGGATCGGCCACAGCAGGTGTCCTCACTGGACGCCAGGCCCCGGAGCCACGCCCAGCCTCCCACAGCCCCACCTCCCTGCAGCCCCTTGGGGCGCCCAGAACAGCCTTCCTTCACAGACAGGGGGCCAGGGCAGGCGGCCAGGTGCTTGAGGACGGTCTGGGCCTCTGAGAAGGACCAGCCCTGCGGCCGGAGTGCCCTTCCTACTGCCTCCCCGCGGTGAAGGCTCGTCCCCCACAGCCAAGTGCAAGGGCCCACTGCGAAATGTGATTCCCAAGGCCCTTTGAAAACTCCAGAGAGGCGTAGAAATGATCAGGTTTATCTGTGGGTGCTCTGTGTTCTACATAAAATGTGTCGGCCTTCTCGGCGTCCCTGTGTCGCAGACCTAACGAGGCCACGTGAAAGCCAGGGGCCTGGCTTCTGGCCGCCCAGGTGGCTTTTCCAAGGTCAAGCCTGCGCGGAAGGCGGGGCTGAGCCAGACCCGGCTCCCAGACCCGTGGGCCTGCACCTGCTGCCCGGCCGCCCCCGGATCCCTGCAGCCGGCTCAGCGGGGCGATCGATGGCGCGCGCTGCGCTCCCGGGCCCTCCCGCGCCTTTCGCAGCCTCGGTAATTGGGCTCCAGAAGCACGAACGCTCCCTCCGAGTGCCGGGAAGTGGAAAATTTTCTAATCTGTCAGGCGACGTCTCCCTTTCTCCTTTTCCATTTCTTCCCCCAACAGGAAAAGCCTTTTCATCTGCAGCCCTTCCGATGCAGATGTGTGAAGGCTCTGGCGGCCGCGTCTCGGGGCCTGAGCGTCTCCTGTCGCCGGGGAAACACTGGGCTCCGGCGCGTTTGCACTCCCGGGGCGGGGCTCCGGCGGCGGCGGCGGCGGGCCAGCGCGAGGCCTCAGCGCCTCCTGGGAGCCGGGGCCGGCACTGCACCGCGGGGCCCACCCTCTTGTGCCAGGACACCTTGCCCACTGCCTGCCACAAGCCCACACCCAACTGCTAGCCCACCCGGGGTGCAGAGCGGGAGTCCCCACAGGCAGAGAGGAGCCAGAACCCAGGTGTTGCACCCAAGGCTCAGAGCACAGTGGTCTGCAGACTGGTCAGCCGGGAGGTGGAAGGGTCAGGAAATATGGGGACATGGGTGTGGGCTTGTTCCCAGGTGGGAGGTGGAGGGGAAGGCCCGGGCAGGTGGGGGGGAGCATGGTGCTCCCTAAGGGGAAAGAGCGAGAGGAGACGCAGTGGGGTCTCCCGTGGGGCCACCCGCTGTCTCTGATAGCACCCGCCCCTCCCACACACCAGCCTCGCAGGCTTCCTGCCCACCCGGTTGGTGCCGAGCCCTCCGTCAGTGAACAGACGCAGGTTGCCTGCCCCGGAAGAGCACCCTTGGCTGCAGGGCCCTTGAGTCCCCAAACCACCCAGCGGCTTTGAGCAACCCAGCTCTCCCTTTGAGGTCTCAGTCCTGGGAACCCTAAAATGAGACCCAGGGTGTTTACTGTAATGATGGTGGCAGAAGCAGCAGGCTCTGAACGTCAGTGTGGCTGCGCCGCACTCCACCCTCCCCACGGTCTCCCTGTGCACAAATCCTGCTCCCAGCACCACCCTGCGTTCCCGCCACACATGAGGCACGGTGTGGCCAAGCCCAGAGGGATGGCAATGGGGTGGCATCAGGCTCTGGGGTCTGCGTTCACAGCTGCACAAGAGCTCCTGAGGTGCAGGCGATTGTTACTGTTCTACCTGCTTCCCAAGGAGCTTGAGGGGCTCCGATGGCACACATTCTTTGTGTCCCCCTAACGTGGCCTCTCGGTGGGACACACAGCCTGACAAGAACCGTGCTCAGGTTAGCAGAGCAGGGACATGGTGGCCAAGCCTGGAAGATAAGGAAGTTCGGGGCACCCCACGGTCCAGCTGGTCCGGATGAGGGTGGAGTCAGGAGCCAGCAGAGGTGACGGTCCCAGCAGTCGGCCCTGTGGGAGGAGCTACCCTTGCCCTACCTCTCCAGGGCCTGGGCAGGCCATCATTCAGGGACCCAGGTCCCTGGGAGGAGGCACAGGGACGGACAGAGGGGAGTCTGGGGCTGGGAGGCAAGGGCTGGGTACAGGGTGGGCGGGGTCCCACACAGGAGGTGGGGTAGTGGGTGCACAGATGCTGCTGTTGTGGGGGCCGCGGTCTCCCTGGGGAGAAGGATGTGAGGAATGAACCCTCTCGGGACAATAGAGAGCAGATGGGCCCAGTCTGCTGGCCTCAGCACATCTGGGAGAGCAGCTGTATCCTGAGGGCCTCAGAGGCAGTGACCTGATAGGTGCGGCCACTGGGGGGTGACCGAGGGGTGCAGTCCTTTGCTTGGTCTGCGGGGGAAGGTGTTTTCATCACAGCTCCCCAGGGTGCAGCTGCCTGGCGGGTAGGGAGCTCCTAGGCACCCCGAGATCCCCACGGTACCGCTGATGGGGTGCAGTGGAGGGTCCCAGACCTGCACATGGCATCCTGGACCCCAGCGCCCTCACCTGTGAATTGGGGACACAGAACATGATCCCAGTGCGTCCCCAGTCAGCTCTGCAGTTGCTCTGGGAAAACTTAGATGGGCCCATTTTATGGGTCAGGAACCTGAGGCCCAGACACTGAGGACTTAGCGTATCTGTGGGTTCACAGCAGGGCCCTGGCGAAAGGCCAGCTTTGGCACCAAGGGGGAGTTGAAGGGCCAGCGGGGAAACCAAGGCAGGGGCCTGGTCCCCTCAAAAGCTCTGGTGAGCCCGTGGTGCCCAGGCCCCACTTTCTTGTCCTCGGAACCCAAGCGCACGGTCCCCGGGCCCAGGACAGGCCAGTGACTGGCCAGCAGTGGGTGGCTGCAGCCCCTCTGTGATCCGGCTGAGGGCAGGGAAGGCTGGCCTGGCTAGTGGTCCAGGGGTCCCCTTCCTGCCGTCAGGTGTGGCATGGGGGCTGCCTGCTCGCCTGGCTGGGCAGGAACCCCAAGCTCAGACCTCTGCTCTTAAAACCCCCAAACAACCCAAAGCAACAGGTTGTCTTCTAAACAAGAAGACGGCCGCAGCCCCGGGAGGGCGCTGGGGAGAGGGGCGGGCAGGGGATCTGCCTGCGGTGGCAGCGACCCAGGCCCGAGGGGGCTGCTTTATTCAAAACCTCCCCTCTGCACTGAGGAGGGGGAGCACCACCCCCAGGGAGCAGGGGTGGGGCTTGCAGAAGTTCAAGTCCACCCTCCGAGTGCTCGCCATACCTAGGACTCTGTTAAGGGGGGAACAGGGAGAAAGGTGCAGGATCAAGAAGCAAAACTGGTAGGAACAAAACAGACTGGGCGGGTTAAGGATAACACAGGAAAGGGTGGAGCCAAAGAACTTACATGCACGACCCATGGACATGAACTAAGGGGGGTGGGATTGCTGGAGGGGGGGGGGGGGTACTGGGCAGAGGGGCAAAGGGGGAGAAATTGGGACAGCTGCAATAGCATAACCAATATAATATGCTTTAAAAAGCAGAAATTAGTGTTAGCAACTCTGCGCTCTGCTTCTGCGCGGCAGCTGGTGGGAAGACTATCAGGACCCAGGCTGGGGATGGGGACAGGGTGGCTCTTCAGGATTTCTCCTGGAGGAGCTCAGACCCCCGGGCTTACTAGGCCGTGGGGTCCCACAGTCCCACACCCAGCAGGGACAGGTGTGGGCGTGGGGTCCAGGCTCCCCACTACACAGATGGGGACACTAAGATCCCGCCCACTCCCAGACCAGGGACAAGCCCCCCCACCTCCGGCTTTGAGGTCCTGAGCCCCTGGCCCCCATTCCTTCCAGGTCATCCCCATAGCCCAGCCAGGCCCCCGGGAGGGGGCAGCCTGTAAACGAGGGAAAGGGCACAGAGAGGTGAAGTCACCTGCCCAAGGACACACAGCTAAACAGCAGATCTGCCTCCCATAGCGTCTGCTCTGTGTCACTGCCCAGGAGCCTGGAGCGGGGGCTGGCTCCCCGAAGGCCGTGCCCCTCCCTGTCAGGCGTCTCCCAGCCCCCAGAAGTGGCAGTGACACTTGGAGCCCAGGGCTGACCCAGGCGTGGCAAACAGCGGCAGCAGACAAATGCAGGAGCATTGTCATCGCCCGGACTCGATGGCCTGCCTGCGGACACAGGTCCTTCACCCAGCGAGACAGTTCCGTATACTCACACCGCCTTCCGGAACTTCTGCTGCCTAATCTACGGGGAGCACAGACGGGGTGGCCAGACCCTCCCGACCCCTCTGCTTAGGAAACTGTTTGTGAGACGCTGCGTTCTGGGAGCTTCCATTTCCGCGCTGACATTTGCAATGAGCCGGAAGCCCCGGGGTGGCCCGTGGGGGCGTTGCAGGGGCTCCTCGGGCAGGGCCCAGCCGGGAAGCTGGGGGTTCGCAGGCTCCGCCAGGTCCTGAGGCAGGGGACCCAGCGGCCGGAGTGAGCCAGAGGCCGGTTTCCGGGGTCGCGACCAGAGCGAACAAGAGGCAGGTGGGTGGTGCAGGGTCGGGCAGGGGCTCAAGTCCACCCGCCCAGCTGGCCCTCGCGCCCCAACACCCCCACACAAGGGACCCCACGTGGCAGCAGGAACCGGCTGCTAACTTGTGCGATGTCAGTGGCTCAGCACGTGTCACCCCCAGACGTGGGCACCAGTGTAAGCTCAGGGGCCCTGTCCGCCTGACTCTCGGCTGCAGCCCCCAAGCCCAGCGCAGGCCTGGCCCAGAGATGGCCTCGGCAAGCGCGCAAGACCCAGACGGCCCGCGCCCTTGCCCCCTCCCCCTCCCGTGTGCTCTGCCGGTCTCTGCCGGCCCGCCCGGGGCCCGCCACAGCGGTGTGGCCTCCCGCCCTGCAGACCTCGAATGGGAGCAGCATTCTCAGGCAGCGAGGCTGTAGTTGTGGTCCCATCTGGGCGTGCAGACGTGCACCTGCCTCATATGTGTGCACACACACACCTGCATATGCACACACGCCCGCACATGTACACACACACACCTGCACATGCATTCGCACATCTGCGTGCACACGCATGGTGCTCAGAAGTGATGGTGAGGACCCTGGACGGGCCTCCCGGGTATGGCCCAGTGTCACAGGACAGACGTGAGGTGGCTGAAGCCCGAGGTCCCGCCTGTTCACCGCGGCAGGGGAGGGTGCCGTTTCAGGGGTGTGGACCCACCCCCATGCAACTTCGCCCCCGGCTGCAGGCCAGGCCGGCTTTCCTGGGCCCCTCCATTGCTCTCCGTGAGTCTGGGCACCTTGCCAGCTGCTGCCAACCTCCCAGGCACCTCCAAGCCCCTAGAGTCCCTTTTGTGAAGAGGTGTTACCCCAAAGGAGCTGGGAGACTTGGCTCCCCCAAGTGTCCTGCCCCTCTGTCCCCTTGGGGACCCTGCTGTGGGGCATCTGCCACGTTCACTTGGGGTCAGGCATTCTTTCGTTGGGTTGGGGTCCCCACGGGGCAGCAGGGAGCCTGAAGAGCTATTTGGGGGACGCTGCTCCCTGGAGGCTGGGAGGAAGTGACAGCAGTGAGGGAGAAGTCACCATGGCAACACCTCAGAGGCGAGAACCCTTCCTCTCCGTTACATCCAATTAAGGGGCTATTTCCGGAGCCCTACTATGCGCCGTGCCGGGCTAAGGTGCTCAGGGTGGGGGTGGGGGGGACGAGGAGCCTTCGCCGCCTGGAGGCTCCCCTCCGCAGGCACCGCGCGTGTCTCGTGCTCGGCAGGCGTGGCCAGGCCCTGCGTGCAGTGGGCACTCCGAGTCCGCACACGGAAGTGAAGGACAGGCCCTCGGACAGTCACGCCCACCCACAGAGCCCGTTCGCCGTTCCCTCCTCCAGGGGCCGCCTCCCCTCGGGTGACGGTCAGACGTGGTGGAGACACCTGCGAAGAGCTGAGAAGGCTTCTTCGTAGAACAGGGCACTGTCAGCCCTGCAGTGGGTCCCCCAGAGGCTGTGCCCAGACGCCTCGTCACATGGGGGGGAGACCCCCGCCCAGCAGGTGTGGTCTGCCGGAGGCCCCGCAGGGGGGAAGACGGAGGCCAGCACCCGGGCCCGTGGGCGCAGGAGCCCCCCGTCTCTGCCCAGTTCCAGCCGCACGGCCTCAGGCCACCCCCACCCCGAGCCCCCGCTCGCTGCTGGGCCGCCCCGCCCATTCTGTTGCATTGATTTCCATCCTGTCTGGGGTCTGGCTCCTCTTCATCGGTCACGGTCACCTTGAGAGCTGACCTGACAGGCCCCTTGTCTCTTTTCATTAATTCCAGTGTCCTCAGTCAGTGACAGGTGACTCAGAGAGCAGAGGCCCACCAAAGTGAGGGGGCAGGAGGGGTCTTTCTCTGCCAGCTGCCGCTCCGTCCTGTGCCCACCCACCCAGCGGCTGTTCAGGGAGCACCTGCTGTGTGTCAGGTGCAGGGCTGGGGCCAGGCACACGGAACCACTGGGGCGTGGGAGGGACAGCACTGTCGGGAGAGGACCGACAGCCGGAGCCCCGAAGAGGCCGGACCTCACGCCGAGGCCTGAGAAATGTGCGGGCCGGAAGGCCACCTGGCTCTGCGGAAGGCCAGTCTCTGGCCTGAGCATCGGGATGGAGGGGACACACGAAGGGCTGTTCAGTGTACGGGCACAGGAGTAGCGGAAGGCAGACAGCCCCCTCGCCACCTCACCTTGTGGCAACTCTGCTCTCTGGGTCACGTGTCACCGGCACCAAGGACACAGGTAGAAACTCCGTGAGGGGCTGGGGCTGGTGGGTGGGGCCGTGCTCACTCAGGGCCCCCAGTGGGAGCTGTCCGCTGACCTGCACCCAGAGGACAGAGGATGACGGGCGAAGGGGGACCTCATCACCTGGAGAGCCTGTCTCACACTGAGTCCCTGCCATGTGGTGGGAGATGCGGCTGCCCCTGGCCAGGGCCCCTCGCCCGAGCCCCTGCAGAGACTGAACAGTGGTGGCAGGACCTGCAGTGTCTCATGGAGAAAGGTGGCCGTGCCTGAAGCTCCTGAGAGCCACGTGGGCCTTAATGGCTGAGAAGGAGCCAGGCCACAGAGGGCGAGTCCCACCTGCTCTGCTATGGACAAGTGAGTGTCCTCACGGGGCTGGGCTCAAGGGGAGGACCGTTGGGGCAGCGCGTGACGTGGACCTCAGCGTGGACTCCGCAGAGCGCCCCCCTGGGGAGGCCGCCTGGCCCTCGCCAGCGTCCAGCTCCCACGGGAGGCCCTGTGGCTGGTGGGGCTGTGGCCTGGCATGCAGTAGGACCACGGCCGTCATCTGCTGGGCGCATGGACGGACAGCGTGTGCCGCCCTCAGACTCAGGGCCGTGGCGTACCCACTGTGAAGACCTGCTTCTCTAAATGGGGGCTGTGGCCGTGGTGGGGAAAGGGGTGGACATCTGAATGGAGTCCATTAGCCGGTGAGTGAATGCAGGGCAGAGCTCCTGGTCTGGGGGGGCGGCACTGATGATGCCCAGGCCCCGAGGGATCCAGCGTCAGGTGGGGGACAAGCCCCACAGGCAGAACAGGAGCAGGGGTGTGGGGCGGGGTGGCGTGGCCGGGGGTTCAGGGGTGAGCGAGCCCCTGCAAGGCTGGACACGGGGCAGGGAGCCCAGGCAGGTAAGGCAGAAGGGGACTCCGAAGGGCTCTGACGGCAAGATGGACGCTGAGGTCAGCCATGTAGGAAGTTCAAAGCCACAAGCTGTGGGGGCTCTGCAAGTTCAGGCGTCCTGCCCACTGCCCCCCAGGCATGGTCCATTGCCCTGCGGGGGCCGGCGGGGAGTGTGGGACAGGTGGGGGGGCCCGCATGCAGGACTGACTGCTTGAGGGTCCCTGTGGACATCGGGGAGCAGGAGGGGACACATGGCTGAGAGGGGAGGGTGAGAGGAGCCAGGGGACCAGGACTGCCTGGGGAGGAGAGCCCTGGCGTGGCCAGAGCGAGCAGGAGCCCACGGGCCTGGGACTGGCAGGACCAGGTGGGTGCCGGCAGGGGCAGGACTTGGGCAGAGCTGGTTTGGACTCGATGGGACAGAGATACAGGCTACCAGCTGAGCGCAGAAGGGGTCAGTGCGTGGTGGGGGGGTGAAACCTGCCCAGGAAACCAGGCACGGATGCCAGCGTGGCTCCAGGACCCAGGGCAGGGTGGGCGTGCCCCCGGGGCACGGAGGGGAGCTGCACCAGCCCCCAGCCACCGAGGCTGGCCCTGGGCCGATCCAGGGGACAGTCAGGGCAGAGGCTCACCACATGGATGGGCGCAGTACACAGTGTCAGCCAGGCAGAGCTGTGCTGGCTCAGCTGGGGACGGTCCCAAGGGCCCCCTGGGAACAGAGAGAGCCAGCACCTGTGGGAAGGCGGCTCAGAGGAAGGAGGTGAGAAGCGCTGCTCAGGCCTCCAGGCGTCGGGTCCCATCTGGGGGTTACGACCTCTGGGCTTGGACAGAACACTGACACGCTGACCACCCCCCGAGGGCCAGGAAGGCCACGCGCTGCCTCAGGCCCTGAAGCCCCTGGGGCAGGGTTCTTGTCATCCTCACGCCACAGGGGAAGAAAAGGAGCCCAGAGAGGCTGGGTCACAGGCCCCAGGTGACGGGCCTCCAAGTGACAGCCCGTGAGACCCAGGGTCTTCCTGACGACCATGGACCATGCTGGCCCCCTGGGGGGCCCACACCCTCCACCTGAGACAGGGGCCTCTGTGTGTGGGGGACCCTGATGCAGGCGAGGAGGGCCAGCGCTGTGGACGGTGCTTTCCGATCTGCCCCGGCGAGCAGACTGGCTGAATCCGGCCTGGAAGCCGGGCGGCAGAGGAGCAAAACTGGAAGCATCAGCAGAGACTGCACCCCACGCCCGAGCACCGCGACGTCCCAGCGGCTGTTTCCATGGAGCGCTGAGCCGAGGTCTCACTTTTGGAGGATGCGTGCGCCGCTCCCCAGGGCTCCGTGAGGGTCCTGCGACATTTGGGACAGGCGGAGGACCGGGGAACGGGCGTCAGGAGACGCAGTCAGGGTCGCATTAACATTTTGATTGCAGTGCGGCCCCCTGGCACCGCGCCAGACGCAGGCGCACGCGTTCAATCTGGAAGGAAGATTGAGCCGGGAGAGGAGCACAGAAAAGGCGCGCACAGACTTATTTTCATAACGCTAAAAATAACCGTGTCGATATTCCCTTCTGCTTGGGGAGCCACGGATCGTTTTTTAATGCACCCTCTCAGCTCTTGCCTGGCGGCGAGTCTGGCGTGGGTTTGGGGCCCTGTCTCCCACGCTAAGCAACCCGGCACCCTGAAGGCTTTGGGGTGACAGGCTCCACTGGCGGGACCTCCTTAAGCCCATTGGTGCCATGGACCCGGCCCCTGCTCCTCTGCCTCCAAGAAAGTTCCAGTTCGGGGAAGCGTCTCACTCAGCGGATGGAGAATTTGAGGCCTGGAGAGAGTCAGGAACGATGAAAAAGCTGGGGTGTCTGTACCCCAGGAAAACCGAGGTCACATCCCCTGCTGAAGGAAGGAGCCTCGCACAGTGTGGCCGACATCACGGGCTGGCCTCCAGCTCCCAGGTGGCCCAAATAGGGACCCAGGTGATCTTGTATTAGGCCAAGGCGCAGAGGGCGGTGCAGACTGGCCCCGGGTCCCAGGACTAGGCCCAGAAGTGCTGACTCCGCCAGAGCTTTGCTGGGAGCAGGGTGGCCGCTGAGGCGGCAGTGTCTGCCGGGTGTGCCACACCGGGCTGAGGTCCCCCGTCTGATGGGGTCACCCTCCCTACCCACCCATGGCTCCCAGCACCATCCCTGGGGGGTCTGTATGCAGACCCCAGCTCATGTGTACCCTCTGTAGCTTCCCATGGTCCTCATTCCACCCAGGCTGTGGCTCTGCCCTTCTGACCCAGCTGGGGACCCCTGTCTCACCTGTTTGGCTGGCCCCACCCTGTCCACTCTGCAGCCTCCTGACACATGATTGGGCACCAGGACCTTCGGGACACCTGGCCAGCGCCTCCTGCGGAAGCCCTTCCTCACCAGTTGCACACCTGACCACAGCGGCTCCAACCTGGGGAGCCTGTGCCCGGAACTCTGGGTTTTTCTCGATGCTGCCCCACTGGTGCCAGCTCACTGCCTGCTCCCTGCTCACCAGACCCCTAGCAAGACACTCACGGCCCTCTGGAGTGTACTGCCCTGACTTCCAGGTCTCCCCCACTTTCTCAGGGCTCACCTCCCCCCAAACTACCAGCTGTTCCCTCAACACCCCTGTCCTCACACCTTGTGCCTCTGATAGAATGTTCTCCTTCTCTTCCTGATAATTTCCTAATTAATCTTCAAAACCTAACAAAATACCACCTCCTCTGTGAGGCCTTCCCTGATAGCCCCTGGCAGAGCTGACTTCCTTCCCCTCTGTGACGGTCAGCGTGGTGGCCAGGCCTCTGCCATCACCACTGCTGCATGGTGTTGTAATGAGTGCACAGCTTACAGGTAAAATGTGTCTCAGCCACTCAGTGTCCATGATTTTGATGCATTATTTAACTTATCTGTACCTCAGTTTCCTTACCTATAAAATGTGGCATTTAATAGGGCCTACTTCATAGACTTATTTTGAGAATTAAGTAAATTAATATATTACCATCATCACTATCGTCATCACCACTATTATCATTGCCATCATCATCACCATCATTACCACTATCGTCACCATCATCATCACCAACACCATCATCATCATCACCATCACTACCATCATCACCATCATAATTACCACCATCACCACCATCACCATCATCACCATCACCACCATCATAATCACCATCACCACCATCACCATCATCACCACCATCATCATCATCATCACATCATCACCATCACCACCATCACCACCATCACCACCATCATCACCATCACCACCATCATCACCACCACCATCACCATCATCCCCACCATCACCATCACCATCATCCCCACCATCACCATCACCATCATCCCACCATCACCATCACCACCATCATCACCATCACCACCACCATCCCCATCATCCCCACCATCACCATCACCATCACCATCATCCCACCATCACCATCACCATCATCATCACCATCATCACCACCATCACCATCACCATCATCCGACCATCACCATCACCATCACAATCATCCCACCATCACCATCACCATCATCATCACCATCACCACCACCATCATCACCATCATCCCACCATCACCATCACCATCATCATCACCATCACCACCACCATCATCACCATCATCACCACCATCACCACCATCACCATCACCATCACCACCATCATCACCATCATTATCACCACCATCACCATTATCATCACCATTATTCCCCTACTGAACTTTCAAGTCCCTTGCAGGGGAACACGTACAAGTCATCGCTGTCTCCCTGGACGCAGAGCCCGGCACAGCGCGGGGCCTCGTTAGCCTTACTGGATGATTAAGTGGACCGGCAGGGAAGCAAACGGGAACAGCCTGGATGAAGAGACAGGCGATGACTGAATGAGCGAGCCAGTGGGAACGGGGATGGGAGGGCGGAGTGGGCAAGGAGTCAGTGAATGATGGAGCGGGCTGTGGGAAGGAAACGCCGACAGCCGGCCAAGGGGACTCCTCCCACGGCAGCCTCTGCAGATGCTGGGCGGCCTGGTGACAGCAGCGGTATTAACCTCCCTGAAGGCTGCCAATATCCGGGGAGATCTCCTCCGGAGCCATCAGCAGCGGGGCAGAGCATCCCCTACTCTTGGTGTTCATTCTCACAGGAGCAGCACACCTCCCTTCCTGAGCCTCCCCAGGTGCAAGTTCCGATTCCCAGGGCTGGACGACTTCCTGCCCAGTGCCCCGGGGAAGCCTCAGGTGTGCTGGGGGCCAGGACGAGGGTCAGGGAGCCTCAGGAGCTCCTCCCCCGCCTCTACTGTGGGCACCCAGGGCTCCCCACCCCTGCCCTTGCCGGTCTTCTCTGCCTTCCCCTCCCAGGGACTGGCACCATCAGCGTCCCTGGCACTCACCCTGAGCCTATGCGCTGACCCCTGCAGGGCGCAGGCGGCTCTCAGTCAAGGTCAAGCTGTAGGGAGAGGGGGCAGGACAGGACTGCGTCCTGCCTCCTGCCTCCCAGCCCGCGTGTTGTCACATGCCACCAGGAGAAAGCACAGCCCAAGTCCCGGCGGGAAGGACAATGAGCCTGCTCAAAGGGACAGAGCTGCCACCCTGGGCTCCCTGCTGTCTGGGCATCTGCAGGGACGGGGCTCCGCCACGGGCTCCTTCCTTCACGCCAGGACCAAGGCAGCATCCGCCCGTCCGTCCGGGGGAAGGGGCTGCTGCATGGACATCAGTCCCCACGGGGCTTGCCCAGCCCCAGAGACACGTCAGGGTTGGGTCTCCCCTCCGTGGCCGCGGGACCCCAGCGCTCTTCAGACCCGGAAAGCACTTGTTAACGCTGGCCCTTGCCGACAGGGTTAGGAAAGAAGCAGAAGGCATTAAAAACACTAGTGGGTTAATAAATAATAAACCATCACCCATTAACACAAATAACATGCTTTTGTGAAAAAGCAGAGAGGAGAGGCAGCCTTACGCTGTCAGATTCTCGTTTGGTCTGCGGAACGGAAGCTGCCGGGCTCATTTCCACCCCTGCCTGCGGCCGCTGCCAGCCGGTGCCAGCATTGAAGGTGAGGAATGAAACCCAGGGCCTGCGGGTCCCCGGGAAAGGCCTCGGGGGTCGCAGAGGCCCCAGGCCATGCTGAGCCACTGGTTCTGTGACGTGCCTGCTCACAGCCCCCTCTGACCCCTGTCCCCAGGCACCTGCTGGGTGCCTCCCCCCTCCGAGCCGCAGCTCCTCACCCCTTGGGCTTCGTGACGATTCAGCGGAGTAACGTGCACCTGGCAAAGGCCTCAGCCCCAGTCACCCCGACACAGAGCAGAGGGCGTTCCGTGCATGTTTATCGAGGGACTGAACTCGTTCTGCTCAGAATGAGGCCCAACGGCAGCAACAGTCACCGTCACTAAACGGCGCACTCTTCTCCCCCGCGCATCGGCCCGTGGACCCGGGGCTCTGCTGCCCACCCAGCTGTGCTCCTCAGCACTGGCCCGGCTGGAACCCAGGTCCCCCAGGCTCCCCCAGGCTCCGGGAGGCCTGCCTGTGCACACCCCGTTCTCACGCTGGGCTGTGAGCCCCTGGAGGCAGGAGCTGGAAGGGTCTGGGGAGCCGGCTCAGCGGGGCAGGCAGGGCTGGGGACCCGCGGGAGGCACAGCCGTGCATGTGTGTCCCGTGTGCCATGTGCCCATGTGCATCTGTGTGTCCGCCGGCCCCTGTGCGAGGCGCGTGAGCAAAGGTCAGCTGCAGGGAAAGCAGGGCTGGCCCAGGACGCCCCTCCAGAAACTGCACATGCTCCGTGACAAGCCTGTGTCCCCCAGGACGTCCTGCTGACTGTGAGACGGACCTGGGACCCGTCGGCACCTCACAGCCCGGGGCTGCGGTCAGTGTCCCCACCGCCACCCCTCCCTTCATTCCTTCCTTCTTTCACTGAAACAGGAGTTTGGGACCCGCTCTGTCCCAGACCCTGAGCTGGCACCAACTGTGGTCTGAGGAGGTGGCCGCCCCGCAGCCCCACCTCCACCCTCCGGCAACACCCCACTCAGCAGTAGTGACAGTCACCAGCTGGGCCATGGCCCTTGCAGAGAGACCTCCTGGGCATTGTCCTACCAGAAAGCCCCTGCCCCCACGCCCTGCCTGGAGACCCAGAGCCGAAGTTCCTCCTGCAGCGCCCCCAAGAGCGTCTGTCCTTCCTCCAGCCGCGCCCCCTTCATCCCGCAGTGAACTGGCGTTTGTCCGGCATCCGCCCCACCCCGGGCTCTGCGCAGGCCGGAGGCCCCGCCCGGGAGCGCCTGTGCTCACCTGTGCCTCTGCGTGTCCCGGTGTCACCGCTAACCTGGGCAGGCTGAGAGGAAGGGTTGTGTCTTTGGTAGTTGGGACCCAAGGCCTGGCACTAGGGGTGCAGAAGGGAGAGGAGGGGAGGGTGGAGTGGGGGGGTGGACAGGCAGCTCCTGGACAGCCCGACAGCCGTTCTGAGGTCCCAGCTGGCTAAGGCTCCTGGCCCCTGAGTCACGGTGCGTGCGTGTGAGTGCGGGTGCGGGCCGTGGGCCGAGACACTCTGGGCCACGCTGGCACCGCTCTGTCCTCGCCGCCCACCCGGCTCTCGCCGCTGCTTCTGAAAATGTCAGCTCCTTATCTCGCTGGGATTTTTCCTGACTTGGAGAATTCAATAAAGCAGCCGAGTAACACTTAAAATAATAATGAAGCTCTGTCCTCGCAACTCCCGGCTGGCTTCGCAGGGCCCCGCCGCCTTTCGCGATGATCAATCTTCATTTTCACACCAGGCCAGACAGCTCTGCTGGGCCGCGGAGCCCGTGGGCCCTGGGGAACTGACTGGCGCCGGGGGAGGCCGGGCGCCCGCCTGCCGCCAGGGCACGTGTGGGAAGTGAGGCCCAGCCCCAGGCTCCCGATCGCCCCCGCCACACGCAGGCACCCCACAGCCACCCCCGGTCCTGCCCAGTCCCGCTGCGGCGCACCTGGGGCTTGCCCCATGCTGTTCCCTCCACCCCTTGCCTTTCCCCTGGGAAACTCCCGTCCACCCCTCAGAGACGCGGGGCCCTGTCCCCAGCCTTTGGAAGGGCTGTCTCATGTGCCGCAGCCCGTCCGCTGCAGGGATCGGACAGGCCCGGGCGGGGGCCCTGGCTTTGCTGACGGCCGTATCACGGGCTGAGTGTGCTGAGTGGCCGGCAGGGTCACCGGGCTGTCCTGGGCAAACCCCGGCCTGGAACTGTGCCTTCGGTGATGACCCTGTGGTCTGTGCAGGCCTTCTTGTGGGGGACAGGGCACAGGCCCCCGCCCTGCCCTCGGCGTGCCTGGCCAAGCGCAGCGGCCTCCAGAGCCCCCGTGGTCAGCTGCACGTGACGGTCTCCCCCGGCGGGGCCTGGGAGGCTGAGAGGCTGCTCCACCCCTCACTGCACGCCCCCTGCCCCGGCGCGTCTGGCTCGAATCACCTCCAATTTGTCAAGAACACCCTCCTCTCCAACGCCTGCACGTCGGCTCCCCGGCCGACGCAAACTGACTGACCTGGCCGCCTCATTGCGCTGCCCGGCCAGCGGCAAAGGGACTCCGCTCTCTGGGGACAGGGACGCAGCTGGCTCCGGCCTCCAGACCTGGACCCACCCAGGCCCCTGCAGATTCAGGCCCGACCCTGGGCAGGCCCCACCCCCGACCGTCATCTGGGAAAGGAGGCCTCGTCAGACGCACCCCAAGTGCCTTGGCTGCCCCTGGGGTAGCGGGGCTTAAAACGCTCTGGAGCAGTGAGCGGGCCTCCGAACGTGGGCTGTCGGGCTGCCTGCCTCTGCCTTTGCTGCGCCAGGAGGGGACCTGAGGGCCGCGCCTGACCCCGAGAGGGCGGGTATCGCCGACAGTGGGGCACGACCTGGCCAGACACGGGCCTCTGTCCGGAAGCTCCTGTTGGCAACCAGTCGGGCACCTCCCCTCCACGCCGTCCGGGTCAGCTTCCATGGGCGGCAGCGGAATGGGGTTGCTGTCGCGGACGCTGCGTGGCTGCAAAGCCAGTAGCGTTTACTCCCTGGTGGCTGCAGAAACTGGCTGTAGGCCGGCCCTGCTTCAGAGGACAGTGTCGGAGGCAGGGGCTCTGTGAGTCTCCAGGCCCCCAGGCAGACCCCCCCCTCCAGGAGCCCGAGGGCGCGGGCCATGCCCTGCCCTTGCCCGGCCGCCCCTCCAGGTAGGGAGCTCTGCCTGCTCCAGGCCTGCAGCATCGGCCCCCGCTGTAGGGGACCCAGGACTCACTGCAGGGGCCCCCCTCCCTCACCTGCTCCCCCAAGGGCACAACCCATCAGCCTCAAGTCAGAGGCGCCGGCCCTCCTGAGATAGAGAGCTGGGAAGCGCCCTGGGGTGCTGTGGGCTCTGAGCGTGGGTCCTGACCCGGGGTGGGGGGGCATCTGGAAGGCTTCAGGGAGGAGGCAAAGATGCAGAGTGGGAGCTGCGTGAGGATGGGAGGCAGGACCCGAGGGCAGGGCGGCGATGCCATAGCAGGCACACCCCGCGCCTGGGTCATCCCAGGAGGAGCGGAGCTGGGGGAGGCGCTGGGTAGAGCCGGGAGACCTGCCGAGGGTGCGAAGGGCCAAGAGGCGGTGGAGGAGGAGCCGGAGGCCGCGGGTGAGGAAGGGGGCTTGTCCCCTCAGCCAGCCCCCCTTCAGCAAGCGCATGGGTGGGAGGGGAGTGCCTGGGAGCCACCCAAAGCCCGCGCCGGGCCCACCCCGCCCCGCCCTCGCCGGGAGCCCTGTGTTAGTGGAACATTTACCCCCTCCACACACACCCCCCGCACGCCAGCCCCCCCCACACTCAGCTGCTCCGCGCGCTAAGTGATATTGCGGCGATTACATGCGTCGCGGCCACGCACACCGGTTATCGCTGCCTAATTGGGCCATAATTCTGACAGATGTGTCACTTTGGAGAGCTTGACTGCAGAAGGGTCCCCAACACCCTCCACTGCGCGCTGCGCTCTGCCTCCCCCCTCCCGTCCCCTCGCCTCGGCGTTCACGTCGGTCTCCTCATAACCCGGGTGTCTGGGCCCCTGGACGCACCCTAGCCCACCCTGCTAGGCCCCCTGGAGGGGCCAGTGAAGGACGGTCGGCCGAGGGCGGGGTGGAGGGCCAGTCCCGGCCACACACGCCACAGCGCACAGAGGTCATTTACAAACGACCCCAGGCTGTCGGAGCCGGGTGCCCGCCGAGGCCGCGTGCCCTGCCCGCGTCACAGCGGGACGGTGCGGGCGGCAGTGAGCGCACATGCACACACACACACGCACACACACACACACCGGCTCACACTGCCAGGAGGGACCAGAGCGGTGGTTCCAGCCCCCGTGCTGCGGGGCATCATTATTATTGTTCTTGTTGCTGTTTCCTACCAGCATGATCATCATCGTCATCATCATCATCATCGCCATCAGGCTCTGCGCCTCAGGGGAAGGTGCACACGCAAGTCACATGTGTAGCTAAAAACGAAATTAAGGAATCCACATGTTCGCCCCTCTTCGAGGATTCTGACTCCCTGGGTCTGCAGGGGACGCTGGGGAGGGGCCCTGTTCAGGCTGCTTCCTGCTCAGGACGGTCTGGAAGTCAGGCATGGGAATCCCTGGCCAGGGGACCCTCCAGGGGGCCACCATGGGCGCCCCTGTCCGGGGTCCTGAAATCCTGGCTGGCCCTGCATCCCCGCCACAGCACTCCCGGACAGCCGAAGGGACACTGTGTCCACAGGGACACTGGACAGGCCTCAGCGAGCGGCACAGGAAGCGCCGGAAGAGTGAGGCTTCCTCACCCCCTGGACACAGACAGGCCGGAGGGTGCTCCTGGGCTCGGCCCTCCTGCAGGCGCGGAAGTTCCCCGGAGCTCAGGGAACTGGGGGGACAGGGACGGGCTGGTGGGAGGGCCCCGCACCCCCAGTTCCTCTCTTGGGCTCTCCCCTGGCCCCTCTTCTCTCAGGGGACACATTAGAGGTGTTGTTCTAAAAATACTTAGCAAGTAGCAGGCTGTGTGGGTGGCTGGCAGCTCCTTCGTCTGCAGTCAAGGCTGGAGCGGCTCCAAGGGCCGGGGTGGGGGGACTTCTGGGGGCGGTTCAGAAGAAACACAGTCGGGGGGCTGCCTGCTGTGCCTCAGCCCTGCGCACAGGCCCTGCTGGGGCTCCGAGGGGGCCCCAGAGCCCCTGGGCCAGGAACGCGGAGGAGCAGAGACTGCCCTGCAGCACCCTGACAAAGGGCGTAGATTGGGAACGACAGTGGGAGCCCTGACAAGGCTTGCGGCCCCACTAGAGAGAGATCCCGGGAAGACGGGGGTTGGAGGTGGGGAGACAGTCGGGGGACAGCCCGCTTGCAGGCTCATTAGAGAGAAAGGGCTCATCTGCCCGGTGAGGGTGTGGGCGGCTTTCCCCGAGGCCTCGTCAGGGCCCACACCCACCTCGTCCACATCCATGGGCTGCTCAGCGCGCCCGGTCTCCTGCTGGGCCTTTGCTGAACACCTACTACATGCCTGCTGCGTGAGGGGGCCAGCCCAGGAGGACAGGCGGGCTGGGCGGCGGAGGGCACCCTGCAGCCCGCCAGGCTTGCTCTGGGCCTGCGACAGGAGTGGCGCCCTTGAGGGTCGGGCAGGGCTCAGCTGTGCTGAGAGGGGCACAGCTCTGGCCACAGACGGGGCGGTGCGGTGCGGCGTGGGGCTGACCGGGGACCACCAGCACCTCCAGGTGCCTGGGCCCCTGCTCTGACCGCCCACATGCCAGCTTCCGGCTGGTGCCTGCCTGACCCCCCACAAAGCCACAGGGACCAGTGAGTCCCCGGTCTGGGGCCGGGCCCCCGCCGTGTGCAGCTGCCTGAAGGAATTCTGAGACGCAGGCAGGACCCACCTTGGGCCGTGGAGGTCGCTGAGCAGGCGGTGGCCCCCGTGAGCCCCCCCGAGGAGGTGTGTGAAGTCCCCGCCTGCGAGAGAGCATATTCTAAGGTGAGATTTAATAAGAGGACTGGGAAGAATAAATTCTGTTACACAGATTTACTCCGCAGCCCGCCCTGAGCTGCATAGCAATTGGCAATGCAGGGCTCACGTTATAAATAGAAGAGACCTCGGCTGGGAGGCCCAGGGTGCCCCGCCAGCCCCTCACCTTGAGGGTGGGCAACGCCAGCATTCCTTCCTCTGCCACCCTGCGGGACTTCAGAGCAGGGCACGGGGTGGGAGAGTCTGTCCTGAAGACTTTCCGCCCACGCCCGGGTCTCCAGGAGGCACGCAGGCCTCTCTCCTTCCCCAAACCTGTACCCAGTCCCTGGGACCTGCCAGGCAGTGAGAAGGAGAGAGACAAGGACACCTGTCATGGCCTCAGGAAGTTCTGGGTGGAGGAAGCAGGTGACACTCCAGCCCCTCAGGGCACAGTCATGAGGGCCATGGCGGCGGGGAGAGGGGGCGCCAGGTCTTTCCTGCAGAGCCAGGAAAAGCCTCTCACGAGCTGACCGGAGGCCAGAGCGATAGCGGCCGGTGGGCGGGCCGGGCCCCTGTTCTGGGTGGGGAGGGGCACAGGCGAAACAGAAAGGGGCCACACTGAGCAGGCCCTTGTCCTGGGCGGCCAAGGGGGAGGGGTGGCCAAGGAGGGGGTGGGCGTTCTTGAAGGACTTTTTATCCAGCCCGGGGCCCCAGCGGGGGCTTCAGGCCAGCAGGGAGTGCCGTGGCACGCAGATAGACCGGGGGGGGGGGGGGGGGGGCGCCGGGAAAGGAGGGATGGGGGCCAGAGGCTGGGCTACCGCAGGTCTGCCGCTCTGGCCAAGAGCGATGCTCTTCTCTGGGAGCCTCCAGACCGGGCTCTCTCGGCATCCTCTCTGCACCTGCCGCTCTTCCGTGGGTTCCCCTAATTTTCAACCCCACCCAGTCCCAGATGTGACTGAGGGGGCTCAGACAGGCCCCCCCCATGCACAGACTAGACTCTTCTGTTGCAGATAAATCATTGTAAACCAGGGGGCCGCGGCAGGAGCCGAGACTCAGGGCGGCTCGGAGATAACCCCCAACACCAGCTGCGAGGACAATAAGGTCAGAAACAGCCCGCGTTCTGTTTGGAAACGTACTTTGTGCAGAAACGCGTCTGAGGTTGTCCGGTCGTTCCTTCCCTAATGGACGCAGCTCCCCAGCTCAGCCCGTCCCGAGGGTCCGGGCCCCGCCTTCCGCTGTTCTCAGTGTGAAGAGGCCGCGCACACCTGGAAGGCGCTGGGGTGGGCCGCGCGGAGCCCCAGCAGGTGATATCTGTTTGGTTTCTGAGCACCAAGGGGGCACACAGGAGCTGCCCGTCGGCCCCCTGTGCCCAGCGGTGACCGGCAGCCCTACGAACGGGCCGTGAGCGCCGTCCGGGGTCTGGGAAGTCCAGGTGAGGCTCTGGCCCTGCTCCTAACCTTGACCAAGTCCCAACCTTGAGACCTTGAGCGCAAGGACAACCTGTGTGCGTCCTCCCTCAGCTCCTGGCCGGGGTCTGACCCAGGCCACGTGACTCAGCACCCCCCTGTCCTGTCCTGCCCCGTGGCCGAGGGAACCCCCGCCCCCACCCAGAGAAGAAGGTCCCATCAAACAGTGGCCCCCCGCCCCACCAAAGCCCAGCGGTGCCCCTCGCTTGCCATCCTCCTGGGCCAGGGAACAGAAGCCAGGTGGTGGGGGTTAGAGGAAGTGTCACCGAGTCCACGTGGAGCTACCTCCTGTCCCCAGCAGGGCCGAGGACATTGACAAGTCTTCCTGGAGGAGCGTGTCACCCACAGAGGGCTGGGCAGCTGGGCGGAGAGAGGCAAACCCCGGGGGGCCTCTTATTTCGGGGCTGCAGGCAGATATGTCGCTGTGTCCCCGCTCACGGCCCTGTCAGGAGACGCGTGGGGTGGGCATCTGCGTTTCAACACCCACGGTGACTCGGGCGGCTTCTGGAGCGAGGAGGGGGCGGAGGGGACCCACGGGGTCCTGGAGGGAAGCTCCTGGGGCCCAGGTGCTCCGGGTCCCTCAGGCCCCCTCAGCCCCTCCCTCCCAGGAGGTGGAGGGGCCTGTACCGGAGGAGCCCCCGCAGAGGCTGTGCTGGAGGGCAGTGTGGCTCCTGCTGCAGGAAGCAGGGTCATTATGCTGTTTCAGTGTCGGCTCTGCTGCCACTGCGGGAAGGAGCGCTTGTCATTGGCAGGGGCACCACCTCCGCTCCCTCCCCCTCCCTTTCACACCAGCGGTGGCCCCTTCCTGACACCCTGGACGCAAAGCCACTCTCTTATCTGAAACCTTAAGTGAGTGCCTCCAGGATTTTCCCAGGCAGGGAAGAACCTGCCTTGTGTCCCAAGCTCCGCCTTCTCCTGGGGGTCTGGGCAGAAACAAGCCTCCTGGTCCCCAAACAGCCCTCCCCGTGGCACGATGGACTGCAAGGGGGTCTCTTCCCCTCCCCTGCGTGGGTGTTGGATCACACAAAGAGGATAGGTGTGATCCCCTCCTCCCTCTGAGAGCTCACGTGATACTGCAAAGCTGATGGAAATTTGCAGATGAAATGAAAACCTTTCATCAATTTGGTTTTGCCTTGAGCCAAAGGGAGGTTGGCTACCCGTCCGTGGGCCAGGCCTAACCAGAGGAGTGCGGCCCTCAGGCCTAGGTGCCCCTGAGCTCAGAGACTTCCAGCGGCAGACGCCCTCCCTTGCCAGCCCTGAAGAAGCACCCCCCCAGCCCCCCAGCCTGGAGTGAATAAAGTCCTCCAATGGTCCCAGGGGCTTGGGAGAGGCCCCTGAGCCCCAGACCAAGCTGCAGCCAGGTGGGACCGTGAGCAGAGGACCCAGGCAAGCCGTGCCCAGACTCCTGCCCTGCAGAGATGGGGAGAGAATCTATGTGGGCTGGTTCAGGGGTCTGTGTGGGCAGGGTCTTGTTCTCCTGCGCTGGGCATGTGGCTGGGCTGCACTTGCTGGCTCCTTCGCTGTTAAATGTGGCCGCGGGCCACCGCTGCCCAGTGGGGCCTGGAAGAAGGGGGTGTGGCCATCAAAGGCCTCCCAGCTGCTGTGCCGTCCTGCTTACCTTGCGCTGGTGACTCTGGAGGCTGCAGCAGGCAGGTCTTCCGAGACACAGAAACGCTGGGATGTGTGTGTACATCTGAGAGATTTATTCACGGGGACGGCCATGTGGTGGGGGCGCTGGCAGGCCTGACGTCTGCAGGGTGGGCAGGAGGGCAGGAGGCACGAGCAGTTGCAGAGAGGGGCAGAATCTCACCTTCCGCAAGGAGAACGCAGATTTGTTCGCGGGGCCTTCAGCTGATGAGACGAGGCCCACCCAGCTCGGCAAGGATCGCCTCCGAGACTTACATTGACGACCGCCGTGCGAGCCACGTCTGTCAGACACCTGCACCGCAGCACCCGCCCCCACGGCCAGCTGAAGAGCTGACACACACAGGCCAAAGGGTGAGGGCAAAGAGGCACAAACGAGGATGCCTGGGTCTGCAGGATGGGTATGAGGGTGTTGGAGGTCTGCCTGCCCCTCCAAAGCTACACAGCAACATCGCACCCACAAAGGTAAAAAACCAAGTCACGGGCCCGTGTCTGTGCAGCAGCGGTGCTGTGGGAAACCCCACCCCGTTCACCGTGAGCTACACAGGCTGTGGGTCCCTCGGGGAAGCTGAGTTTGGTGGTACATCCTCTAACAGGCAGAGCCGGGGTGTCCGCCTGGACCCCTGCGCCTGGCTCACCCTCTCGGTTGGGGGCCAGCCGGCCCTGACTGAACAGTGCCCGAAGAATGCGTATCCATCGTGCAAACCAGTGAGCGCCCACAAACTGATGAGCATGCACAGATGCAGAGAGGGGGCGCAGGGCCCATGAGACCCCGTGAGCCGTGGCGGAGGCCTGGCACCCCCTCCGCCCTGTGCTCCCACAGCCTGGCCTCCCATCAGCCCAAACACAGCAAGAGCCCTTGAAACCTGAAGCCCAAATAAATGTTTATCCTAATAAGCAGGCAAACAGCAAGTCAAGCCCTCGAGTGAGCAAGGCTCGGGGCCCGCCCTGATCTGCTTTTTGCCTTCATTCCTGAGGCTGAGGAGAGACTGCCAAGGGCCCGGGGACCATGGGGACAGAGACCTCAGGGCCACAGGCACAGGAGGGGGGTCCAGGCCCCCAAGCAGCCGCTGGACCTCCAGGGGTCCCCTCACCCCCCATGTGAGGCCGACATGGTCCCCAGGCCCCAGCCCTGTGTGATCTGTTAAGCAGAAGACTCATCCTCCAGACGTGTGTCCTGAGGACAACGGCACCGTCACACTCAGGACACTCAGCCATGCAGGCAGGACGGTAGTGAGAGGAGCCCCTCCTGCCCTGGACGAAGGTCCCGCTGCCCCCACCTTGGGACGGTCAACGTTGCATTCCAGAACATTCTTTCTGTGAACTGGTGACAGGCCTTCCCTGGCAGGGTGGCCGTGAGAACTGTATGGATTAATTTCCAACTGCATCCTTGTTTGGGTGAGAGACACCTAAGCGGGGCCCTGAGGCTCAGAGCCAGCCTCCCTCTGTCCCTACGGGAGGAGCTCAGGAGGAGCTCAAGTGGGCACCAAAGGGTCCAAGAATCACAGCCTCGTCACCTTTGCACACACCACCCGCTTAGTTTATGGAAGTCAGAGCCACCTCATCTGAGAGGACTGACCCAGCTTCTCATTTCTCAGAAGATCCCCATGGGCTGACTGCCCTGCAAAGTGCCCCTGCTCCCTGCGGAAGGTCCCCCCCCCCCGGGGGCAGGGTGGCCCAGTGGCCCAGACCAGGGGTGAGGACAGAGGTTGTGGAGACGGAAAGGGCCCCTCCCCCCAGCCCCAGCTGGCAATGTCCTGAGAGGTGGGGGCGTTTGGGTGATGGTGGGAAGGGGCACTGTGGCCCTTTGTGGCCAACTGGGGAACGGCTGGCCCCGTGCAGTCACAACTGGAGGGGGGGCGCAGTTCCTGCTCCTGCTCCGTGGCTATGCCGGGAGCCCAGCTTCCCAGGGGCCACGGGCCACGTAAGTGGGGAGTGACCTGCCTGGGGGGCGTTCCTGTGAACCGTGGCCCCTGGGGGACTGTCGGTCCCCACAGTACGCACATGGGAAGCCCCAGGATTTTGGGGGTGTCCCCAGGCCCTTTTGTCGACCTGTGGAGTATCCTGGCAGCCCTTAGAACTGCCAGACTGCCTGAGACCTCTCTGCTGTCCCCAGATTCTGAGCAGCGAGTGCTAGGCAGCACCCAACACCCCCTCAGACAGCATGAAAGACAGGGTGACCCTGGACCTTCTCCTCCAAGCTGAGATATGGTTAATAATTAAGCTGGGACTAGAGGCACAGAGGGGACTTGCCACGACCCTCCAGATGGAAAAAACTGGAGAGACCGTAGCCCAGAAGAGCTCCGGGGCCATTAACGTGCGGTGTGACTGCGCCTTGGCCTCAAACAGTCACGTTGGACCCCGGCAGCGTGATCCAGCGGCGGCGCCCTCTGCGCGGGCCTGTGAGCGTCCCCTCCTGTCCCTGGTGGCGAACACCTCATGCCCAGCTGCCTTGGTTAGGCGCGCTCACACCTGCCCGCCCGCCCCACCTGCTGAGGGGGCATCGGTCTGTGAGCACGAGAACTTGGGAGGCTGCCGGGGAGCCCCCCGCTCCCCCCGTGGTAATTTATTTCTCGCAGCTCCGATGCCCAGCAGTCACCCTGCGCCGTCAGTCACAACCGGCCACAGGCCATTGCTTGTGGGGCTCGCCAGGCTTCTGCAAAGCACATTTGTCTTCTAAAAAGGTGATAGGACCAATTAAGGGAAGATTTGGGGGAGAGCGAAGAGTCGCAGGGACAAGGCTGGGCCTGTAACCTGCCGCACAAGGATACCACAGCCAGCACGCTGGGGCTGCGCTCCCGTGACTTCTAACGCACAGCCTCTTCTGATGTGGCGGAGAATTTTCTACAGGGCTGGAATCATATGACATTATAGCCCCGATTAGGTGTCGGTTCCCTACGAGCGCTCCCGGCACGTACCCTGAGCAAACATTATTTTTAATGACTGTAATATTCTTTCAACTGGATAAGGCAGTTTACTGAAACATCCCCCCTGCTCAAACACTTAGGTTGTTTCTAATTATTTTGCTAAAAATATCTATTTTTATATTTAGGATGACTTCCTCAGGATGGCAACCCAGAAATTAAATTGTGGGCAGCAGCGCGCATTGTCAAGCACGTGGCTCGGGCTGCAGCTACCCGCGCTCGGTGGCCGGCTGCGCCCCGCACGCGCGCCCACGGCGGCGGGTCCTACGGCGCCCAGCGGACATCCCGCCTTCTAATGTCTGCTCCCCTTATTAGCAAGAGGGGGCACTTTGCCTTAATGTGTGTTTCCTTTTACTGCTGGTGAGGGAGGCTGTTTTCCCCGCGTTCGTTTCCTGGCCATGCTCAGGGATCGCTTCCGCCGGCCGTCTCTGCAAGGGGGCGCGTGGCTTCTTCTGCGCGCTTCGTACCCGGCTGTGCTTAACCGACCACGGGCCATGGGGGCAGCGGGTACTGCGTGCACCTGGCATGAGCCCGACGGGTCTGCAGGACGGGGGTCTTCCCGTTTCTGCCCTGCCACCCGCCCTGCCGCCCCTTCGAGAGCTGGCAGTCATTCCTCATCTTGAAGCATCTTCCCCTCCTCCTTCTCGATGCACAGCCAGGTCTCCCGGGTCCTGACGCTCTGATTTGGAATGTGTCAGCCCTGTGACCGCACATCGGGGGTGACCTGGGGACGTGGAGGCGGCGATGAGCCTCCCGTCCTCTGCCGGCTCCCAGTAGGGGCCACGGTGGGCCTCTAGGCCTTGCTGGGCACCCGGCGTGTCGCAGGAGCAGGCGAGGCGGGGCGGGGGTGGGGGGCAGGCACGGTGCCAGGGCTCGGCCTGCAGGAGCTGTTCACGGCCCTGTGGAGTTTCTCCCCATTTTGTTTCTTTATTGTAGTAACATACGTGGGACCAGTTTGCCGCCAGAACCATTCCACAGTGTACCGTGCCGCGATCTTAGATATGTCGTCTCGTGAAACTGAAATTCTGCACCCGCTGAGCGCACACACACCGCTAACAGCAGCCCCCGCGCCCCCCTCCCTTGGCCCCGGCACCCACATCCTCCTCTCAGTCTCTACGACTCTCACTGCCCTTGGGCCCTCCCAGAAGTGGGACCCGACAGTGGGTGTCCTCCTGTCCCCGGCTTCCCTCACTGAGCGGCCAGTGCCCTCAAGGGTCATCCGTGCAGTGGCGGGTGGTGGAGTTTTCCTTTTCTTAAGGCCGAGTGATGTCCCTGCTGGCACCAAGTGCGCAGAGGCCAGGGATGCTGCCGGACACCTCACAAGGCACAGCGCCGCCCCCTGACCCCCACCAAAGAATCACCCAGCCCAGATACTGATAGGGTCAAGGTCAAGAAATCCTGCATTGAGTTCAGGGCAAGTTTCTCTGGATACACTGGGGAGAATTATGCTAAGAGCAGACCAGACCTTGGCAAGACGGCCAGCGGTCCCACAGCGCCCTCTCTCCGTTCTTGGACAGAACGTTTAGCTGGGTACACGTGGTCAGAAGCAGAAGGCTACATGCCCCAACTTCCCCCGCAGTTAGGGACACCCGTGAGACTAAAGCTCCAGCCAATGAAGTGTGAACGGGAGTGTCAAAGGGCAGCCTTGACCACCCACTGCCACTCGCCTTGCCACTCCCTTCCTGTGCCCTGAGATGCAGACGTGATAGCCGGAGCTGACACATCCTTTTTGCGCCATGAAGTGCAAAGGCCATGCTTGATGGACCACCAAGGCAAAAGGAGCTCTGAGGAACAAACGTCCCCTAAGATTTCTGTGGAGCTACCTTATCAGTGAGTCCTGGGAAGTCAGCCTCCAGGCTTTGCGGGAAGGGAGGAAGAAGCATCTTTCGTGTTTGGGCCCCTGGTATTCAGAGTCTCTATGACTTACCATCGAATCTGTCTGTTGCAGATGATGCCATAGGAAAAGTCTGTGAAGCTGTCGTATAAAACACCAACGTGGAGCTGGAAGGACTGAACAGGACAAAACATGCCGGGGGTTTGGCTTATCACTTGGTGCATAGCGGGCAACGGAGAGTTAGTGGGCCGAGCTAGCATGAGCCTTGCCGTGTGGTGGGCGCCGTTCCATGCAGCCTATACCCAGCGTCTGAATCCTGCCAGCAACCCACAAGGGATGAGGCCATGGGAGAGCAGAGACCAGCGACAACACTGAAGTCACAGGGTAAGGGCAGAGCAGGCCCCGGTCCCTGCACTGTGCACTCTCCACCTCAATAGACACCAAAGACGCCATGTTTTGGAAGTAGTTAGGATCCCGCAACTATGGGAAAGACTCCATTTGCCTGACTATCTTGTTTCGTTCCAACCCTGTGAGCTTTGGGTTGCAGCCCAATAAGGCTGCTTCAGCTCCAACCATCACATGTGAGTTCCAGGATGTATCTCCAAGCCTATAAGGTATTTACTGTGGTGTTCAAGGTGCCATAAGAAACCTGTGGCATAGAGAGGCTGAGCGATACTTGGGAAAAGGGAGTAATGCTACAGATTGCGGTCAGCTAGGAAGGCTTCCTGGAGGAGGTGAGGTTTAGCTCTCTGACCTTTAGAGGAGGAGGGGGAGTCCAGGGACTCTCAGTCCTTCCTGACTCCGGGATCCTGGCTGCCCTGGAGGTAACCTGACGTCATGGGCTGCAGGGAATGGCGGTGGCGGCTGGGGAAGACGGGCTCCATCACTTCTAAATATGCTGCCAGCTCATTTGGGTACTTAGGTGCTAAAGAGGGCCTAAAAGTGACTTATGAGCTGAAATCAGGTGTTTGCGCATAAACACGCCAAGGTCCATGATTGATTTGACTGGGTAAATAGCTTTTATAATTGGTATGGCTTTTTTTATTAAATTTTAAAGGCTGCCCGTTTATATGAATAGGACTTGGGAGCATGCTGAGGCCGGCGTGCCTGCACTGGCAGAGGCCATGACTCGTAATCCTCGCTCTGACGGCCAGGCTCCGGGATCCTGGAGGGTCCCAGGGACGTCGAGGGGCAGGGACTGGGTTGCTTTATCAGCTCTATTTCTAGACATGGGAGTGATTCACCTCACCCCCTTCAGTTGGATGCAGCTTTGGCTGAGGGAGAAAGGACAGGTCTGTTCCCCGCTGGACTCCCAGCTCACCTCTGTACCTGCAGTGCCTGGCCCCAGGCAGGGGCAGAGCCAGGTCGCGTGGGCATCAGGGAGACCCAGTGCCCGGGGCCTCCAGAAAGAGCGGGGCTCCCTCCTGGGCTCAGGGGAGCTCCAGGGCCTGGCACGGCCAGTGGGCGTTCATTAAAAGCTGCCTCTCTGAAGCCCAGGAGGGTGCTGGCCAAACTGGAGGTGCAGAGAGCCCGTGGATCTGGGGGAGCAGGGGCAAGGCTCAGGCGCCGGCCCTGTCCCTCAGGACCAGTGACAGAGCCACTTCCGTTTCCTTATCTGGTCAGCGGGTTAGTGACTCACTCTGCCCCCTGCTCAGGGAGCATGGGGAGGAAGGGGAGGTCTCCTTGCTCTCCTTTAAAATCTGCCCCAGCGGCTGCTCGAAAGAGAAAGCCCAGACCTCACAGGAAGGGACACATCCTCCCCTGGGGGAAGGTTCTTTCACACCTGAGTCCCACAGTGCAGGGGGATGCTTGGCCAGCTTCCCCTGCGCAGGCTGCCAGGGGTGGGGGTCCGGGGGCGTCCATGCTCGGGCAGGTCACAGCTTACCCTATACAGGCTGGTGGGGTCCGTGCTGGGGCAGGTCACAGCTGACTGGGGTCAGGGCCAGGGCTCAGCCTGTACCCAGGTCAGAGCTCACTTCCTTACACCTGTCCCTTTGCTTCTCTTGGAGCCTTCGAAGGCCAGGGGTCGCTGGAGGCAGGGCCACCTCCCCTGCAGCTCAGCTGAGCCGTGGCCATGCAGCCCTGGCCCGATGCGGGGGCGGCCCTGTGGACGGTTACGGCCCTCCAGTCTGCGCCCCGCGCCCCGCTTCCTCTAGCCCTCGGCAGACTCCCCTGAGCCGGCCTGAGCCTCTGCGGCTCCAGGGAGGATTTGCCGCTCAGGTGGAAGCCTCGGGTGCTGCACAGCCCGCCCCCTCCGCTGGTGCCAGACAGGCCAGAAGGACTTGGCTGGGCCCAGGTGGGTGAAGGCATTTGCAGCCTCGGCCTTCTTAAGGCAAACACACGGCTCGTTCCCTCCCCTCATCCCACGCAGGCAGGAGGCAGGCGGGCAGGGCGAAGGGTCCCACCCTCAGAGTGACCGCCGCCAGATGCCCAGAGCTCCAGGAGGAGGGCGCCAGCACAGGGACGGCCTCTCTGTCCCTCTCCGTTTGGTCTAAAAGCCCTCCTGCTCTTTTTGCCAAGGTCCTGTCCCTGACCTCACCCCACCCTGCGCTCTGGAGCGCATTCCGTCTGCTACGGGCACAGCGGTGCGTGCCCCTCCCAGGCCCTGCCTGCCCAGAGACCCGCGACTGAGAGCGGCAAGCAGAGCTGCGCAGTAGCGGCCTCCGGGGCAGTAAGTACGGCCACGTGGGCCAGGCTGATTTCAAAGGGCCAACCAGCCAGCTCGCGAGGCCGCTGATGGGAAGGCGCGGCCCGGCACCTGTCCGCACACCTGTGAAGAAGACGGAGGCAGGACAGGAGGCTCTAAGTGGGGCCCACAGCAGCCGGGGCGGGGCTTCTGCTGTCAAACACAGCTGACTCCTCTCCCGAGTGGGCAGGCGGCTCCCTGGTCCGTCCTGGCTAGGAAACCCTCTGGCAGGTGGGGAAGGGCCAACTCCACAGGCCAAGCAGTGAGGACCCTGCCGAGGTTTGCGTTCGTCCTTGGAGGGCAGGGTCGGGGCGGCCTGGGGGGCTCCTGCCCCAGCCCTGAGAGGGAGCCTCGGGGCTGGCGGGGGCCTGCTGGGCGCCCTCCAGCGGGTGGTGACCCCGCAGGAGCAGCTCAGGGCGGTCGGAGCTGTCGCTGAGGCCCCCGAGCTAATGTCGGCGCCGGATCGATGCACACGAGTGCTTTCTCTGTGGAGATCAGACCACAGCCGAGGATTAAAGTCACAGCCCAGCAGCGCTTTTGTGAGTCCTCTGTCTGCTCCCCAGTGTGCCTGACCTGCAGCTGAGGGGTCGCGGGAGGCCGGAGGCACTGGGGGCGGGGGGGCGCGATTTCTCCCCCAGCTGCAGCTGCCACCTGCTTCCACGCCTTCTCCCCACTCAGCGCCCTCCTGCTCAGCACCCCTCTCTCCTACCCGCTCTTAATCTCACTTACAAACCATAAACATTTGTTTTGAAATAACAAGACTCGGAAAGTTGCAAAATAGTTCACAGACGTCCTGTGGAGACGTCCTGTGTGCCCGTCCCCAAGCCGGCCCCCCGCTTCCATCCACAGCAAAGCCAGGACAGCGCCGGGGACACCAGCCACTCGCACCAGCCTTAACGCACTGACGTGTGTGGGACAGCAGGTGTGGCCCTGTGCGAACACAGGTGCGTGTGTGTGTGTCCAGGAGCTGTGATGTGTGTGTGTGCGTGTGTGTGCGTGCATGTGCGTGGTCCTGTGAGCTCCATCACACCTACAGTCCTGTGTAGCTGCCACCAGTCGAGGCTGCAACCCCCTTAGAGTTACATCCATTCCCCTGCCCTTGTCCTGATCCCGGGCCACCACTTGTGTGTCCTCATGTCTACATGGTGTCATTAGCAAAAGTGACATAAGTGGAGTCTCACAGCTTGAAGCCCTTGAGGCTGGCTCTTTCCCACCCAGACAATGCCCTCGAGACCCTCCAGGGTGCCGCGTGGACCGGAGTCCCTTCCCTTTGTCTTGAGTATGGGCTGTGGTCTGGATACAACATGTTTTCCGAAAATTCTTAAAATTCCATGGCAATGGCCTTAAAGCCAGACCAAGAGCCCACGGTTCCGGGAACGGGCGCTCTCACGGGTGGGTAGAGGGAGGCTGGGTGGCTCGTGCTCAGAAGCCCCCGGGCTCTGCCCAGCAGAGGCATGTGGCCCCACAGATGCAGTCTGAGGGCGCCCCAGGGTCAGAGAGCTCAGAGGACCGGACCCTCGGGGACCTGTCCATGGCACCGGCGACCCCTGCCTGCTTCCTTCCCTGACAGGGGCCTCTCAGTCCCTGGTTCCTACACAATTAACAAAAGGCCTGCCTCCCCCCCAGGAGCCCGTCCTGCCACCGGATGCCTGGGGTCCATGGACAGAGTGGGGAGGTGGTCTGCAGAGCCTGGGTTCCCGGGCCCCGCTTGTGGGGGAGGTGGCAGAGGGACGCGTGGTCGGGTCTGTGGTGGCGTTCTGCCGCGGTGCCCTTTGAAACTAACACTGCAAAGCAGCTGGCAGTCTGAACAGAGGATGCCAATGAAACTGTGTTTGGGGACGGATGGGGACCACGGGGACTCCTGCTTTCCGCCAGCCTCCAGGAGGGTCTGTAGGTGTGTGTCACAGCGCCTCCTGCTCGGCCACGCTCCGACTCGGGAGTCGCCACCCCCAGAACCGAGGCAGTGCAGCGGGTCCTGCCGCCCGAAGCAGCTTTTCCTCGGAGGAGCAGCCTCTGGGCGATGGTGTGGGGGAGGGGCTCACACGCTTTCCCAGGAGTGAGGCTGAGTGTCTGGGCGGCCTCCACCCTCCCTGGAGACAGCCACTGGCCCCGACAGCTCCGCGCGCGCCGGGAGCGAGGGGCCGGCCTGTCCCGGGCACGTGCCGCCGCGCGGGGAGCAGAGAGCCCAGCGCCCGGGCTCCAGGCACGCAGTTGGCGCCCAGGTCTGTTTGCCCAACACAGAGTCTGTCAGACACGCTCCCCGTCCCCAGCCCCTTTCCACACAGATTCCTCTGCATTCTCATCTTTATTTTGGCACAGGAAAAAAAATGTAATTTCTAATTTAAAATTTTAAAAAACATCATTCTCATCAAAATGCACTCGGCTCAGATGGTGTTGAGGAAATTAGCCCTGTCACTCTTCCCGGCACCAGCACGGGCCCAGCAGTGGGGACGGGCTCTTCATACCCCCCACTCGCCACGGGAGGTGACACAGGGCCCCCCAGCAGGCTGGGCGGGGGTGTCTGGCGACTCCAAGAGCCGAGTGAAAGCAGGCGAGAGCGCTGCCGTGCGGAGCGGAAGTGCTGGGCCCGGGGGGCGCAGGGCTTCCGCGCTGGGCCTGCCGGTCTGGCCGTCGCCTGCGGGGGTGGACTTCCCTGGAGGAAAAGCCGCCCTCCCGCGTGGTCTGGAGACAAGCTCCGTGGAGAGGGACCCTCCCAGGAAGGAATCGCTCTGTGAGGGCTATGGGATTTGCGGCCCACGTGCCTTTGTGCCACCTTGTGACCTTAAAAGCTAGCACAGGGGACAGCCATACGCCGCAGATCCTTGGCCCAGGGGGCAAAGGCCATGGCTAAGGCAGGGTGGCCCTCACCCTGGAGCATTCTGGGTGGAACATTTCAGAGCACGCCAGCAGCCCCAGCTCACGGCTTCCTGGGGCGTTCCAGGCTGACTCTGCTTCTCTGCACTAGCGGCCTGGCCTTGCCCCTTGTGGGGCTCAGCAGCTTGTGCTCTGGGGAGCGCAGCCAGGTGAAGAAGGGGTGGCAGCCGCTGATCATGTCAAGGGGACGTCCGATGTTCCCTGCGTCCTGCCGTACCGCAATCGTGCCTTCAATCCTCTGCTCCTTGTGTTAAGTGTCAAACACAGAAATGCCCTGGGTCGAGGCGCCGCTGCAGCCCCTCACCCCTAGAATAGCCTGGGAGACGCCACCCCAGAGCCCCCTGCGCCCGAGTGTGGAGCCTGTGGAAGACAACCGTCCCCCAACCCCCACCCCGCACGCCTGCTTCTGGGTGTCTGCCCTTGACCGGCGCTCGGGAGCTGGGAACCCCTGGGAAACTGGAAGTCCTTAGGAGGGAGGAAGCTGTGCCCTTTGTCAAGCACCTTACAAAGGTCACCCCATGAACCCCTCAGAGCCACCCTGCGTGACAGGTGGGGGCTGGGGTCGACGTCATGGCAACGCCAGGAGTGGGGTTTGGAGCCAGCCCTGCCTGCCTCTGAAGAGTCACCCCCTTTCTGGGGGACACTTGTTGGTGCCCACATTGTGCCTTCGGTCAGATTCACCATCAGATACACCGGCCCCCAGCCCTGAGGAGGATGAAGCAGAGAGAAAGGACGGACCTTTGGGCGCTGTCCGCAGAGGCGCGGTGCTGACGGGCCGACACCCCCATGCCGGGGGACAGGTTTGGATCTCCTAGAACCAAGAGGAGCCAATTCATTGTGCGGCGACTGGGGACTGATTGTGGAGGTCACAGGGAGCCCCTTCAATCTGAGTGTGCCCCCAGGAGTGGTAGAGGTCCCCAAACATTCTCCAACTCCTTCGAGCCCCTTCTTCCATGGCCCGAATGCCATTTCCATTCATACTTTATGGACCTCCAGCCTTGTCGTCACCTCTTGGAGCCTCGGCCCAGTTGCTGAGGTCCTGCGGTCTCAGAAGGACCAGGTGTCATCCAGGAAGACGAAACATGGGGCGATGACTGTGATACATAGGAGTCTGCCCAGAGCAGCCAAAGCCAGCGACTCCAGCAAGATGACGGGCCACTCCGTGGAGGCGGAAGCCGTGGTGGCCAGGCCGGCGGGACGTGCTGAGGGCCACTGAGAGGCAAGTGTGACGAAAGCAGGGCAGAGAGCGCGGGGCGGCGTGAACCAGGGCACCGCTCAGAGCAGCGTCTGGGACTGAGTGGCGATGGCCCGGGCCCCTCTGTTGACTTGTGGGCAGGACTGTGGTGCTCCAGGCTCAAGCAGGGACCCGGTGCCAGAGTCGGGCACCCCGGACATCCAAAGGGGGTCCTGGTGCACTTGTCCCCTTGTCCAGCAGCGTCTGCCCAGTGCCTGCCACATGCAGGCATGGTGACATCAGGTCCTCTCCTGGCCCATCTCACTCCCACCCAAGCCAGGGACGCCACACGATGCTCGTGGCTGTCCACCTCCCACCTGGGCCCCAGGCGCTTGGGGCTGGCACATGGCTCCTGCCCTCGCCACTGCCCCCCACTGCCCGGAGCAGCCATCAGCACAGGATAACCGCCCAGCGCTTTAACAAACTCATTGTCTAGCTTGGCGTCTTTCTTCACATAAAGGTCAAGGGGCCCAGGGTCAAGACTGTGGACTCTGGGTGGGCACCTCAGGTCTGTGTGCCGCCAGCTCCTCAGGGGCACAGGGACTGTGCTGACACTAACACGTTTCTCTCAGGGCGGCAGCCGTGAGAACATGACGTGACAGGTTGGCCACAGCTCCGCCCAGAGCAGTGTCCCGTCTGTGTTATTTCTTTTCCAGATCATTCTCCAAAAGGGAGGCTCGTTGTCATCCCTCGTGGCGGGGGGTGCCAGAGACACAGGGAGGCTGGAACTGAGGTGGTCCATGGGGCGAGGACGCCTGGGGACGGACTAGCTGGTGGGGCCCGAGGGAGTGCAGAGGTCTTGGGTCAAACTGGAAAATCGACTGAAGCGGAATCATTGGCCAGGATCGGGTAAAGTCTGAACACTTGACTGAGGACGATTGAGATGAATTGAGTTTAGCTGGATGGCAGGAGAAAAACTGAATTGAACAGAATGAATCCAATAGAACAGAATTGGAAGTAAATTGGCCTGATTTGACTTAAATGGAGGAGTCGGAGTGAAGACTCGGTCGGAGCGCTGGGGTGGGGCTGAGGGGAGGAAACCGGGGGGACTGGAGGCGAGCGGCAGGAACGGAGGGGAGCTGAGGCTCCTAGGACCCGTGGCGGCGGCTTGCGTTCCTCTCACGCAGTGTCTGGGGAGCCGGCACCGAGGACCCCCAGCTGAGCACACGTGTGCTCAGCGCCCAGGTGCTCAGAGAGCATTTCCGGAGCTCCCCCCGCGGGTGGTGGGCTCGGGCCTCAAACACCAGGCCACGCCGGCCGGGCCCCACCCCGGGGTGCCCAAATGCTCCTGCCTGTCGGGGTGCTGGGCACCTGGGATGCCCCAGAGGGGAGCAGACCGGCCAGGCCAGGGGGAGCCCTCAGGAGGCCCGAGCCCTGAATGAGGAGGAGACAGCCCCCACCCTGACCCGGAGGCCACGCAGGACGTGGCTGTGGGGCCAGGCAAGGAGCCACGCCCCGGCCGCAGGGGTGAGAGCTGGGGACGCGGTGGGACACTGGACCCTTGGTTTTCTCACCAGTAAAATGGGGGCAAGAATGGCTTCCTTGGAGTTGCGTGTCAAAAAAATGGGGAAAGTCAGTTTATTTTCTCCACCAACAGCCCCCTCACCTGCACCCCGCTCCCAGCTGGCTCTTCCCCATGAGCCCCCCAAAGACATGGGATTTTCGAAGCAATATTCAGAGGCCTCTGACCGCCTTTCCCTCTCCTGGAAGCTAACAGCCCAAGCAGAGCAACCATTTCTGGTCCTCGGGGTCCACTTGCCTCCTCCTGTCCTGTTCAGCCTCCCAGGGGCACCCGCCCAGGTGTCCCGAATGCTGCCCAGGGAACCAGGCCCCAGGTCTTCTCCATCCTCCGTGTCCCAGCCCTACACCATCCCATGGTCCTCCTTACTCTCCAGGCTCAGCAACACAACCCCTCTTCCAGGAAGGCCTCCAGTGCCCCAAGACGAGCCTCTCGCCGCCTCAGGCCGGCTATTTTCATCTCTCAGCCCAGGGCAGAGTGGGTAGCCTGGGTGACATGACCCGTCTGTGTCCATCAGTGTCCACGCTGGGCTTTCTGTTCGGGGCCTTTTTCTTTGTTTTCATTTGAAGATTTTCAAGGACTTCTTAGACAATCCACCTTAGGATGCCTCCCAAGTCACAGCACTTTGCAGTGACAGTCACCGAACAGAAGAGGAGTTGTGCTGCTTCTGAGCATTTTTGCCTCTTTTCTCTGTTATTTTCCCCCGGTGGGTCAAGTTCAAGGTTTGTAGTCAGTTAGTCTAAGAACACCTCAGCCTTGTATTTGTGTTTCTATTAAGTGCTTCGCACACGTGTGAACCCGCTCGATCACACACCTCCTGCCAACTCCTTCCAAGCCCTTGGCTCCTGGGGCTGCCTGTATTCTTCTACCTGGCCGTCCAGGGTGAGACGCCGTGGGGGGATGGGACGCACCTCTCTGCCACGGTGACAAGGCTCCTTCGGCCAATCCCCGCAGGCCGCGGGTCTCATTCTGAGGTGGCACAATGCTGAGGGCCCGGGAGTACTGTAGGGGACGCTCTGGGACTCCATTTAGCTGCAGGCCCCCCACATCGCTGTGCTACCCTGGCTGGAGTCCTTACCCTCTCTGAGCCTCAGAGCTTCAAAGTGGGGATAATGAGAGCCGCCTTCCGTGGGCGTTGGGTGGATTAGGAGAGATAATGGCTGATCTGCGCTCCCTCACCCGCCGGGTGCGGCTCCCTGCATAGCAACGCTCTGCAATGCTGCTGTTGCTACTGCTTCGAATAACAATAATAATAGATCAAAATATCAATTGCTTCACGCCACACATTTCTTTTAGGTAAAACATACTCCTTAAAATTTGAAAAATCTAGAAAAATAGGGAGAGAAAATAAATATGTAAATCGTACCACTCCCTGAAATTCTCCACATCATGGCTCCTGGGCACAGTCTCCCTCCATGCCTTAGCTTTCAGCTCACCCCCACCTTTAATAACCCCGCCCCCCAAACCAGATCTGGCCTCTACATGATGTGCACCTCCCTGTCTTGGCAGATATTCTTATAAGCTCTTTATATAATAAAGAAATTAAGCCTTTGTCTGTCATGTTTGCTGCAAATATTTCCTAGGCCATATATATATATATATATTTTTTTTTTTTTATTTTTTTTTTTTGCCTTTTTATTTGGTGGTTTAATTTTGACATGCAGAGGATTTCCATTTTTATGCAGTCAAATCTGTCCATATTTTCTCTCCTGATTCCTTGTATTAGTTCTAAACTTAGGAAATCTTCCCTCTCCTGAGGCATGATGAATATTAAATGTTACTTAATTCTCGCTTTTTGGGTCCTGATTTATTTTTAATATGCTTAACGCTAATCCTGAAGGAATTGAGTTCTGTGAGCAAGTCCAGGTGGGGCTGGGACCCTGCGCCTACCCCCCCCACCCGCCGCAGAGGGGGTGCTCTCACGCTCCCACGGCCCCCCAGCCCCTCCGGGGCCCTGCCGCTTGCTCCTGACCCTGCCCTCTGCCAGCACCGCCCCCTCCCTGCCAGCGTCTCCCGACCCGCCACTGAGGTGTCCCTGTGGGCTGGAAATTCACCTCCCCAGACACAAATGGGTGAAAGCCACTGAGAGGCTCAAAAGTGAGCCCGAGAGAAAACGACCCCAAAGGTGGGCCCGTGCCGCTCCTGCACCAGGCCTGGTGAACACCTCCCCCTCCAGGAAGCTCCGTCCTACGTGTCTGGGTCCCCACCCGGGCCTTCCCACGTGCCCGTCCCTCCCTCCGTCCCTCTGCACCAGGCCTGGTTCCTGCATGTTGTCTGCTGCCAGCCTCTCCCCTCCCCCGCTGGTTCCCATCCTCCCCCCACTCGACTCCCCTCCCCAGGAGGTGCCCGGAGCGTGGACTGGGCCCGGCGCCATCCTAGCGGCTTTAGGACAGCTTCTAGTTGACATGGCAAGCCCTGCTGCCCTGCTGTAAATGAATGAACAGCAGCGCCAAGGACATAGGGCCTCCCACGGCCCTGGGACACAGGCCAAGGAGGGAGCCGGCCCATCCCGAGCACAGGTGCCTTGGCTGGCCTGGGGCAGGGGAGGGGATGGAGCCCAGAGGCCTGTGTCCCTCCACCCCAGGTCACCCTCCTGTAAGACGCGAGGCCGGGGCTGGGTGGCCGCTCTGCCCTGGCACGCTTCTCGGGCCCGACAGGTCCTGTTCGGTGTGTGGCGGGGCGCCGCCCCCCTGCAGCTCTGTGCCCCCGGCAGAGCGCACGAGGGAAAAGAAGCCAAAAGGTCAAAAAACTATGCACTGACAGGGACAGGAAAGACCTTCCCTGGCAGAGCGGCTGGAGGCTGGAATGAGAGGGGACTGGAAAGGGGGCCCCCCACCCCACCCGTGAGGAGGCCGTGCCCTGCAGGGGTATGGGGGGGCTCGGGCCCAGCTCCCGGCTTCCGGATGGAGGTCCTGGCATGGAGAGGACATTCTGGAAAGGCCTCAGTGGCAGGACCTGAAGGGGGGTGCTATGCCATGAGGCCGCATTGGCACCCCAGCAGGTTTATGGGCTTCGGAGCCGCTCGCCAGGTGTGGGGGGAGCGTCCAGACTGTTAATTTCCCAGCTAATCGGGCAGGACGCGTGGTCAGCAGGCACTCACATCCCTGGCTGCGCCGGCCAGCGCAGGCTGGGCCGTAACTCACCCACGCCGTGGGAGCCGGTGCCGGCAGCGGGCTCCAGGCCTGGCTGCTGCAGACACCCTGGCGGGGCCCTGCCTCCCTGTGCGGAGCCAAAGGCCCCTGTGGGGGGGCTCAGGGCACCCCCAGACAGCCCAGGCCGGGGGGCATCGTGGCGCCCAGGGCCATGCGCAGGCTTTAGCCTAAGATGGGCAGGAGCCCAGCCAGGACCGCCCAAGCTCGCACGTCCCCTGCGGGGCAGGGTGGCCATGGGGTGAGGGACACAAGCTTCCTTCGGTCCCGACTGGCAGAGCTTTCGCGGCCCCCAGATTCCAGGAAGGAAGATGCTCCTGAGAGGGTGCAGAGCACACCCTGGCTCACCTGCCACAGCCACCCCAGTCCGGCCTGGAACCGGGGTGCTGCCTGGGGAACCCCTGGAGGCGGCGGCAGACCTCGTCGCACAGTGAGGAGCAGTGGGAGGCAGGGTCGGGCCTGGGCCCCAGGGACAACTCGATGGTGCCGGCAGCCTCCGCTCCACACCGCAGGAGCAGCAGGCCTGGCGGGGGGGTGTCCCGGCCCGCTGAGGCCCCGGACTTTCCCGCAGGCGACACATTTATGTCTCACCTGGGCATCATGCCAAGAAATGGCCCGTCGCCTCCCGTGCGAAGGGGGGGCAGCTCGGGGCTGCTGGGAGCCTTGCCCCGGGCACACTGCCCGGTCGCTCACCTTCCAGGTCTTTCTCACACTCGCCCCTCAGAAAGGCCGTCCCCGCTCTCCCTGGTTTTCCGCCGTCGCTGTTTCATTCAGCTGCTTGTCTGGTGGCCCGCTGTCCTTGGCGGGCGGTGGGGTCCGAGGGCAGAGAGCTTCACTCGCGGCTGCGTCCCCAGCACCTGGCACACAGTAGGTGCTCAATAAATGCTCCCCTGTGAATGGGCACCTGGGTTATTCAGTGATTTAATGGGGTGACACTGGAGGAAGGTTCCAGAAAAGCTTCCGATGAGCTGAATGCTCCCTCCCTTCCCGCCTCCCTGAGGCCACAGGGCCCTGCACGTCGGGGGCTGAGGGAAGGGGATTTGAAGGACAGGGCTCTGGGGGGCCCAGGGCAGCTGCTCAAGACGTTTATGGGGAGCACTGCGGGGGGGGCCTTGCCTTGCCCCCGGGGTTCCAGGTGCGACATCAGCAGACCCCCGTGGAACCATAAAGCGCTTCCCTGGGCTGCGATCACACCGCAGCCGCTGCCTCGTCTGAGCCTGAACCAAAGCCAAGCCCCTGCGGCCCCCGTGAGTGTGCAAACGCACTTTTCTTTGCACCTGGGCGGCTCTGTGCACCGGCAGCCCGGATCACCCTCACTGCGGCGGGCTGCCACCGAGTCCCCTGTCACCAGGGACCAGTCCCCGGGCTGTGGGGGCAGCAGCCAGGGAAGCGGGAACAAGACCCCAGGGTCTGGGACACATGCTGCCCAGGAAGTAGATGGTGCGGAGGTCAAGAGCCGCGGGGGGCGGCTTGAGGACGGCGGGGGCCCTTCAGCTGAGAGCTGAGGACTGGAAGACCTGGGACGAGCCGCAGGGCAAAGGCCTGAGGCTGAACAGCAAAGATCTGTGATCAAAGACCCTAAGGGAGAAGTGAGAGGGACAAGCCAACCTAGGTCCTTTAGAAATGTGTGGCGTCTGTGGGACCGAAGGCAGAGGGACATCACAGCGCGCTGGGCTCCGAGGAGGGGGTTTCCCGCGGACGCGGCCCGCCGTTCCGGCCCTGCTGCCCCTGTGGACCGGGGCTGACCGCTCAGCGGCTGGGCGGCGGGCGGGACAGCAGGTCTCTCCCGTTTGAGCGGGAAGTACAGACAGGCACGGGGAAGGCTGGGAGGACGCCAGTGGCAGGCTAGAGCTGGGGACAGTGGCGCCGCAGCGCTTCAGTGCAGACAGGAGTGGGCCCGCACGGGGTCTTTACAGGCACCCGTGTGCAGGCGGGTCAGTGCAGCGCGCACACGTTTCCTGGCTCTGTCAGCCAAGAGGGACCAGAGACGATGACACTGTGGCCACAGGCACACCCAGCCCGGGGCCTCGCTCTCTAACGGCGTCTCCAGGAGGCCGGGGAGACACGGCTGGTGCAGGGCTGGGGCAGGGACCCGGCGAGGAGAGCTGAGCGTCCCGTCGGTGCAGAAAGTGGGGAAGGGAGTGGCGTTCAGACGGGGCACGTCCGTCGCAAGGACACCGACTGGAAGCTCCGGTGGTGTCAGCGATGAAATAAACAAAGCGGCTGTGGGGCCACAGCCCGGAGCACAGACTCACTGCGCACAGGAAGTACATAGATAAGCGTAGACAAAGCTCCGATCCCCAAAATACCCAGGGATTTATAGAGAGGCTCCACCTCCAAGGGGGGGAGCAGAACCCCCACTCTTGCGACGTGGGCTGTGGGGTCCCGTCCTGCCAAAGAGCACCCTCTGGAAAGGAGGGAGATGGGGTTGAGGTGTCATCACTGAGGGACCAAGGACACTGTGTCAGCCAGGGGCCAAGGTCAAAGTCTCTGCTGCAGAGTCATGGGGACAGGCTGTGTTAACCTAAACACAAAAGGCCTTTCAAAGGGAGACGCAACCAGCACGTATTTGAGATCAATAAGAATCGCTATGAGGATCAACACAATTCAGGCAGGAGCCCAGATAGTGTCCCAGTGAGGAGACACAGGCCAGGGGTGTGTGTGAGATGGGGGAGGGGACAGGGACATCCGCAGAAGGACGCCGTCACTGCTGGTGCAGGTAACGTGACACCGTGACGCTAATTCTAAAGAATGTGTTTAATTTCCAGTCCGGTGGCCATCAGTCCGTGGTCGGAGCATCTGCTTTCTCGTCCCTGCAAACAGTTCCTCGGGCACAAGGTGGCCCCAGGCCCCGTCCAGCAGCCCTGATGCCCTGTTTTAACCCCCCAAGGTCTGAGGCGTAAGCTGTGGAGGTGGCTCCTCCGGGGCAGCAGCCCCCGCTCCATGGTAACGGGGCTCCGTTTTTGTCTTTGTTTCTTACACGTGTGGGCTCCATTTGTGAGGAAAACACCAGACTGGTTCCACAAACCATCTGATTTCCTCAGAGCTGGCAAGGTCATCAAAAACAAGGACCGTCTGAGACACTGTCACCGCTGAGGAAGCCTCGTTGCGCAGAACCGAGGAAAGACGTTAGCTAAAAGCTGAGGGAAGTCGAGTCGCGAGGGGTCCTTGGTTGATAGTAACGGGTGGATCCTGATCCGCTGGCTGTGCAAACGGCCAGGGGACCCTGAGATGTTAATGACATCAGACACTGGGGGCGGGGCGGGTGGGAACTCTGTACTATCTCTGAACTTCTTCAGTACATCTAAAATTATTCTGAAGTTAAACGTTTATTTTTAAAAACCCACAGTGAGTCACATCAACAAAAGCATATCAGGAAAAGTACCAGGGTCCTGATAAGAGAAAGGGGAGGGAGACTTGGAGACATCTGTGTCTCTGTCTCTTTTTATAAAAACACTGACGCCATCAACCTCCGCAGGGCCCCATCCCAGTGGGGCCAGGGCTTCCTAACTGGGGGGACATGACATCCTGTCCCCAGCACCTTCCAACGGGCTGTGTGGCTTCGGGCCAGTCGCTCAGCCTCTCTGGGCCCAGTCTCGTCACTCGTTAAACAGCTGTGGCCACTTTTCTGCCTCAGCGTGTTGTTAGAGACGACCTGATGGGTGTGCGCTAATCCACTTGGCGGAGAGCCCGTGAATGTCTGGAGTTCGCTCCTCATTGGGCAGCGCTGATCCCAGACCCACGCCCGGTGCTGTGCACACGCCACGCCTTGGACAGCCCCCCACTCCCACCCCAGGAGGTAGGCCTGGCGGGGCTGACACCCCATTTCCTGCTGGAGGGTGTGGCTGACTGGCCTCAGGGACTCGGAGCCTGTTCCCACTCACCCATGCTTCTCAGGGCCAGGTCTCCACCTCCATCCTCCGCTAGACCTCTGGGCTCAGCAGTTACCCTGTCTTCTTCCTGCGGACCCCCTCGCAGCCAGCCATGACCCCGCCTCAGCCTCATTTCTTGGCTGGTCCAGGAGTCTCCGCTCAGTGGTGACCATCACTCATTGACCAGCCACTTCGTGTCCCGGGAAGGACAACGCCCCGCCCCCCCTGACCAGTGTGCACACAGTCCCCTTCTTCCACGGGGCTGCCTCTCAGCTGTGTGACCTTGCGCAGGCCGCTCAGCCCTTCTGAGCCGCTCGTTTCTATGAAGGGCAGGTGAGAAGCACGCCTTCGCCTCTCCGCTGCCTGGGGTCTGCGAGCGCATCTCTGGGAACACCTGCCGCTCGGCGCCCAGCCTGCCGGGGGCTCTGAGTGTCGGAAATCGGTTTTTCCCTCCTTTATGGTGAGCCATGGGGTGCATTCTGGAGACAGGCCCCCGCCTTCGGCGCTGAGCCCAGAAGAATCACTGAAAATATAGAAATAACATTTTATGGTTATTAAAGTAATAAGCACTGATTGAAAAAAACATAAAATAAAAGACTAAGACAATGCCTGAAGGAATGATGGAACTGGAGAAAAACGACGGCCCCTCACCCCCTGGAGCCACTAAAGTGTCGGCAAATAGGCTCTTAAGCCTCGTGTTCTGTGTCCCTCCTGCTCTCAGGAGACTGGAGAGGGCTGCAGGGGGCCGAGAGGGGGCTTTGCTGAGCGGCCACGGCAGACCGGGGCGCCAGCGCCGCAGGCAATGCCGTCTGCCGCGGGGGCCTCCCCGCATCTACAAACGCGCGTCCTCGGCACCTCCTTGCCGCCCGCCATCCGCTCCGTGATCCACCGCAATCCGTGCACCTGCTCTGCCACCGGCGGGCGCTTAGCTCGCTTCCGGTTTTGCACAAACAACGGCTGATCGTTGACAGAGCCCTGGGCACGCGGCACCACAGCCCTCCAGACACCCGCTGGCTCACGTCCAGTTATTTTGCTATGGCACATTCTGGAAGGAAGCGCTGGCTCCCAGGGAATGAGCGTCTTTAAATCTCCCACAGCACAGGCCAAGTGGACTTCCAAGAACCTCAAGTCCAATGACACTCCGGTCCTCAGAATGTGATCAGAGTGTAGGGAGCCGGGTCCTCAAACCTCGCCCGCCCCACCCCCTTCGAGCGGGAGAGGCGATAAGGCAAAGACGCCTCACGGCTTGTCACGTGTGGACTTGGAGGAGCGTCCGCACGTCTATGGGCTGTTTGGTTCCTTCCTGGTGGACTGGCGCGTTCAAGTCTTTGTCCACTTTCCTTTTGGAATCTTTAACTTAATAGATACCTGCGTGTGTGACAGTCAAAGGGATGGATAAGGAAGCACTCCTGAGCTGGAGCTGTCCTGGAGTTCCCAGTCTCAGAGGGAAAACACACAATACACGCACACATGGACATGCTTGCAGGCAAACACATGAGTACACATGCATGCGCAAGGCACACGTGGGCACTGTGCTTAGACATGCACGCTCACACATGTGTGTGCACAAGGCACTGCGGGCATGTGTGTGCTTAGACACGCACGCTGACACAGTGCGTGCGCACACGTGGCACATGTGTACTTAGCCATGCACACTGGCACATGCTCGCACACACATGCACTCACAGGCACATGTGCACCCAGGTGCAGGTGGCCTGAGTCAGGAAGCGTGCACAGAGCTGTGAGCAATGAACAGAGGGTTGGAATGTGACTGCGAAGACACCATCCCCGTGGACTGCAGGTGCCCAGAAGGCCGCCTTCGCTCCTGTCCCCAGCACGCCTGCCTGCCCACCACAGCCCCGCTCCGCGTCCATCACCCTTCAGTGAGTAAGAGCCTGCAGGCCAGTCAGGAAGCGGTGAGACACAGACCTGAACGGGGGCACCAGCGCCCTGAGACCACGGAGCTGCAGCTGACACGGCCCCGTGACCTTACTCCCCACGCCAGGCCGAGCCCTGCCCTCAGCGCCCAGGCATGGTGGCCCACGGAACCCTTAACCCTCTATCCCAGGCCCCAGAGCTCAGGGCACAGAGACAGGGACAGGTTGAGGACTCGGTGCAAGAGGCCACCGTTAAAGGCCCCGTGAGCTCAGCAGGCAGCAGACGACGGGCCGCTCTGTCCCAGGCCCTGGGTCCGGCTGCAGGCACAGCCCCGAGACCCCCCCACAGCTCGCCCTCCCCGGAGGCTGCCTGGACTGTCCCCTGACCACTTCGGCCGCCCTCCCATCCTCCCTGGAGCTCACGTCCAAGCCTCCAGGGGACATTCAAACCCCTGACAGTCAGCCTTCCCTCTGCAAATGGGGGTGGCGGCCCTTCGCCATGCCTGTGTGCATTTCTGACCCCACAGGCACCCCCGAGAGGAGACCTGCCTTCCCGGGTGGAAAGAGGGGAAGCTGAGGCATAGGGAGCAGCCTGACCAGCCACTCAGTGCTGCAGAGGCCGACGGCGGGGCCTCGTGGGAGGGCTTGGCGGGGGGCGGGCAAAGGTCCCAGGCAGAAGTCGCACAACCGGCACGGGGCTCTGTGAGGCTCCCCTTCACGTGAGGAGAAGAGGCTGGGGGGGCGAGGCCGGCGTCTCTGTCTCGTGGGAGCCCATCAGCTTAACGACTGAGAAAGGACGCTGTGAGGGGACATGTGGGACGAATGTCAGCGCTGTTATTTTCTCTTTGTGCCACCACGAGCTACTTAGCAGTGAAGGGCTCCTTGGAACGCCCGCTGTTGACAAGAGGGAGAGAGGAGGCGAAGGCATAAGTCACCGAGACGGAAGGATTGGGCACCAAGCTGCCTGGGAAGCAGCTCTTCTCAAGAATTCCACCATGAAATATTCATGAGCCCCTCCGCCCGGCGTCCCCGGAGCTGCGGGCGTGACGGGGGACAGATGGCGGGGGCCCTGGACAGGAGGCGCTGGGATCTGATGTTACAAATGTGGACAAGAGGAACCCCCGCCTGCCCTTTGCAAGGGTCCCTGAACGGGGGATGGTCCATGCCAGCTCCACGTGTCTGCGGAGGAACAGCAGGGCCCGGCAGAGGGCTGACGTGCGGGCAGCGGGCACCTACTGCGTGCTCACCACGGGAGGAGCCTGGACTTTCACCCGCACCCAGCCGTGATGAGGTTCCCCCCAGCCCTGGTGGTGAGGGGCCAGCGCCACCTTCTGCCACCGGACCACCGCCAGAAGTCGGCTGAAACAGGCTTCACTGAGACCCAGAGTCCCCGCCATAACACTCAAAACGGTCCGGTTCTGATCCAAAAGCACTCGCCAGACCAAGGGCCGGGAAGACCTCAAACCGAAGGGCAAGGGCAACCAGGAGGCGCCGACGCCGAGAAGACCGAGAGGCTACAATTTCCTGACCCCCGAGTCCACAGCAGCCGCCATAAAATGCGCCAAAAAGAAATTACAAACAACGTGCAACAAATTCCGAAGCACTGAGGGCCACCAACAAAACCGAAGACAGAAGGAGACCAGACCGAGATGCAGATCTACACATCGGGACTGAAACTCTTTCTATAACCCGGGGGATGGGGCCCGCAGCAGAACAGAGGGCAGAGGGAAGCACCCGTGAACTTCAAGGCAGAACAAGAGGGGTCGCCCAACTGGGCGACACGGAGCAGGGACCAGAGAAGCCGGCAGAGCCTCGGGAGAAGGGAGACAGACCGGCGGGACGGCGAGTGCACGTTAAAAAACAACGGCTGCAAACATCTAGAACGAGGCCAGCCGTTGGCGTACGACTCAGACAGGAAAAACCCAGGGAAGTCCACACGAGGCCACAGCAGAGTCCAGCTTCTGAAGACTGAAAAAAGAGACTCTTGAAACAGCCAGAGAAAAACAGCTCTTTGCCCATCTGGGGGACACAACAAAAATGACATCAAGGTTCTCACCAGAAGTCAGGGAGGCTGGAAGGAAACGACCCAGTATCTTCCAAAGGCTGGAAGAAAAGAACCGGCAACCCAGAGTCACGCATCCAGGAAAAACACCCTTCGGCCGCGGAGGGGAACCACGGCGCTCTCAGCGGAGGGGAGCACGTGAGGATGTGTCTGGTGAGCGGACCCGGCCTGGAGGGCGGCAGGGCTGCAACACCCGCAGGGAAGGGCGCGCAGGGCCGCTCCGCTTCCCAAGTTAGTTCTGACAGCTGACGCAAATACCACGGCACCGGGGCCCTCAGCGCGCAGCCAGAACCTGCCGGAAACTGTTCTGCTCTCAGCAAGGGACGGTAACAACCCCCCTCCCCCGCCCCCCGGGAAGTACGCTTGCTTCACTTGGCTCAAGCCGGGGAAGGATGTCGGCCTTCGCCTGACGTGACGAGTTGTGAACGGGGCGGCCACCGTGCGGCCGGGCCTGCTCAGAGACCCTCTCGGAACACCCTGGCTGGCTCCGGGCAGAACTCTAAAGAACCTGTGCCGGCAACCCGCAGGACGGCGGGAGAAAACAGAGAAACGACACTCAGAGAGCGCAAACAGAAAACAAAACCCAGAACGCAGCCCGTTCTACGCCCTCGTCCGTCCATGGTCCCAGCAGATGTCAGTGGCCAAAATACGCCAATTAAAAGGGGGAGGTAAGCAGAGTGGGTTAACCAAAGCCCAGCTCTGTGAGGCCTACCGGACGCTCACGTGAGCCGTCATGATACAGGCAGGCTGAGAGAAAAAGGACGGAAAGAGATATATGCTGCCAACAGGAATCAAAGGAAAGTAGGGGTGTCCTTGTCCTTGTCAGGTCAAGGTGCTCTCAGAACAGAAGAGAGGCAGACGCAGAACAACGGAAGTGCTGGTCCGCCGAGCATACACCCCAGTCCTGAACGTGTACGAACCCATAACAGAGCTTCAAACAGGGGAGGGGGAAAGCTGAGCCACCCGAGGGAGAAAGAGACAAGTCCACAGCTGCGCTGGGTTTCCCAACAGCGGGACAGCTGGGCAGCAACGTGAGCCGGGACACAGAACTCAACCGCTCCTCCGGCACCAGCACCGCCCCCACCCTGAGGGAGCAGGCCACCCAACCGCCGGGGGCGCCCCCTTCTCAAGTGCCCACAGAGCATAGCCAAGCAAACCTCAGCCAGTGCGAGACGGCTCATCCTCGGGGGTTCTCCGGCCGGTGAAAGCCGAGCCGGCCCAGTGATGGAAAACCGCGGGGAACTCCAAACACCTGGAAACTCCAAGCACCTGGAAACTATTCACTCTGTGCGTCGAAGCGGAAGTCTCCAGGGAAATGAAACTCAGTTTCTCCCTCCGTAAAAACAGAAATCAGAATGCTCGTCTCCTGGAACGACAACGAGGACGGACTTGCAGAGGCCTGGGTGGGACCCCAGGACGGCCCACGGCTCACCCGTGGGAGCCGGCAGGTGGTGCGGACCCAGGCTGTCTGTGTTCAGAACCAGCTTGACCTCTTGCCTGCTGTGTGACATTGAACGGCAAAGCAGCCTCTCTGTGCTGTGGTTTCCTCGTCTGTAAAAGGAGGACAGTCACAGCCTCTGCTAACTGGGTGCATACGCATTCAGCCTTGAAGGGGAGCCCGAGTTATGGCGAGGTCTGCGAACAGGTTTCCTGCTTCCATTACTCAGAAACTTCTGGTTCTGGGCCTTCCCCAGACTGAGCACCATGGGGAGACTGAGGCTCCCCCTGCCCCCGCTCTGATTCTGCCCAGGTTTAGCCTGAAGGAAACATTCTGATCCACCCCCGGGACAGCTCCGTCCTCCGCGTTGGAGTTCGTATCTTCCCCCTGCTCCTTCTCATATTTGCATTTCATTTGATTAACAGTTTTAATAAAGAAACATAATGCGCACTTCACAGAAAATATCCAGAGAGGAGGGTTGTAAATAGCATCTCTTGGAGGAACTGGCTAGAGCAAGTCTGTCTGCTGCTCCCTGCTCCCCGCCCCAACACCTGGACGCCCCTGAGGGGGGTACCCCGCAGTCACGGCCACGATGACGAGTTTGGGAGAGAATCATTGCTCTGGATCCCACTTAAGGAGCAGCTCTCCCCACTTCCCTCTCCTACCCTCCCCCACCCAGCTCCAGCAGGGCCCTTAGCTGGGGAGGGGGAGGGAGGGGTTATAGCAGGAGACTCGGATGCTCAGGAGCCTCACAGGCCCCTATTCTCCCAGAGCTGCCCGGGGTGCAGGAAGCTGAGGACAGCACCGCTCTGCAGGGGGGCACTCAGCACAGGGGTCACAGGGACCCCAGGCTGGGGCACGCGGGCTCCCAGCCTCAGACTGATGCCTCACCTGCACCCTGCCCCCTCCCCGGAAAGTCACATTGAACCCTGACCCTGGCCTCACTCCAACCCTGACCCCATTAAAATCATAACCCTAACCCCCAGCCAACGGAAGAGCGTGAGTCCAGGGTGGCCTTTCTGTGGGCCACAGTGCCGGACTTTGCGTCCATGGGAGAGGACCTCGGGGTCACTTCCAACGAGATGACGTGTCACCCACTATGGCCACGGAGTCACGTTGGGCTCAGGTGGCCCGCGTGGCTTCTGGCTCATGCAGCTGTCCCCCGCCCCGCTGCCCCAGGCCACGGGCTCTGGCCTGCTGCTCCCTCAGTTCCTCCTCCTCCGGCCAAGCCGGAGTGAAAAGTTCAGCAGGAGCCCTGAAAGGAAAACGCACCTCCGGTGCAGGGCCTGAAATAGCACTCCCTTTCCCCCCATCCATCACCAGCGTCGAGAAAGTCAGCTCTATTTCAGAATGACCGTCTGTTAGTGCGGCTCACCTTCCAGCCCGAGTCAAGGTCAGCCCTAGGCCTCTGCTCCTCAGAAGAGTGGGTGTCTGGATGCAGGGCCTGCGATGGAGAAGCCCCAGGGGTCCCCCACAGGTCGGGCACTGGCGCCTGCCTGGGAACGAGGGGTGAACAGGGGCCGTGGCCAGACCTCAGGTGCGCCCCTCCTCTGGGTGCAGTCTGCACAGGCGCCCGCCGCCCTGGTTCGCGGCAACACAGGCAGCGAAAAGGATCACACACAAACGTCGGCCTGCTGCTGACCCACGTCCAGGGCAATGCCTCGGATGGGCGCTCGGTTCTGCTGGGAGGGAGGCCGCGGCCGGAGCCAGGCACGCACGATGCGCCAGGCCGTGCAGGCCCCTGAGGCGGGTCGCGCTCTCAGCTGCCTCCCAGGAAGCCTGGTGCCTGGAACCAACTCTATCACCCACAGGGCCCAGGGCAGAATGAAAACACGGGCCTTACTTCAAAATTAAGAATTCAACACGGCAACAGCAGAGCCTTGAGCCATGTGCAGGCCCCTCCAAGCTCAAAGCCCCCATGACCGTCCAGGTCATATCCCCCCAACCCCCTGTGAAGCTGACCCTGCTGATCTCCCTACCAAGCTGCCTCGGTGTTCCCATCTGTAAAATGGGCAGATCTGACTTCTGCTCTGCTGGAGCTCGGGGTCGCTCAGACAGTGTTGAGTGAGGAGCAAAGGTCCCTCAGCAGCATGGGATGGACACTCAGGCTGTGGCCACTCGTTCCAGCTGCAGGGACCCCCCTGTGTCTGCCCGGTCAGGCACTCAGCCCTGTGCCCAGAAAGCAAGGTCCCCGCCCACACAGGGGATATAGACAGACACGATGCTCTATCTTGCCGAACGGAGACGCCATTGATTCCAAGACAGCACGGTTTTGTGGGACACAGAGGAAAAACTGCCAGTGATGACGAGTGCCTGGGGACAGTCCACATGGCGCGGGGTCTGGTCACGCCAGCCTCTCCCAGCTGGTGGCATGCGCCACCCTTCCGGGGCATTAGGACATCTCTCTGCCTTCGGCTGCGGTGCCCGGCTGCCCCAGGCCGTCCTGGGGCCAACGTCCTGGTACAAGCAGAGCTGCTCGTTCTCTCCACGCACATAAAGCGCCCGGTGTTGCTTTGTAAGAAAACACGAGCTCTCTTCAGAGGCCAACATTTGTTTTCCTGCCATAAAGGGAACCCTGCCGCTCTGTGTCTACCTCTCTGTCTTAGTGGGAAGCCCCGTTTCTTGAGAATCAGAGCATAAACATTCAAAAGGCATTTTAATGACAATGAGATCAACACACGTCACGTATCCACAACACGCACGACTCGACGCAGGGAAAACAGCACGAACAGCTGCGTATCCGACCGCTAGGGCTGCGGAACAAACCGCCCCGACGTGCACAATTGCCGTAAACGAGACAATGAAAGCAACGGAATGGTGCAAAACTATAGAATTTAGCAACGAGGCCGCAGGTGTACGGACCAGCGGTGGCTCCTCTGGGCCCAGCCGGGCTCGCCGCACCCCTGAGGTCAGCCAGGACACAGGGCCGTTCCGCTGCTCTGGGCGCACTCTCGCACGTGATTGGGAGTAAGCTGGTGGGAGTGTCCACGCCAAGGGGATCAGCAAACGCTGCCGGTCCCGGCGTTTGGAGGGTTTCGGAGAACCAGCTCACACTGGCCGTGCTGTTAGCTGACCTCGGCTCAAGGGATGGGGAGCAAATGGAATGAATGAACAGCTCCCCTTGGTTTGCTTGGGATTCTCCCAGTTTCAACATGGGAAGTCCCATGTCCCCCAGCCCCTCAGCCCCAGGCAAACTGAGAGGGCTGGTCGCCCTAGGAGCCCAGCCACCTCTTGATGGGAGAAGTCACGCTGCAGACACAAAAAGACAGAACCAGAAGTGCCTGCATTTTTTGCAATCAATCTACATGAGCCACGACCAAGTTCAAGTTCATACATGAGCAGACCATGGCGGCTGCATCCTGAACACCACCCAGATTAGAGCAACGCAACCCCAGCACCTGAAGGGTGGGTCCCAACTTCAGGGGAGTGGAGTCTGGGAAAGCGGTTGTCTTTGAATCAGAGGAACGCAGTCCTCAAAGCGCTGGGCCGCTCGTTAGGGCACGGTGAGCCCAAGAGCTGGAGCGTCCCTGCGGGCGGGTGGGCGGCCGCGGCTCCGAGGAAGCGCACGCTCACTCCCGACTCCAGAACAAACAGCCGGCAGCCTCTTTTCTTTCTCCTGGCCAAGTGCGTAGCTCCAACGGCCCTTTGAAGTCCAGCAGGCTGGGGCTGGGCTCAGCGTGGAGGGTCAGGGGAGGGGTACACGGGGTCTCTATGACTCGGGCTTCCCTGGGGGTGACAGGGCCAGAGGTCACTGAGGGTTGGGGCTTAAAAGGCTGCTGCGGGCTGCAGGCCGAGATGAAAGAGACACGCAGGCGGAGGGAGGCCAAGTGCTGAGCAGGCCACTGCGCAGGGGCGGACGGCCACGTGAGGGCCAGAGGCGGGCGGTGGTCCGGCTGAATGCCAGGTCGGGCCCGGGCGGCGGCTCTCAAGCAGAGCAATTCCGTCCCCACCCCTGGGTCCGTGCAGAGCCCAGGCTCCCTCGTCCAAGCAGAGGCGGAGGCTGCGTCTGCAGGAAGCTGTTTGCTATTCTCTCCCTGGCCCCCCGCACAGCTGGCTCGCCCCAGAATGCGGAGAGGGGCCAACCTAATTGCACTAATGGTTTGTAATCAGATGTAACGGGGTGTTTGTACACACAAGCGCGTGGAACTGCAGGTGTGCAAGGCAAATCCCCTAGGGCTCAAAGAGGCTCATCTTGCCTGCCAGCTGAGAAGCCAGGGTCCCCCCAAGAGACTCCCCCCACACCAATGAGGCTCAAACACCCCTTGGGCCTTCTACACGGCGCAGAAAAGACCAGGCATCTGCACATCACTGAAGCAGGTTCCTGACTTTCTGGTTCCCACCAACCACGTCATCCGTGGACTCCCAGTCCCTCAGGGGTGACCTGGAGAAAGCAAAGCATGCGGCCCCCACCCACATGGTGCCCGTATCACCAACAGAGCCTGGGTTCCGGGTGGCACACAGCCCTGCACCCCGGCCACAGCTGCTCTGCCTTCCTGCTCTGCCCAGGAACCTACAGCTTTGCTAGCCCTCCTGCTGTGCCCCCCGGGAGCCCTGCTCACCCCATGGCTCTGCCCAAGCCCTCTTGTCTCTGAAACCTTCCCCAGGGGGCAGGGCTGCAGGACTCCCCTGCACCTCCCGAATGACCTCCATCCATCCATGTGACAAACACAGAGTCCCACCTGTGACGCCTCAAGCCCCCCGCCGGGCAGGTGCTGGGGGCAGGGGCTGTGGAGGGAGAGTCAGGATGTGTTGTCAAGAGAAAGTGAGCAGACGAGACCCCAGACCACAGTCACCTGCACGGAGGTAAGAAAACATGGACGTTCAGAGCAAACATTGGGGAAGAAAACCTTATAGCGAAGGAGGAAACCGAAACAGCGGGTGGGGGTTGGGGACAGGGATGGAAGGGGGACTTTCCAGAACACACCAGCCAACGTTCGAGTGATTTTACAGAAGAATTAAAATTTCAAAAACACAGCCACTAAAAAGGAAAAGCAAAACAAAGCCCATGAACCCAGCACCGCAGCCGGCTGCACTGTGGGAAGGAGCCGTTTGAAGCGGGTTGACGCCGCGCCTTTCCGGCGGGTTGCGGACGGCTGTGCCGTAAGGACAGCAGAGAGTCACGGGAAGGAGGGTGTCTGGTGACTAATAATGCTGGGACTGTTCTCTGAAACTGTGTTTATGTAACGATAATAAACACATAATTATCGTAATGCCATTAGGAATGAAGTTTGTCAGTGTGAGAGGAAGGAGATTCAAAGCCATTAAGTAGAATCTTGTCAGCCCAAATGTGACTGACTTTTTTAACCTTTAAAAATAAAACCTTGCAGGCTGTCTGACGACAGGCTCGGAAAGGAAGGCCGAGTCAGGAGCAATGGGTTCTCCACCCCTGGCACCAGTTCCCTCGAATAGGACCCTGGGCTCCTAGGAGAGACAGCGGGCCCGGGGATGGGCTCCCAGCATCGACCGGAGGGCAAGGACCTGGTCGAAGGCTCTGGGGTCATGCAAAAGGATTCGGGGACCCAGCAGAGGGGTTTCCACAGGCCTAAGGAGGAAAATCTAAATATCAGCGAACTGAAGCCGATCAAATATATCCCAATTCCAGAGTTCAAGGGGATGGGGGCAGGGGCCCGGGGGATGCGAGAGAACCCACTCATTCTGAAAAGTAGCGAATACAGAGGAAGAGCCAAGCAGCCTCCTGACGGTGCGTCCGCTCCCCACGCAGGTCCCCGTTACCGACAGGCGTCCAGGAGACACTTCTTGGGGGGGACGTGGAGGAGAATGAGCTCGGAAGCAGTGGCAGGGTTTCATCCGCGCCATCCTGCGGCTCCCTCATGAACGGGTGGCATAGGGCCGATGGCCGACGGCCACGAGCACCACAGAGGAGAGAGGCGGGCAGACGCTGCGCGGTCCTCACAGACGGGCACCCTGACGCTGACCCGCCCCCTACAGTGACACCAGGAACCTCCGTAAGGTCCAGGCTCTGAAGGACAGAAGACACATTGTCCTCAGCAAACAGACTGCAACGCGAGAGAGAGCGCGAGCGACGGAGGGGCGTCTGTAAGCTCAGAGTTCTGGGAGGCCTGGCGATGGCACGTGTGGATCTTATTTTGAAAATAATTGTAATGAAAATCACGGAAAGCGCATCTGTGATGTAATCGGGGGAGTCTGAACCCTGATCACACGTTGGATACCGTTCCGCCGTCTCTCCTTCCGGCGGGAGAAGGTGTCAGGTGTGCTGGAAGTCTCATCTCTCAGAGACGCACTGTGAAATGTGATGGATAAAAAACGAGCAGCTCTCTGCGGGGCGGCGCGGAAGTGTGCATAATTTATAACTGGAAGCGAGCCCCGCACGCTGCAGATCAATGCATCCGATGGGAGCCAATTTGTTTTGTAAAGAAAAGGACAAGCAGGCTGTCGGCAGGGCACCACGCCTGCGTGCGCGGAGGGAAGGATCTGGAAAACCTGCTTGGGGCGCTGACGGGGGGCTTCTGAGAAGCAGCCGGGTGAGGAGTGGGAGGCGAGCCTCTCACACGTCACTTCTGGTAAAATTTATCTTCGTGGAGACAAACGAAGTCACCGTCCTGCCGCCTCTGCTGGACACGTGGATGTAGGTGTTGATCACTCCAGCTGCCAGGTCACCAGTGGGACCAGACTTGAAATGTCACGAACCACAAACCGGGATCCGACCAGCTCCGGGCCCAGCCGCAGGTCAAGGAGCCACGGCGAAGGAATTTAGTCAACAAATCCCGGATCCAGACATGCCAGCCAGCAGCCCGCGTCTTCGACGGCTCTGTCATAAGGAGGGACGAAGACAGAGGAAGGAAACCCGCAGAGCAAGAGGCCTTCACGTCGGAAAATGCCCTGCTCAGGCCCTGTGTCACGGTGACAATGACATCGTGGTGAGGCTGCTTCAAGGACTAGTATGTTTTACAGGCGCACATTGAAACAGGCAGTTAAAGGTGCTGACGCGTGGGCTCTGCCTCAGAGCAGCGCTGCTGGGAGGCCGGGGCTGGGGACGGGCACCGGAGGTCCTGGAAGGGCCGCCACCGAGTTCGCTACCCGCTGTCTCTCCTTTCGCCCGGATGGGGACTTTTCTGTCACGATCACAGCTAGTCCAATCCTATTTACACTAATCGATAACTACTTCTGAAACGGATCGTGAGGAGGCGTGTTCAGGTGACATGGCGGGACTTCTGCACCCGAGGGAAAGGGCAGGGCCCGCCGCAGGCAGGGGGTTCACAGGGAGCCCGGGGGCACCAGCTGGCTTCTAATCAGAGGCAACAGCACCCCTTCGGGGGCGTCTGTGAGGGGGAGTGGGCGAGGCAGGGGACAGGTGGTGCTCAGGACCTGAGACAGAGCCGACGCTCAACAAGTGGCGACTTAGGACAACTCCCCCACGCAGGCCGGGACGGGTCCCCGGGGGCAGGCCAGTGGCCAGGGCGCCGGAGCAGCCCGAAGATGGTGGGGCCCCTTTGCCGGCTGCTCTGGGTCCGACCCTGTGGCGCCGGGCTGATCGGGCAAGCGGCCTCAGGTGCCGGCGGCCGGGGCGGCCTCCTGGAGTCCCGGCCCTCTCATGTCTGGTCCACAAAAGGCTGTGGTCACGTCCCCCGTCCTTCCCAGCGTCGTGCGAGCTCCCTACAAAGGGAGGACGAGACCTGAGGGCCGTGAGGACGCGCAGCCCTGCCGCCTGGGGCCCGGAGATAAGGACGGCTCCCCTGGGGGTGGAACCACGTGACGCTGCCGTCCCTTATGCCGGCTCCTCCTTTCTTTTCCTTCTGGCCAGTTCGAGGCTCCAGTTGCAGGTGGCTGGTTGTGTGGCGGCGAAAAGATGGCGGCACCCCTGTCCGCAAGCCTGCCGCACCCACAAAGCCCTGGTGGGCGTCGGGGCAAGACGGAGGCCCACGGGGGGAATGGGGCTCACTCACAGGGACAGAGGGGTCCTGCCACCTCCCTGGCTGGCAAGTGCTGCAGCCTGCCCTGTCCTGTGAGGCCATGATTCCGTGAGGGGCTGTCAGCGCCCCAGAGTGCAGGCCATGCGTCATTGCATCACAGTCCTTAAACAGGGGCACCTCCCTATAAGTCCTTCCGGCTGCCGCCCGCTCCGCCTCTTCACACAGCCCCCACCCGGCCCGGAAGTCAGGGTGCCCTGGCTGCAGGGACCTGAGCCCCACTCACAGCAGTTAGGACGCAAAGCGGAGGCGGCCGATGCGCTCAGCCCGGTGGGGCCTTGTGAGCAGACACCCAAGGCAGAGCCAGGCCACAGGGAGGTAGCTGGGCCGGCACTGCCACCCAGAGGCTGGTGGGAGCCAGGCCACCAGCACAAGGACAGCCCTGGAGCCTGTGCAGCCAGCCCGGTCACTCCCTCTGTTGGGCCTGGGACTTCAGGTCAGCCCCTGAGGCCCAGAGAGGCCATGCAGCCACCCCAGGGCCCTGGGAGCCAGCTAGGTTCAGCCACAGCCTCAGGACTCTGCCCACTGACCCCCACACCTGGATGGCTGCTCTGTCTCATCAGGGCAGGCCTGGGGCTGGGCTGGCGGGGGGGGGCTCTCTCCAGGCCAGGCCTGCTCCTCCCTGGGCCTCAGCGGCCTCCCTGGAAGACACCCTGAGCCAGAGACCCTCTCCTGTCTGCCAAGGCCCCTCACCTCCTTCCATCTAGGCCCCCAGTGCATCAGTTCCTGCCATCATCTCCTCCTTCAGGCAGCCCACCTGGGCTGCATGGCCCTCACTGGGCAGCCCCCACTGTACGGGCAGTGCTGCTCCCCCCGATCTGTTCCCCAGGAAAACAAAGGTGTCCTCAGAGCACAGGCTGGCGGGCGGGTTTCTAAGGACGGGCAGGTGAGAGGGAGAGGGTGGCAGCTGGGCCCCCCGGCACCCCCGGCCTCCCCCAGAGCACCCCCACTGTGGGCGTTCCACGGCCCGCAAACCTCTAAATCTGGACACCTGGCTGCACCTGCCTCTCCGGAACCGGACTCACCAGACACCAGTCGAGGGTCCACCCCCCAATGCCTGGTAGTCTCCCTGCCATGAGCACCCCCTTTTACAGTCAGGGACGTGGGGTTCTGGAGGAAGAGTGGGTTCTCAGTGGCCAGGGTCTGGCGTAGGGCTCCAGGGCTCAGCCGCTGCCCTGAGAGGGGACGGACGCCAAGCCGTCACCCAGGAGGAGGGCAGAGTGGCCGCCCCCCGCAGCTCCTGCCGCCCCCGGGCCAACCTCACGACCTCAGAGGCACCGTCTGCCGCGGTGACAGCTGACCCCGGCTTCCCGGCTCGCTTCCTACCGTGGTCTCGGCTGTGCCCACGCCCCGCAGAGCCTTGCCCCGCCTCGCACACCCCCAGGAGCGCCCGTCTGGGGTTGCCACCGCCGCGACTCGCGTGGCTGGAGCACAGGCCAGGCGCCGAGGAGCTGTGTGAGGTGCCGCTCAGCACCTCCTGACCCCCTGGTGCGGGGCGCAGGGCGGAAAAGAACCTACGGAGCAACGTCAACACAAACACGCCCCAGTTCTCAAAAGGGACGCTCGGCCCTGTGCGAACGTGGCCTGGTCCCCGGGACTCAACCGGCATGAGCCCTTGAGTCCTTGTCCCCAAACCTTTTTTTCAACATGCTGGTCCCTGGATCCCAGTGAGGCCTGGGAGGTGGGTCAGGGCCCAGCAAAAAGCAGGGTCACAGGACCCAGGCCAACGGATCGGGCTGGAGGGTCTGTGCGCCCCACTGAGCACACCTGTGCGTACTGGGAGGGAGCGACAAAGGTGTGGCCATGGACGAGGCCCTGGTGGGCGCCACGCGGACCCTTCCCAAACTCTCCTGCCTTCTGTCCTCACGACCACCTCGGCAGGCAGGTCAGGCCCTCCCTGATGTGCACGGGAGGAAGCTGAGCCCACCCTGCCAACAGGAAGCTGAGCCAAGGGTGGGGCACCCGGCTGTCGGAGGCCCACACCCAGGCTATTCTGACACTCGGCGCAGGAGCCGCACAGCCAGCCCCGCAGCCACGGCGCTGGTGCTGCGGCCGGCGTTCCTGTTCAGCGGTCATCGTGGAACAAACGTCCCTTTCCTCTTCCTTTCTCTAACTTGTCCGGGTGACACCCTGCAGCTCGGGTGACATCCTGGGGTTCTGAGAACGACAGCAAGACGGCGAGGTGGGGGGGCCAAGGCCAGCTGGGCGCAGCCCCCCGCCGTGCGTCCAGGTGAGTGGTGACAGGCCAGGGTTACCAAAATGAGAAGACGATTGCATTAGCCGCCGCTGAGCAGCCCCGCCAGATGGCGGCTGTCTGGGGCCTGGAGGGGGCTGTGTCCTCCGCCGGGGAGGTCGTGCAGATAGACAGCCTCCTGCAGAATGAAATGACAGCCTCCAAACCGGGCCAGGCACCTGTCCAAACCCAGCCAGGAAACTGGCATTGACAGCCCCGCTCCAGAAGGCGTCACAGCGGGCCACCTGCCGGGCCGTCACCACAGGCCAGCCGAGCCCTCTCCCCTTGGGAAGGCCCTGTCTGAGGCGGGCAGGAGCGGGAGGGAAGCCCTGCCCAGGAGGAGGGGCGCGGAGAGCAGAGGGCAAAGAGGGCAGGACACTCCTAGAACTTTACTGAAGCAAGGAGACCTCAAGACCAACAACGCCAACGTTTTGCAGACAGTGAACTGAAGATCAGAGAGGGCAAGTGACTTGCCCAAGGTCACACAGTGACGGGGTGAAAATTAAGCTCAGGGCTTCTACCTGCCAGGCCCGGGCTTTTGCCATGCACTTGACCCACCAAATATTGAATTGCTAATAGAGGAGGACACCTGAAGTTTCAGCCCCGGGAAGGCCACTGACCTCAGTCATGCACTTACCCACAATGCATGGAGCCAGTCACCTCCAGCCCCCCCCCCCATCTATCCATTCATCCGTATAGGCTTCCATCCGCTCCCATCCATCCATCCTCCTGCCAAATCACCTATCCATCCACCAAGTCCATTAACCCACCCGGCCAACCAGCCTCCCACAACACTCCCACCCACCATCCATCCGTCCATTCAGTCCACCCCTCTCCAACCGCCCACCCATCCGTCCGCCCTCTCCGCCGGCTGCCCATCGCCCTGTCCATATCTTCTCAGCCGTCCACACACCTGCACACCCGCCCCCCACCTGCTCCTGCCCACCCACATGGCTGTCTCTCCAGCCCACCAGCCACGCCGCCTTCCTCCCTCAGGCCCACCCATCCAAGAACACGCGCTGAGCATACACCTGTACAGTCGTGGCTCCAAGCCCCCGGAGTCATGCACATGGGTGTTACAGGAACAGACCCCGACGCTGCCTGTTACGGAAGTCGGGGGGCAGGGCTGTGAGGAAGGAGAAAACGAGAGGAAGCAGAATCATTCTTCAGAGCAGCGAAGCTCTCCCACCCCGCTGCTGTCCCCGCGCAGACCTCCCCGTGTCCCGGCAGCCCTTCCCCAGCCCCGGGCGGCCGCCGCTTGCCCTCCTGCTCTGGGCCGCAGGGAAAACTAAATGCCCTGGGCTCTGGCAACACAGGCCCAGCTCTGTGACCTCCCCCCAGGCCTGCTTCCCTGCTGCGTCCCTGTGAGCTGCGTCCCCGCGACCCCTCTCTGGACCTCAGTCTGTTCATCTGTGCTGGGAGAGACAACAACCAGAAGGCCACCCTGGCCCAGGACACCACCACCCCCCCAGCAGCTTGGGGGTGCAGGGTGGGTAGGGAGGCAGGTGGGGGCTGTGAGGACATGAGTGGGCACTGCAGGGCCAGGCACTGGGGCTCCGGGATGAGCTGTCACCAGTCCGCCTCCCTGTGGGTGGGCACCCTGGCCCGATGCCCCACGCTGTGAGCACCTGATGAGTCACGGCCGCTGGCTCATGGGGGCACAGCTCCAGCCACCCCCACGCTGAGCACTCAGCCAGCCCCAGGCCAAGGCCTAAAGGAGGGCACCTCCTGGCTGTGGGCGGGCTCTGGATCCCATTCCCAGCCCCATTGACATGAGGCCACTGAGGCCCAGAGAGGTTGACTGACTTGCCCAAAGCCACACAGCTCATGAGGGGCCCAGTGAGGACGAGACCCCAGCCAGTGCCCTTGTGGAGCTTGTCTGCTGGGCCTGCCGCTGTCTCCACCAGCACTGCGCATCTGCCTCCAGATGGGCCCCAGCTGCACAAGGGCCTAGTCCCTGCCCCCTCATATGCCCCTCCTGGCACTCACACCCCAGTGTTGCCCTGACAGAAGAGACTCTGCCCACACAAGGCTGGGCGGCCCCACTCAGCCTCCCAGGGCAGCATCCCGGACCTGGGGGTCCAGACGCCACTGATCCTTGTCATAGGTCAGCCGCGCCTCGCTCCACACCCAGAAAGTCCCCATGAGAGGCAGGACCCTGAGCCTCAGCCATCAGCTGCCTGGCCCTGGGGCTGCCAGTGATGGGATAGGACACGTACTGCCAGTTGTGGCCATAGGAGGGCAAGCAGGCTCCCCAGAAGTGGACCTGGGGTGCAGCAGTGACCACACAGTGGGAGGAGACAGACGCAGGAGTGGTCCTCCTCCAGCCGAGGTCAAGGTCACAGGGGAAGCTGTGCCCCCTCCATTCCCCCCTGTCCGGGCTGCCAGGGCACCCGCTTCCCAAGCAGACGTGGCCACGCTCACCTCCCCTGGCTCCCTCAGGCCGTTGCATTATCTGGTTCACAACATCAGCATTTTAAACTCTTCAAGGGGATTTGAATTAACTTAACGGGCCCTGAGTGGAAACCAATTAATATCAGTGTGTAAGAAGTTTCTCCTGACAATTAGAACTTGAACTAAATTAAATTAATATCTAATCCTCCATTTTCTCACGACGGAGCCCTGCTTTCCATCTGGGGTGGGGGCTGGGGCGGGGGCTGGGGTGGGGTGTGTGTGCGGCTGTCACCTGAGGGTGCTGTCCTAGAGATATACCCGGCCAGGGGACGACAGCCGGCCCCCCGCCATCCCAGCCTCTCAGAGACCAGGGGCCCAGAAGACAGAGGGGCCCTGAGAAGCAGCGTGGCCGGGGCCAGGGATGGCAGCCAAGCCGGTGGCCAGGGCAGCTCTGACCCTCTCGACAGGGGGACCCGTGGAGGAGACAAAGGCGGTCACAGCAGCCACAATGCCGTGGTGGCGACCGGGCGCGGCAGCTGGGAGCACGATCTGCAGGGCATCGGGGCCACAGCACCGGGGACGGTCACTTGTCAGCGCGCAGCAGCAGCCCGGAACACGCTGGGATTGGAGGGGACGTGATGTTCACTCTCCACGCAGGCTGCTCTGTTTCATCCTGACTTCGGGCGTGTGGGTTCAAGCCGGTTCTCAGAAACCCTGTCTGCCTGTCCGACGGGGCTGGACCCAGGCCATCCCCCACTCCTCAGTTTGCAAAAGGGGCAAAAGGGGCCAGTGAGTCGGCCGAGGGTCGGCTTCCAGCTAAGCGCCCAGGCCCCACCATGGGAGGAGCAGACCCTCCCTCTCTGCACCCTGGACTTGGACAAGTGAGGCCGCCTCTCCTGCTGAGAACGCGTCCATCCTCAGGCGCCACCTCAGCTCCCTCTCCGCCCGCTCTCCATTCAGAAGGGCCCCGTAGTGGGTGATCCGGGAATACCTGGCGGGCTGAACGGACGAAGAGTCAGGCGCCAGAACCAGCAGCCGTGGGGCTGAGGCCTGACCTGGGGGAAGGCGGGGGAGTCACGCCTGGAGCCTGGGCCGCGATGTCACTCTGTCCCTCAGCACACTCCCCGTCCCCGCTGGCCACAGGGTTGCCTGACCTTGCCTTGTCCCCCTTGGCCTGTCAACACGCCAGGAGGAGCCGAGCAGGGAGGAGGGAGGCAGGGTTCAGGCACCCTGAGAGACAGTCTTAAGGACGAGCCCCTGGCCCTGCTGGAGCGTGGGGCTGAGGTGCGGAGAGGCCAGGAGGGCCGGGCACTGAGGACCATGGCAGAGCCTGAAGCAGCAGCACCGCTCATGCCAGACCCCACCCCCACCCCCCGCCAGGGCAGCCCCTTCTCCTGCCCCGGCTGCTGGGCAAGTGCAGGCCTTGGCGTCCGGGGAGGGGCAGGGGGACAGGACAGGACGGGGCCTCCCCTCCACGCTCTCCGTGCTCTGCACCATCGGGCAGGGCGGCCGTCTGGAAACGCCCCTCTATCATGTCACTCAGCTCCAACGACACCCCTGCACTCCGGGGATGCCTGCCAGGGGCCCCAGCGCCACCCCCCTTTTGGCCAGGCCCCGGGCCCCAGCGAGCAAGGCACCTTGTTCTATGGCTCCTGGAGCTTCCGTTCCGCCAACGCTGTTCGCTCTAATAAGACGTCAGGCCTCCCGCTGCCGGGGAGAAGGTCTCAGGTTCCCAGCAGCGGGGACCGGCAGCCCTGGCCTGGCCTGTGGCAGAGCTGCACTGGCAGCGGGAGCGGTGGCATGAGGAGTCAGGGAAGCCACTGGAATTTGGGAACTGAGCCAGGGCGACAAGATGCAGGCTCCTGTCGCTAGAGACAGCCTTTGGGGCTCCAAGCAACGAACTCGGGGACTTTGGTCTTGACGTCCAAGTGAAAGGCATCCCTTTCTGCCACCACAGCATCAAGGACAAGACGGACAGGCCAAGGCCCAGCAGCATGGCTCCCTCCTGTGCACCTGCTGCCGCCAGGAAGCCCCGGGACCTGCCCCCGGAGCCTGCCCGCCCCCTGCGGGAGTCTGGCTCAGAGGAAGAGTTGGGGACAGCTGCCACCCAATCCTGCACACCATGGCACTCCAGGTGGGTGGGACTCCTGCCCACTGCTGAGCCCTGTCCTCATGCACGGTGTGGTCTGGTGCCAGGATGGTTTTTCCAGGGTACACTCCTGGCCACTCTGAGACCCCTCTGAGTTCAGACTTCGTGGTCCATTCCCAGGGCCACACACCCGACTGCTGGCAGGACAGTCCTCCTGCCAAGACACCGCCTCCCTCACCCGACAGCGGGCTCTTTGCTGGCTTTCTGTTGTCTGTCAGGTGACCCAACTTCCTTCACTAGGTCAGTGCTCTTCTGTGGCTCAGGAGGCCCCGGGGGCCAGGCTCTCCTGGGGTCTCCCTCGCTGGAATCCTGGGGGGCCGCTCTCACCCACAGGCCCTGGAAAGCATCTGGAATGAGGGCTCAGGGACACGCTGGGGCCTCTTCACACCCTGACCTTGGACAAGTCACAAAACCCCGCGTTCGACAGTCGCAGCTGCCATGACTTCATCTTTCAGGAAGTGATGGAGGGAACTGAAAATCAGCGGCGAGCCCCCTCAGCCGGGGCGATGGGCAAGGGGGGGCCTAGGGTCGCGTGGCTGTGGCCACAGAAGCCCGGCCTTGAAACCCTCCCTCCTAACCACCAGCTGGAGGCAAAGAGCCTGGCAGAGAGGCAGAAGCAGGGACATTATAAATTAAAAAGGAAAAAAAAGACACTACATATTTGCAACTCCGACTCCGGAACTGCTACTCGCTGGCATCTGCTCAGAAAAAGTAGTCCCAGCTGACGGCCTAATTACACTCCAAACGGCGCTGAGGGCTGGGGAACAAGGCCGCTGATGAGGGGCCGGGGAGGTGGCGTCCCTACAGAGGTCCAAGAGGGTCCCCCAAAGAGACTTTAGCTTCCACCTGGCCCCTCCACCCTGGCTCCTCCAGCTGTGAACTCAGCAGGGCCGGCCCCCACCTTACACTCTCCCTCCCTCCGGTCTCTCTCCGCCCTGCCAGCCCCGACCCGCCCCCACTTCCTCACCTCTGCCCAGGCTCCTGCCCCCTGCCCCCTCCAGCCTGCAGCCTCTGGCACCTTCCTGTCCCTCCCACCCTTTCACTCTCCCTTTGCTTTGCTGGTCTGGTGGCCAGCCTGCAGTCAGGGGCAGAGGCCCTGAGCCTCAGGGGCAGGGGTCGGCAGTGAAGGGAGCAGAGGGCAGGAGCAGCAGGCCGAGACGTTGACCTGGTCCCCACGCCAGCTGCCACAGGTGCGTTTCCCACCGAAGGGTAAGGGCCCTCAGATAGGATGGGTTGGGACCTGAACTCCACAGGGGAATTTCTCCCATCCAGGTGGCCTTCCCAAGGTGGGGGCTTCACCAAGGCTGCCCTGCACCTCCCTGTAGTAGTGCAGGGAGGTGACCCACGGTGGCTGGCTGGCCCTGGACGGATCAGCCCCGCGGGTTCCTCGCGCAGCTCCAGTTGCCGATGGCCCGTGGCTCTCTCCTGCCACACGCAGCAACAGAGGAAAGAAACGCGTCTGCCGCAGAATCACGAAACTGGATCAGCAACTGTCCGAGTGACTTTTCCTCGACCAAAGCCACGACGGCTCACAGACAAAGTGGAGTGGGTTAGCGCCCGAGCCGGCACTGAGAGCCAAGTCTTGCTTTTAAAGGGATTTTATGAAGAGCTGTGTCAATTTCCACTTAAATCCTGAGCCTGGGATCCCTTCGCCTAGATTTCTATTTTAAAACACCGAACGCACTATTTCAGTGCAGAAATCAATAAAATGCACCCAAAAAAATGGAAACAGAGCCTGCTGAACAAAGCATGTCCCTGCTTCTTACCAAATGCTATTTTTTGGAAACATCAATAGCTGCAGCTTTTAACTTAATTCTGGGGCCCACAGTCAGCCCACGTAGATATTTTCACAACGAGGCGGCACCCGCTTCCTTGTCTCCACCTGCCCCTCGGGGTGGGCAAACCACGTCCAGGCAGGCGGGCGGCCACCTCCCAGGAATGGGCCCTCGCCCCCGAGAGGCTGCTGCTCACAGCCCTGGGCTTAAGGAAACAGACAACCAGAAGCCTCACCTCTCTAGTTGGTGAGAAGTAAACCGTGGGAGAGGACGCATGGCCCGAGCCACCAGAGGCCAGGCAGACGGGACCAAAGGACGCCTGGGGCCGGGGCTGACCCTGACCGCAGCTGGGACCAGCGCCGAGTCCAGATCACCGGCACGCACCAGGCAGAGCTGCCCACCACCCCGCCCACAGCCCCCCAACCTCCTCCAGCTCAGGGTGGCTTTTCCCCTCCCAGCCCTTGGGCTCTGCTGAGAGCGGCCCCTGCCCACCCCTGCCGCCAACCCCAAGGGAAAGAACGGCGCCCCCGCCCAGCCAGGCGTGCGGGGCCGACTCCCGTGGCTGTTGTTGGATATTGGTGTCAGTGGTCACAGCCGCGCGCCCATCAGGCTCTGCTGAGCTCAGAGGGAACCGCGGGCGAGCGAAGAGCAAGATAAGATATGTAAGTCCTAACTCACTATGACCTTTCTTTTTTTCTCCGAAAACCACTAACTTAAAAAAAAATCTCAGCCGTCATAAATCACCAGGGCTCCGGAGCACGTGGGCGGTGCTGGAAGCAGGACGCATTCATCACGGTTCACAGGCTCCGCAGCCTGCTCGCTCTGCAGTCGCAAATGGCAGCGGAAAATTCCTTTGGCTGGAATCCCCTTCTCCCCTCCAGCCTGCCATGGACCTTCTCATATTTCCAGGCAGCTCAGATATCACCTCTTCCAAGAAGCCCTCCCTGGTGTTGCCCCCCACCCCAAGGCTGAGCTTGCAGTGCATGAGAGAGAAATTGTCCTGTGCTAGTCACAAGGTCATGGCAAGGCTGCCCAAGGGTGGTGCTTATTTCTCCCGGATTTGAGCATTTACAAGGAGGGTCCCTGCCCCTTGGACCATAGGTCAACAGCCTACAGCCTACAACTCAAATCTGGCTCACCTTCTGTTTCTATAAATAAAGTTTTGTTGAAGCTGTCATGCCCATTTGTTGATATAGGCCACAAAACCTGAACTATTTATTATTCAAACCTTTACAGGAAATGTTCACCAGTCCCTGACCTTGACCTTGACCTAGACTACCGTCATTAGTGAATGCTCTTTCCATCTGCTGGTGCCTCTCCCAGGCCGCACAATGGCAAGTCCTGGAGGTGGGGGGCTCTGTCCCTAGTGTCTCTCCCAGAGAGCCTGTGCACCTGACCTTGAAGGCTCACCTCACCCAGTGAAAGGCAGCTTGAGACCAGACATCCAGGGGCAGCAGCCTGAGCCTTCCAGCCGGGCCCCACCCCCACCCCCAGCCCTCCGGGTCCAGCCCACCACAGCCTACCTCCTGTCCTGATGCTGGATCTCAGCTCACTGAGGCCTCGGCTGGTGGCCTGGCTATTGCTTTTTCTGGTGTCTCTGTTCTTCAAGAAAAGGCTCTCTCAGGCCTGAGCCCCACACTCATCCAGAACCGCCAGGGCACATGGACTCACTTGCTGATGCTTATGAATGGAGGACTGAGCCAGCCTGGCTCTGCGTCCTTCCAGCGAGACGCTGCCAGCACCGCCTGCAGCCAAGGTTGTTACTGGGTCCCGCGTGGTGGCTGCCCACGGCCGGCCCAGCCACCTGGAGCCAGAAGCCCCAGAGCAGGCCTCCCAGTCGCCTTGCCAGGCCAAGCTCTACATGGCCACCATTGCAGCAGGGGCCGGGGTCTCTTTGGAGCAGTGTCATCTGCCAGCACCATTCTGTCACCAACAGACGGGACAGAAGGCCAAACGTAGCTTAGGCCAAATGATCTAAAGGCATGGGCTCCCCACACTGACCGAGGCAGGAAGCTACTGGTGTGGCCATATTTCCTGTCTGTGGATGCAGAGTCTCCAGAGAGGCTCCCTTCTGGCGAGGGCTGGTCCTACTGCGTGCTCTGCACAGTGGGGCCACCATTAGAGGAGAGATGCAGCCCTGCCTTAAGGGAGCCCACGTCTGTGTGGTGGTCTCACACCAAGGTAGGAATCACGCATGTAGCCCTTCACTCACTCGTTAGTTCATTCACTGAGCACCTACTGTGTGCCGGCACCAGGAAGAGCAAAAGGCAGGCGTGGGCCCTGCCCTGTGGAGCTCACTGTAGGGGTAGGGGAACCAGAATCCAGCAAAACGCACACCCACCAATGTCAAACCACAGCCACGGCTGTCAAAGGGGGGAGGAGGGAGCTGCCCTGATAGGGTCTGACCCAGCTGGGCAGGGGCCAAGCAGACCCGGCAGTGGGGGAGGCAGAGAGACCAGCGTGACAGCCAGAGGGAGCAGCAGGGGCAAGTGACCCGCAAAGGGAGCAGCGGCTGGCCCAGGGCATGAGGAGGGCGAGGCCGGTGCTGCGGGGGCCAGCCTGCCTGCAGGGGCAGCAGAAGCTTGGGGGGGCTTGCAGGCCCAAGTGGAAGAATGTTCTTTATTGCACAAGCGGGGAGAAGCCCTGGAGCGTCTGGGCTTGGCTGTTTGGGCTTGGTTTTTGTTTTTCGGAGGGGCAGAATGATCTGCTTCACAGGTGAAACGTGAGAGCCGTTTAGGGGTAAAATTGACATGACAAAGGGTGGATGGATGCTAACAATTCCAGACTCAGAGGAGAGGGGCGGGGCCAGGAGGGCAGTTCTGATCCAAATTAAAGGGCCCACACCTCTCCCCCTCTGGGGCTGCTGAGTGAGGAATTGGCAGGGATGGGAGTGTCTTGGAGGCTCCCCTGGGACACCCCAACCTCGGGCACCCCAGCATCCTCCTCCCCCTGATTGGCTAGGCTCCCCTGGGCCCAGCATCCTTAGCCAGGTGTGGAGACTCAAACACTCCCTCAGAGCCCTCCTGATGCCCAGACTAGGGGCCCAGGCTCAGGAGTGTCCCAGTGAAGCTGCCTTCAGGGGTTCAGGGCCGTCACAAACATTTTGCCTGGATCTGCTCACTGGAATTTTCTTAAATGCCTGGAGCTAGGCCTTGATAAAGTGTGCATGCATATTCATGTAAATCATATGCAAATCACCCCGCCCCCAGATCAGCTGGAGGAAAATGTCTCATCCTCCCTCCCCCAGGGGCGGGGGAGGGGCAGCTTCAAGGGCCGGAAGAGACCTTGCCTGGGCTGCACACACGTCAGAAATGGAAACTGAGGCCAGGAGGAGGGACGGACCTGCGGAGGTCACCTGGCATGCCCTGAGAGGAGCTGAGCAGGGAAGCCGCAGGCCGGGACTTCCTCCTTCTCTCTCTTCCTAGAGGCGCTGGCCTGGCTGGGCGCCAAGCAGAATTCTCGGCAGGAGGGAGGCGCCTTTGCAGCCGCTCTGCGATGCCACGGCTAGGAAACAGTAATATTTTCTCTTAAATTTACTCCCAAGGGACACAGCCAGCAACACAGTCCCCAAATCAAAGCCAGCTCCAACACGGAGGCGTCTGCCAGCCTCAGCAGACCAGCTGGGCCCCCGCGGGGTCGGGCCAGCCAGGCAGGCAGGGCCCTCAGTCAGCACCCGGGGCTGCAGCGCCACCGGGTCACGGGCACGGCTGGGATCGGCATGCCCCTCACCCCACATCCATCCCCAGGGCGCAGTCCGACACGGCCACTGCAGGGCCACCTGCTGCAGGCAGAGATGGTGGTGCCTCCTTCGTCCAGACGATTAATGTGCTGGGTCCCCACTGCTCGCTCCCGAGAGAGGAGGTCACTCAGGGGCGCGAGGCTTCCTGGTAGAGGAAAGAGTCAAATTCATGAAAGAGTGAGGCCAACAGGAAGGTGTGAGCCCCCTAGATCTCAGCCAAAGAGGCGGGTGTGAAAGAAAAGAAGTCGGTCTCTGCAGGGAGGGAGCCAGCCCAGCCTTCTGGGGCAAGTGAGGAAACAGGGCTGGCAGGGGCAGGCAGGGAGGGAAGCAGGGGGCTGAGGGACCCCTGGAATCCAAACACACGCCGAGAAGCTCAGCACCGGCCCTTGAAAAGGAACACACTCAGCTGAGCTGACCAGCTCACACAGACACATGCCGGCGTGCAGAGCCGGGCCCATGACAGCACCTGCCACGGCCCACGCCTGCACTGAGGCCGTCCTTATGAGCTTGGGGCGCAGCCCAGGGTTCCCCGCCCTCTGCAGCGGACTGTCCCCCCGCCCACAGCTCCACAGTGGCCATGGCATGTATGGGGTCTGCACTTCCATTGACTGGAAGCTTCCAAGAGCTTTCAGGGACCGAGGAGTCTGGTCTGGCCAGGAGGTTAGAGCAGTGTCATGGGAGAGCAAGCCCCGCTTCTCCAGTTCCGTACCTGCTCTCCCCGCTTCTCTCCTCGTCACTTCCCAGCCTACCCAGGCCCGCATTCCCCAGGTCACCCTCTGAGGTTTGACCTGAGCCAGGGTGTGGTGGGTAGACCCCGGGGGCACCCTGTCCCCAGGCACCTGCCTCACTTGGCATCTCCAGCAGGGGAGTCAGGGCTTCTCAGGGCCTCTCCCCAGCAAGTCCCACTCTCAGGGCCCCTCCCTCCGGACCAGCGCTCCGCCCCAGGGCACCCTCCCCAAAGTTCAGCCCACTTCCAGTGAAGTCTGGGCCTCATCGCCAGTCTCTGCCCAACCCAGGAAATGGTTCTCTCTGCAAATGCTTCCAAGGAGGCCCTCCGGCCCTCGCACCTGGCGTTAATCGGATGATTAACAGACCCCAGGCGGTCATTTCTCTCCTCCGTGTGTCAGAGGCTCTCAGCAACAGCAGCAGCCGATGATGAGGTCCTCAGAGCCTTGACACACACACACACACACACACACACACCCCGCTTCCAACCAGCGGCCTGCATCCAGTCCAGCCGCCCTCCCCCAGCCCTAGCCTCCCACGGGCCTGCTGCTCACACGCCTGGTGTCCAACTGCTACCATCTCTGGTGACCAACGACAAGGGGCCAGCGATGAGGCCTGCGTCACCGTCAGAGGGCGACGCAGCCACCTCCTTTCTGGTTCTCTTCCTCAGGTCACTTCTGCTGTGGGTCCCGCTCCCTGGCTTGCGATTCCTGGGCGGTGGTCTCCTCCGGGACAGCTCGTGGGAGGAGGAGGGTGAAGGAGGCAGGGTGGGTTAGGGGAAGGAGCAAGACACACAGGCAGCCCCACCCCACGGGAGCAGGAGCGAGGCAGGCTCTTGTGTGGTCCCCTCTGTCCACCTGCGTCCCCTCAGTCAGTGGGGGAAGGTGCCCAGCAAGGGGAGCACAGCCTCCCAGACAAGGGGGGCCACCGGCCAGGGACAGTGAGCCAGGTCTCAGCAGACGGGCCCCAGGAGGAGGAAACTGAGGCTTGGGAAGGGAGCCACGTCACTGCGACCCTGGAAGAACTGGGTCAGAACTACCTCTCAAAGGCCCTAGTCCAGAACATTCTTTGACACTGTCCACGTAGCGGTGGTCTAGGAGGCGGCTCAAACTGGGGGGTCGGGCAAGGGCTGAAATGGAGGAAAGTGAGGAGCCCGTAAAGAAAAGCTCCAAGGTCCCTGAAGAAGGTTCTGGGCCAATCCCTCAGGAGATATCAGCCCGGGGCTTCCCGGCAGAACTAAGGCCTGCGGACCGGCCAGGAGGCTGCCTCGGCAGACAGACGGGAAGGAAAGGGGCACCCTGCCAGCTGCGGATGGAGGGCCAGGCCCAGCGGGGTCCCCAGTGGTGGCAGAGGGGAACAAGACCCCCAGCTGTGTGAGGATGCCAGGACGCAGCCCTCCCCAGCAGCACTGTCTCCATCTCAGGCCACTCTCTCCAGACTTCCTGTGAGAGCCTCTCCCTCACCTTCGTCAGCAGAGGTGCCTGTGGCCTTGGTCCTGTCCCAGTGGGAAAGCCTGGCCGGCCCCCAGCCCCAGCAGAGAGGTGATGGGGGGGGCACAGGAGGCCACTCTGTGGCCCCCATAGTCATGTGCCACATCGGGGTGAGGACCCCCCAATTCCACCGGAGAAGCTTTGTCTGGCTTCAGTGCAGGCTACGGCCCTCCCCGGGGTAGCTGTGCGGCAGGACTCCCGGCAGCCACAGAGGCGGTGCCCAAGGAGGAGCCCGGGCCTGCTGGACACACGCAGCCCACGGATTCGTCCATGGGGCTGCTGGTCCCCCGCCACCCTCCCCTGCTCGCCCCCTGCAGCCCAGCTTCCAGACACTTCTCCACGGGACCAGGAGTCATCGACTCCGGGACAATAATGAGGGAATAGTGTGCCCTAATCATAAAATGACATAACGGACCAGAGAGATGAGTCGTGTCATCAGACAGAACCCTAGATGCCCAGGACAGAATCCCGTACTTCAGTGCAGGCACAGCTTTGAGTCAGAGCACCTTGGAACTGGCCCAGAGCAGGTGGGGCCAGAGGGGACCTCAGGGATCGCTGCTCTGACGCCCTGGATGAGGAGGCGCGATGGAGGTCATGGGCTGGCGTATGGGGATCTTGGAGGGACTGCGGGCCTGCAATGAGCTGCGTTTAGTCCGATCCAACAGTGACCTCCAAGCATCCCTGGGGGCCAGCTGCATGTGGCCAAGCTGGAGTTGCTATTTTATTCCCATTTTACAGGGAAGGAAATTAAGGCATAAAAAGGCTAGGAAAGGGCAAGGCAGGATTTGAACCAGGCTGCCTGGCTTTGAAGTCTATGCTCTGAACCACTCTGTACCACAGGGAATGATCAGGGAGGACTTCCTGGAGGAGGTGAGGCTTGGACTATTTCTCCAACAATGTGAGTGAGTACTTACTATGTGTCGGCACGATGCAGATAAGCATGTGGCAGGCTGATTCTCCCATATCCATGTAATTACAGGAAGGAGGGGGACCCTTCAGACACATCCGACATGTAGCGCTCTGTCCAGCCATCATCCTGACGTGCAGTCATGGCTATCACAGTCTCTCGGGTCAATGAAGGGAACCTGTTCATGGCTGTGTAAAGCCATGGCACCAAGTCTAGTTCTCCACCTCGGGAAGCTGGGCTGGCCACGACCTCCGTTGGCCAATAGACTGTGGGGGCAGTGAGGTCTCCGAGACTGGGTCTTAAGGTATCTACATGCTGGGAGGGCCTGTCCCACAGCGCCTTCGTACAGGTGGAAATTTCTACAAAACTGGAAGAAAATTCGGGGTTGGCAAGACCTTCTGGCTCCCTATTTGTTCTTGTCCACTCAAGGCCCCGAAGCCTGACTCAGCCCTTCGTGCAGGGCCCCCACCTCAAAGCCTCATCATTCCCACCTCCCCAGCTGCAGCCACCTCCTGGCGCCCCGGGAGGGGCGGAGAGATGAACTGCCAGCACCTCCTGGCGCCCCATCCTGCCATTTCGCTCTGACTCATTTCTTCTCCTTCCTGGTAATTGAGTTCAAATAATTTGTGAGACTCTCAACCGCTTCATCGTGATTCTCACGAAGCCATGAGCCACCTCTGGAGCCACTTCACAGATGGGAGCAAACCCAGAGCCCCGCATGAGGCAGCCGCCTGGGCACCAGCCGCGGCTCTGGGCTGGATCGGGCCCCAAGACCAGGCACCTCAGTTTGCACATCTCCAGAATGGGTGACCCAGGGTCTGCCAAGGTGGGAGCTAGGCTCCTCTCTTGGGGTGGGGCAGGGGAGTATGCGACCCGACCCCATCCATGGAGTTCTGGTTCCCAACCAGCCCTCTCTGCGGGGGTCCAAACCACAACATCCAGCCCCCTGAGGTCTTGCGGGCCCCCCAAACCCAGCCTGTCCAAAACCAAACTCGCAGCCTGCAGCCTTGGCTGGGAGGCCGGAACCAGGCTCCAGCTGAGAGCCAGGTGGGCTGGGTCCACACGCCCCCTGGGTGAGCGGCGTGAGAGCTGCTCTCTGGGCACGTGGGAGCAGTCGGCGTAACTATGACGAGTGTTCAGGGAGACGCTGGACACCCAGTGGGCTCCTGACACGTGGTGGCACTTCCTCCCACGCCACACCCCCGGCCCCGGCGCTCGGTCACCAGGCCAGAGAGCAGCATCCTCCTCGCCTCTGGCCAGCGGTGCCCACTCACGTCTTCCTGGTTCCCAGCGTGGACGCAGGCTGCAGCCCACAGCCCGGGCCTCCTGCCCGGTCACGACACAGCTCCCTTGGACCACAGCCTGCCCTTCGGCCCTCCCAGGTCACAAAGCTGCTCATGTTCCACATGCTGTGCTCCTGTTTCCTGCTGCCTGCATCCCATTGCCCTGCCCAGGGTCCCTGGCTCCCAGGCCTTCCCGGAGTTGGGAAAAGGCTGGGACTCCTGCAGCCAGGAGGGGCTTGGACAGAGCCTGGCATCCCGGAACCATCCGTGGATGGTGGCGAGACCGCCCCCTCCCCCACATGCAACCTGGCCTGCCTCCCGAATGGGGCCTCAAGCTGTTTAATGTGACGTCTGCTTAAAAGTAATCGCGCCCTAATTTATTCAACTTGTCAGCTTCCATCTGCCACCCACAACTCCGGGCAAGTGTGTCGGGGATTTTGGAAGCGAGAGCGGAGACTTCTTCTCACCCCAGGGCTGGTTCCTGAAGGGAACCCAAGATGCTGTTCTCAGAGGGGAGCGTGGCCCGAGGCAGGCAGCCAGCCTGGGGGCAGGGAGGCAAAGGACCGCGGCCTGCAGGGCAGGGTCAGGCCCCGGCTGGTGGGCACAGGTGGGCAGGGGGCCGGGGGGGGGGGGGGCTTTGCCTGGGACGTGAGGGGCAGATGGGTGCCGGTGAGAGCCACAGAGCAGCCACGTCAGCCCCTCTCTTGACAGGGAAACTGAGGCTGGAGACAAGAGCTCATCGTGAAAGGGCCTCCCGGGCACAAGGGACTTCAGCACCTCCTCCAGAAGCACTGTGGCACTTGCTACCAGAGACCTGGGTTCAAGTCCAGATGCCGCTGCTCAGTGGCACTGGCCCCTGAAGGGGGCACGTCCCCGAATCTTGTTGAGCCTTTTCTTTATTTGTGGAACTGATGAGGATCAGAGGTAAGCGGGGAAAGCAGGTTTCCTGGGCCTAGGGAATGGCAGGAGCCCTACAAGCAGGAAGCTTTGTTGGTGACAACTGCTATTCAACCAAATATCTGCAGCTAGAACCAGGTATGGTTGCTGGACCCAAGGGATAAGGTGTCTGTGAGTCCAGGAGGCAACTGGCAGGTCCCGGTGCCTCTAATGCAGCCCCAATGGGTGGGTGTATGTAGTCCCTCAGCTGCAATACCACCTCTGACCCTGCCCACCCTTCAGGGTCTCGCAGCACAGTCACCTCCTCCAGGAAGCCTCCCTGATGCACACCCAGTTCTGATGGATGACATCTGGACACCTGTTTCCCTCTAGACCCTCTCTGCCCACCTGTGCACAGAGCCTCTGAGCCACTGCAGAGACCAGTCACTACACACCGAGTGCCCCTTCCTGTCTCTTCCTGACAAACTCCTACTCATCCCTCAGCACCAGTCTCGTGGGTCCTCTCTGGGATCCCGTGAGACTCTGGGCTTCCTCCACCACAGCACGTCCTGCTCAGGGCTTGGACTGCCCACTGAGGCTCATCTCTCCCTGTGCCTGGGCCTAGCACACACAAGGCGCCTAATAAATGCTTGCTACGGGAATGAGTAGGGGGCTGGGGCCTGCGGGGCATCTTGTAGCTGCCTTGCTGGGCCTGATTGGCGCCCGCGGCCAGGTGAGGCCCCTGCCCCCAATTCTGCCTGGCCAGTAGGCTCCAGGCTGCCCCACCCCAACTGGGGTCTCCGTGCCCCTCAAGGATGCTGGTCTCTGGAAGCCCTCTGCTCCTTGCCTTTGTTCAGCCTGGACGTTTCCTCTGGTTCAGCCTGGATCGAGGCCTCCCTCAGCTTGGACCAAGCTCACACTCGTACTGTTTGTTTCTGAGGGTCTCCTGGCCCCCAAGTGGTGGCGACATGGCCACCAGTCAAGGGCAGGGGAGGTGGACAGTCCCTCTGAGCCACAGCTTCATCAGAGGACAGAGGAACAGCCCACGTTCCCCAGGCAGCAAGCCCCACACTCCTGCCCCAGGAGATGCTGCTGCAGAAGATTCTAGGTCAGAGATCCTGGGAAATGCTGCCTGCAGTCTGCTGTCCTGGAGAGAGGCGGGGGCAAAGCATAAGAACATAGCTATCCTCGAGGTGCTCCCTGAGACCGCACCTGTGAGGGCACCAGCATGGGGAGCACCCCCAGCCCTGACCTAGCATGGGAAGGGGCATGCGCCCTAGACCCTGACTCAGGCACTGAGCTCTGTCAGAGCCCACGAGAGGCAGCCCTGGTTGCAAGTGTTGCAGGAGGGAGAGAAAGCCCTTTCCCTCCCTGGGTCCCACCCAGAGCTCATTAGCAGGTAGGGAGCACGGGGCTCCTTTGGCTGGCCTGGGGCCAGACAGCCAGGAGCAGAGTTTGCTGTCCCCTTGCAAGTCCATCCGAGCCCCGGCAGCACAGAGCAGGTCCTCTGCACCTTCCCTTTCCACCCGCACCCGTTCCTCCTCAAATAAGCTTCCAGCTGATTCCCGTGACCTTGCAGCCTGCCCCCAACCCCCCAGTCCTAGCCTCTCTCTGGCCCCACCACCCTGGGACATGACCCACTCGACCTCTGCTGGGCTGCAAGGATCTCCAGAGAGGGCTGCTCCCCCCAGAGGTGACTCAGAGAGCACACTGTCCCCGAGCTCTGCTCTGCGGGGACCCTGTTTTATGAGGGTGCACAAAGTCCGGTGTGTTTGGTGCTCCCACTACAGCCAAGCTGTCGTTGGGGGCGGTCGTATGTCCCTCCATCTTCCCACGGGCCCCACTCCACACTCGGCACAGCGAGTCATCCACCCAGGCTCACCGGCCCACCCCGCAGACCTGCTCTTCTGGCCAGGCCACGAGGGCCGCCAGCCACATTCAGGGGAGCCTGGGCTCCCTCCCTGGGCCTGGGCTCCCCGGCAGCCTCCTCCGCCAACCCCCGCCTCCAGCAGCTCCTGAGCACTCTGACAGCCGCAGGCCAGGTATTTTCACAGATGCCACCTCATTCCTAGACAAGGACACCGCGGCTCTGGGGCTACACGGGCCCACGTCACAGCTCCAGGAAGTCATGTGGGGTGCTGTCTGTGTGGTGGGGCTGCTGAGAGACGTTAAGGACAGCCCCCGGGCCCTGAGCAGGGCATGGTCAGGGCCCAGAAGTGGCCCCTGGAGGTGGGAGGCTGGGCGGGGCTGCCCCTGGCCTCCTGGCTGCCCTGTGCCGGCGAGTGTCCTGTGACTCCCAGAACAGCAGGCAGAGACCCTGAGCCGCCGTGGGAGCCGTCGGCACACAAGTGGCCCCACCCGGGGCTGCCGTGCAGGGACAGGAAAGTCCCTCTCTGCTGTCCCAGCACACACGCTGCCCGCCCAGGCCCCTACGCTGGGGTGCCCACCACCTTCCTCCCTTAGCCCTGGGTGCCGGCCCCTTGCTCCAGCAGAGCTGTGCTCAGGGGCACTGGGTGGGCAGCAAGGTGCTCATCCCTCCCGGTGGTCATCTGACAGGAAGCTGGCTGCCCAGCTCCTCCACACCTGTGACAGGCCCTACAAGCTGTCCACACACCCAGCTCTGCCCCGGGCTGCGTCCACCATCTAGTCTTCCCCTCCGAGGCTGTGGGGCACCTGCACCGCGCCGGAGCGGTTCCCATTTTTTGGGGGGTGGCGCTGTCCGTGGTGCTGATTGGCGGGCGGTGCGCTGTCCGTGGTGTTGATTGGCGGGCGGTGCGCTGTCCGTGGTGCTGATTGACAGGCGGTGAGCTGTCCGTGGTGCCCGGCTGACAGACCCCTCATTCTGAGTAAGTTATCGGGTGGCCAGCATTCTCTCCATCTCTGCCCAGGGCCCCCGAACTTCACACCCTGAGCCGGGCCTTCTTTCAGGGATCCAAACATGCCTTTCACCTCTCTTTCCAGGGGCACGTGCCGCGCCGATCTGCGGGCCCCCAGCCTGTGTGTCCGTGACAGATCAATATCCCTTTGTGAGTGCAGCAGAGCCTAGTACTATGATCTGAGAAAGCCTGGCTCCTCACAGCCCCATTCAAAGCCCCAAAGGAGAAGCTGTCCACAGCTTTCAAGAGAACAGTGGCCAGGACCCAGCAGGCTTGGGGAGAGGCCCCTGATGCCTCACTAGCAAGAGGAAATGCTGAGAGCCTTTCATCTGTTAAGCACCTTATGCTTGTGAACTGATTGTAAACTCACAATAAAGTGTAGAGATTGCCCAATTTACAGGTGGGGAAACGGAGGTTCAGAGAGGTTAAGTAACTTCCCTGGGGTCACAGAGTGGTGACGGGGGAACTGGGTCTTGAACCCAGGCAGCCAGATCCATGTTCTCATTACACTGGGCACCAACAAGATCTGGGGCCTGGCCCCTCAGAAGCGGCCCCTCAGAAGCATCCCTGCTGCCCTCTGACCGCCAGAGCTGAGGAGAATGTGAACACCTGGACTGTCCACTCTGGGACACCCAGGAGTGGCACAGAGGGGCCTGGTGGGTCCCTGCTGGGGGAACAAAAGCTCACTGGCTGGACAGGAGGGTGGATGAGTTGGTGAGTGAATGGGCAGATGAGCCGCTGGATGGATCAATAGAAGGATAATTAGAAGTTTAGTTTGCAGTGGCAGTACTAGCAGCAGCAGCAGTAATATAAACGGAACCCCGTTAGCATGGAGCAGGGGCTGCTGCCCCGGAGGAGCCACCTCCACAGCTTGCGCCTCAGACCTTGGGGGGTTAAAACAGGGCATCAGGGCTGCTGGACGGGGCCTGGGGCCACCTTGTGCCCGAGGAACTGTTTGCAGGGACGAGAAAGCAGATGCTCCGACCACGGACTGATGGCCACCGGACTGGAAATTCAACACATTCTTTAGAATTAGCGTCACGGTGTCACGTTACCTGCACCAGCAGTGATGGCGTCCTTCTGCGGATGTCCCTGTCCCCTCCCCTGTCTCACACACACCCCTGGCCTGTGTCTCCTCATTGGGACACTATCTGGGCTCCTGCCTGAATCAAGGCTTCCTAAACAGCTATTCATTTTGATCTCGAAAAATGCTTGTTGCCTCTCACTTTGAGAGGCCTTTTATTTGTAGGTTAACAAGTTGGATGGGAGGATGGATGGATAGATGGATGGCTGCATGGAGGAAGGGGTACAGAAGGAGAGATGGATGGGTAGGTGGGTGAGTGGGTAAATGTGTGTTCAGGAGATAGCAGTCTGAGTGAGCCTAGATGGAGCACTGGCCAGGCAGAGTCAGCACCCTGTGATGATGTGACACCCAGTGGGTGCTGTGGGTGGTGTATGAGTGTGTGAAGCAAAGTCAGTGCAGGAATTAATCACCCCAGCGCATTTGGGGACTGCTCATGAATCAAGCACCAATTAATTTGCTGCTATCTTTCCCACACATGGCCATCATTTCAGTCATTGAGAACAACATCAATAATGACCAGACCTGCCTCCCTAGCCTTGGAGCTGGGCTCTGTCCTGGGTCCTTCCTAGAGGTGAGGAAACCTGGCAAGGAGGCCTTTGCCTGTGACCTCTGAGTAAGCAAAGCCTGAGCCTGAGTCACTCTGCCGTGACCCCCACAGCACTCCCTGATGCCCTGTGCATGTCTGTGCATGTGTGTGACACAGGACCTGTGAACACCATGGACAGTGCAGCATCACGCGTGTGTGGCCTGGGCAGGCACACAGGACTCTGGGTCAGAGGGAAGGCCCGCTGCTTGTGGAACCCTCGGCTATTACCCTCTTGAAATTATCGGCGATTTTCTAACAACAGGCCTCAATTTTTATTTTGCGGTGGGCCCCACAAACTGACCACGGGTGGCTACACCCAGGGGCCTTGGGCCAGTCCCACCGATCTGCAGCGTGGCCTTCTGTGGGGTCTCAGCCTCTCCCGCCTGTCTCTCAGCCAGTGAGGGAGACTCGGTGCTCTGCAGAGCCTCAGCCAGGCCTGGCCAGCGGCCCCCTCGCCCGCCCGCTGGGCCCCGACTCTGTCCTTGTGCCAGGAGAGAGCTGTGTGCCCAGGAATAACAGATAACACCATTAGGGGCCAGAACAGCTCCAACCTTCCAGGGGAGAGAAATGAGGCTGTCAGCCGAGGGGCCAGGCCACAGGCCATGATTAACGCAGTCGGGCGGCCCACATGCGGCAGCGGAAGGTGCCAGGAGATGATTGCTTACAAAATGAACCAATTACTGCCATGCCTGTTCTCTCGCCCCCGCCGCCGGGCAAATAAACACGTCAGCTGCCAGCCGGCACCAGCCCGGCCTGGCGAGGGCCCAGGGGCCGGCGGCGCTGATGGGAGGGCCTGGGAAAGCCACCTCGGGGGTTGCAGGAGGCCCCTCCTATCCCCAGGAGCACTCAGCAGCAGGTGACAGTCAGCTGGTACAGGTGTGGCTTCTGTGCGGGGCAATGTCTAAACAGGGATACAGGGACAGGCCAGGGGCAACTGTAGGGGCCCCTCCTCCCAAAACCTCGTTGAAAAAGCTGGGAGATGATACACGTGACTGGCACCCCTAAAACACCAGGGCTTCCTCCTGGGTCTCCAGGGCCACCAGCTCAGTCTAAGGAAAGACCTGTTCACAGATCAGCGATATGCAAAGACAGTGAGTTGTCTGTGAAGTAGTGAGCCTCCTGGCCCTGGAGGCATGCAAGCAGATTGCCTTCTCCTCTCGGGGACCCTGTCGTTAGGCCACAGAGGGTTCCTTCCTGCTGTGGGATTGACCAGAGCAACAGAAGACGCTGGGGAAGGACAGGAACAGGATCCCAGCATCAAACCAGCAGGCTCACACACGTCCCCCTCTCGCACCCTTCAGGCCCCAGCTACAGCCATGATTACCTCATTATTTCCAGACACTGTACATGCTCAGGCCGCCGCAGGACCCCGCAGGGCCAGGAGACACGCCCTCTGATGTAAGTAGAGCATGGTCCGTAAAGACCACAGCATCTTTCAGGTCAGTGCCAGTATGGGTCCCACCACCCAGGAGCTGACTGACTGGTCGCTCACCTCTCTGAGCCTTAGTTTCCTCAGTTGGAGAATGAATTCATAACCGTAGACTGCAGTGTGGGTCCCTTGTCACTAGAAGGAGAATCATGGGCCAGCCCCACTGACGTCCCAGCACAGAGCCCGGGAAGCAAGAGGCACCCGTGACATCGCCCAGCCCACAGCGCAGGGGAGGGGAGCAAACCAGAGAAGGGGACAAGGCCACAGCCATGGGGCACCTACCACCTGCAAGCAGTAGAGTGTCACTTCCTCTGACAGGGAGGGAAACTGAGGCCAGAGGTAAAGGCACAGATGCAGCCACAACAGCAGCAAGAGCAGGCCGTTCAGCCTGAGCCAGGCGGCGCTGGCTGCCTCACGGCCCGAGGCTGCGGCCGACACCCGGGCTGGCGCAGCCACGTGGGGGCCCGCGGCCCCGCGCCCAGAGCTCCCAGGGCGGAGCGATCGCGCCCGGTCGAAGGGCTTTATCTCCCTGCAGCAGCTTGTGGCTTCCCTGGCAAAGCCCATCCCGCTGCCCCTGCCCCAGGCCCGGCGCAGAATCGAATCTGCAGCAGGAAGAGGCAAGCTGCCCGTGAGTCCTGCACATGGGACATTTATCTTGTTTGACCATTCTTGGAACGCCAACAATAAACGCCAAATTGAACAATGAATTAAAATATTCCCGGAAATAACAGGAGAGCAGCCTCCCCCGGGCACGTGGGTCCCACAGGAGTGCAGGGGTGCAGGGTGGGGGTGCGGGGGTGCAGACAGGGGCATTCTCAGCCCGAGCTAGAAGGACGTAGCTCCCGTTTACCGGCGCAGCCCCTGTGCTAAGATGATAAATTCCTCATGGGCGTCCGGTCATTGCAATAACCCAGCAAGCCTGAGATCTAACACTGTCAATCCTCAGTCTCCACCTGAGCCTCAGAGACAGGAAGGGGCACATCCAGGCCAGGGGCCGGGGCTCATCAGAGCAGAGTTGGAACCCATGTCTTCCCGGCTCTGAAGGTTGTTCCCATTCCCACTTCCCCACAGAGAGTGCGAGCGTCGTCCAGGCAGTGATGTGGGGGCAAGGAGCTGCACCTTATTCAGCCACTGCTGCGTAACGACGTCCCGAAACGAGGCAGCATCCAACGGCCCTCATTTCTTGGTTCGCAGCGGTGTGGTTTGGTCCTTTGAACAGGGCTCGGCCAGGATGACTCATCTGTGGCCCGCGCAAGGCCAGCTGGGCTGATGTGTGCGTGTGCACGCAGCTGGCCTCACACACAAGGCGGCACATGGCTGGCTGTCCCCAGGGGCAATGGAGGCACCTGGGCCCGGTGTCACGCACATGGTGGCAGTTCCCGGGTCCCCAAGAGCAGCAATGTTCATGCACTTTTCAAGCCTCGTTTGCTACCGTCTCATCGCCCAAAGCAGGCCAAAGAGCCCAGGCCAGCATCCGGGGTGGACAAATGGGCCTGGCCTCTTGGCAGGAGGAGCTGCAAGGTCGCACTACAAAGGGGCAGGGACGCAAGGACGGGAGCAGTTCTGTGGCCATTTCTGGAGCTTCTCACAACGGAAGAGGCAGCAGCTCCCCTCACCCAGGGGACTCGGGACGGCGTCCCAGATGTGGGGGTGTCTGAACTTGGCGGGTCTGAAGGGAGAGTACCATTAGCAGTTACTGGCACGGCAGTGGGGCGCGGACCATGCCAGCCCTTGACCTCAAACCTCAGACAAAATCAGTGACCGCGGCAAAGGGTTGCTGTGCATGTGCCGGCACATGGCCGTCCGCCCAAGGTCACCAGGACTGTGCTGAGGCCCCAGCACCTGCCCTGTGTGCTGACCCAGCGCCCAGCCTCGAGCAAGAAATAAGACACCCCCGCTCCGTTTCACCAGCCGAAGGGAAGCACCTGGGGCAGAAAGACGGCTTTCCCGCAGAGGGTGGGGCTCTGTCCCCCGCGGGCAGGCTCACAGGCCACTGACTGAAGTTCACAGTTAAGATCCCCCCAGGTGGCCCCAGTTCCCGCACGTAATCTAATCTATGGTTTTAGAAAGACCCCCTTCTGGTGCTGGACCACCTGCGTCCCCAGGCAAGTGACTGCCAACGGCAACAAGCCGGCAGACTGTCCTCCCGACGTCACTCGGGGCATCCGTCCTCCGCTGTCCCAGCAGCTGGGTGACCAGCAGGCTCTGCTTCTCCTTGGGCTCCAGCCCAGCCCAGCTTGCTCAGGACGGCAGCTCTGGAGACCAACACCTCCGCTGCCCCTTCCAGCACGCCTCGGCCCCACTGCCCTCGGCTGGCCCTGTCATCTCACCTGCCGAAAGTCAGGGTCAAAGTCACAAGCCCTCACAGCAGGAAGGGCCTCGGCCATATCCAAGTCATGCCCATGCTACCGACAACAATGAGGCCACAGAGCTGAGGGGAAAGCCTCAGAGGAGCCTCTGCTCTAACCAGCTGGCTAATTCTAGGCCACTTCCTCACAGACACCTGCTCCAGGAAGCCTTCCCTGATCTGTCCATGCATTTTCAGTATGTTAAGTGGCCCAGCAATTTCAAATACCAATCAAAAGGGAGCAGGCACATTTGCCTGTGTCAAAAGAGACACTGGGGGTAGACTGGGAAGGCACCTAAAATAGGAAGCAGAGGCCCACTTGCCTTAGGAGGGTGGCTGAGGGCTCTTAGCAAGAGTTTAATGGGCGTTTGTTGGTTGACTAAATGACTGTATCTCCTGGGGGCTGCCACTGAGATCAACCAGCTCCACCTTCTGCTCACGACTCAGAGTCCTGGAAAACATGGGACAGGCAAGTCAGGGTCCCACGGCCTCCCTGGGGGGACAGAGGGGCTGCGTCACTGATAGTCATGCCAGCAGGGCATCCCTGTCCCCTCCGTCCCAGGAGCTGGCAGTCAGCGGAGTGGCTAACGGAGGAGGCGTCTGTCAGGAAGGGAGGGAGTGGGGGGGAGCGGCTAGGGAAGTAGCTGGAGCGTTGGTCCTGGAGTCTGAGTTAGATGCTCTTTGCTGCACGCCATCCACCTGTTCTGAGCAACGTGGGCAAGTCACCCTGAACACAGACAACCCGTAGCGGTTCTGCAGCTCGCCTTCAGGTGGGATGTGGTTAAATGGGAGAATGAGTCAGTGGCAACATTAACATGGCCTCCCAGTCAGGTCTGGCTCCCTGCGGACAAGGACGCAGGAAGTGGGTGGGGGCTCTGCCTGCTCCCCAGGGGGGCTGGCAGGAGGAGGACCTTGCAAAGCCAAGAACTGGGGCTGGGGTCCCCCAGGAGCCATGGGAGGTGAGAGGGGCACGCAGAGGTGGGGAAGCCCTTCACGGTCGGGGGCGGTGTGCGCAGGGCCAGTGTGGAGCAGCAGGAGCTGGCCAGGGCCGCCGCAGGGGTCTGGAGGGGTGGGCTGCTGCTTGCTCTCCCAGAATCTTCCCCCACCCCTGCCCCGCCTCCCCTTGCTGTTCTGGAATTGGATGGATGAAGACCAGCTTCAGCCTCAGGTAGCTGGTGGTCACAGACGTGCCTTCACCCAGGAAGGGCCACTTACCATTCCTGCCGGGGGTGACGGGCCAGGCGCGCTGAATGGCAGGACACACAGGGACCTGTGCACCCACGCAGGTGCCAGGACTAAGCCTCCCAAAGAAGTAACTCTCGGGCTAATCTCTGTTGGCTGATGGTGAGAGGCAGTGCCTCTGGAGAGGGATCCTCTTGGAGGAAGGCCTGGGAGCCCCGGGCAGCCGGACACATCACCTGGGGCTGCAGAGGAGAGAGGCGGGGCCACCTGGGGTCAGCTGGGGCTGCAGGGCCCTGAGTCACAGAGGGAGGAGCAAGCTGTGGCCTTAGAGCTCACACCTGGCCTGAGCAGGGGGCGGAGCCTTGGTGAGCCTGCAGGACAGCGCCCAGAATATTCTGCTGTGAAGGGGGACCCAGGAAGGTGCCCCCTTGCTTCCGGGTGGCAGCAGTTCAGAGCACAGCGCCCAGGCCCAGGCTGCACCTAGCTGACCTGAGCTGGCTGCAAAGAGGACAGGCCTGCCCCCACGGGACCTGGGAGCCTCTGGACCTGCTGTGGTGACCGCAGAGGCCAGTGCAGCAAGCCATCTTCTCTCCCTGAGGCCCAGGAACTGAACATGCAGCTGAGGCCACAGTGGCCAGAGGGGACCGGCAGTCAGTAGGCAGACACGGGAGGAGGCTTTCAGAGGTGAGGCCCACCAGATCAGGCCCCCAGGGGACATGCCCCAACAGACAAGAACTCATCCCCTGCTTCCGGACTCAGCCCCTGGTCAAAATGGAGACCACAACCCAGGTGGCAGTAGAGACAGCAGGGTCCTCCCGCCTCGCCCCACCCCCAGCCACAGGTGTGGCCCATTAGGAAGAGGAAACCCGGAAGTCAGGTGAGGCCCGACCCCTCGTTCTCCAAGGCTGGGCCCGGAGCCACGCCTCTCCTATCGGACCTGGAAACCGAGGCCCAGCTCTGAGCCCATGGATTCCTTTCGGGGCCTGGCTGCAAAGGGAGGGCCAGGTGATCACCCCTGAGGCCCTCCAGGGGCCAGCCCAGCCAGTGGAGGCAGCTAACCTCTGCCACGCGTGTGTACGAGGTGGCTGCTCTAGGTAAGGACATCGAGGGGTCCCCATGCTCCGCACGGCCGTCTTACTGATGGGGGAGGGGGCTGGAGGGAGGGGCCCTGCTGCCCTTCAGGAATTGGCACCCAGGGAAGCTGGTCCCCAAAGGCACTCCTGAGTGCCCTCTCCATGAAGCTGCACAGACCGTCCCAGAGGGCCCCCAGGTAATCCAGCCTTGGGAGAGGCCGGCCAGGTCTGGAGTGAGGCGGCTGGGGCGTCACGTGGGAAGACCAGGATGACAGCTGGCAGGGTCGGGGGTGGGATATCAGCCGTGACTCAGCATGAGCCATGGGGGGATCCGGTCAGGGGTGCAGAGGTGAAGGTGTGAGAGAGGGCCAGGTTCCAGGCAGGTTTCCTGCCTCCCTCGCTGTGCCGCCCCCGCTGGGCAGGAGGAGGCAGCTGCCAGCGGCAAGCACACCTCTGCGTCCCCGAAACCCTGCCTGCGCGTTCCCTGCCAGTGCGGCTGTGTCTAGCTGGCCCCGGGAGCACTCACGGAGGCTCTCAAATGTTAAGTGAGCCCCAGGCCCACCTCCTTGCAAAGGTCACTTTCTGGAGAGTGGCTGAGACACCGCTGCCCCTCCCACCCCCAGGGACTGGCTGACAGCCAACTGCCCCCCTGCAGCGCCCAGCCCAGCCCCAAGTCCCACCCCTCCTGCGGGGCAATGCAAGGCAAGAGGGAACAGGCACCCACATGCAATGGCAGCGCTGGGTGCTAAGCCTTTATCAAGCACCACCTGCATGCAGTCCCTGGACTGGCCCCTTCCTGGGTCTCCAGCACATGGTGACCCCATCGTGCAGTGAAGCAAACAGGCCCCCGAGGCGATCCCTTGCTGGGGCCACAGGGACTAGGACAGTGAAGCTCCCCAGCCATCCTGCCTGTTCCCCATCTCCCACTGGGCTGGGGGGGGAGGTGCCATGTCCTGTCCCAGTGAGTCACAGCCCCGCCCCCTGTCATCCCGGAGCACTGGCTAACTGTGGTGTGGAGTCCCCAGCCTCGCCCCTGTGGACTCAGGGCAGGCTTTGCATGAGCAGGGAACAGACACTCTCCTTATGACATCACTGAGCTCAGGCTGTTTGTTACAGCAGCAAACCCAGCCAACCCTGACGGGTCAGGGACCCGGAGGTGGTGGGGCCTGTGCTTCTCCTGACTGGGCTGACGGGAAGGACCCCAGGCTGGCCCGCCTCTCCCTCACGGGTCTTCAGCCCCTACGTGGGACACCGTGGGACAGTGGGTGCTGTCTCCCTTGCTCCGGGTGCACTGCCCGGGAACTAAACCACCGCATTCCACTCCCCACAGCCCCTGGGGTGGGACACAGCCACCCCAGCTGCCAGGACTGCTCACCCCGTCACTGGTCTTCTGCTGAGGCCACACGAGGGCCTCATGGGGCAGCTGCTTCCCTGTCCCCATCTTCAGACGAGGGAATGGAAGCTCAGAGAGGAAGAGTGTGGGGTGTCCCTCTGAGGGGACTGCTGTGGTGAGGGGGGCAAGGGCTGTGAACCCGTGAAAGCCCCTGAATCTTGCATTAAAAACCCATCGACGCCACAGCATGTGAATCCTGTCTCAAGAAAACTGCCGTCTGGCTGCTGTCTGTTTTAGTGCTGAACAGCTTCAAGCCAAGCGACGGTGGGTGAGCCGCGTGCTGGGCTGGGCCCAGAGGCGGGGCCTAGCAGGCCCCCAGGGCTGCGGGGCTCCCAGCGCCTTCTCCCCTCCGGTCACGGCTGTCCCTCTGTCCTTCACTGCTCAGTGGGGGAAACAGCATAATTTTTTAAGAGAGGGCGGAGGAGGGCCAAGGGGGAAAGGTTGGGACAACTGTAATAGAATAACAATTTTAAAGTCTCAAAATAGAGCAAGAATTTAATGTCTCCACTACTTTTTTTGCTTGTATTTCTTCGGGGTTTGTTTTTGTTTCGTTTGTTTGTTTGTTTGTTTACAATTTGTGGTGCTAGGAAGCTGAAATTTTGTTTTCTCCAGGCTCTGGGACAGAAAGAGGGGGAACTTCTGGGGGCGGGGTGGGGAGGCGGCAGGGGACAGGCCAGGGTGCAGAGAACACCCCTGTCCTCAGGCGGGGAGGAGGAGCAGCAGGTTGGGGAGGACCGCCAGAGGCGGGGACGTGTCCTGGCTGGGCCCCTTCATGGCTCTCCCTTCCAGGACTGATTTCCGCCTCCATTTGGATAATTGCTCTCCACTCAGCACTGTTTCTCCCCTTCATTCAAGGAGGAAAAACGCACCTGAATGTCTTTGGGGAGAGACACTCTTCCACACTCCGCGCAGCTGTCCTCTGGAAGGAGGGGGAGGGGCCTTTTCAAAGTTACCCAACTTTCCTCCCCCAATGGAAAACGGGCCCTTTCTCCCCCACCTGGGCGTCAGGTCACAGGGGCGTTTGACCCCAGACTCACCTGCTGGGGGTCAGGGTCAGGCCTCTGCCTCTGAAGGAGATGAAGACGCTGGGGTCAGGGAGGGCGGCTGCTGAGCCACTGCCGGTCAGCACCTTCCCAGGCGTGTGCCACCTCCCCCGGCCCTGAGGCACACGGGACAGGAGTATCCTGTCACAAGTGTGGAAACGGGGGCTCAGTGGACCAGGTGGCTCCCTGGAAGTCTGGAGCTGGGTGCTAGCTGAGCCCGGCCAACGCCCAAGCGTGTCCTCTGTGCCTGCACCCAGTCGCACGACACACGAGTCCCCAGGCCACGGGCAGCCGGTTTGATTCCTGAGTCTTCATTTCCTCTGGTGAAGGGATAGGCCCTCGGGGCCCTCGGTCACACCCTGGTCCATCTCAGCTGCTCCTCCCTCCGAGGACCCTAGGTGTGGACCCTCCAGGGAAGCGACAGAGAGCACAGTCACCAAACAGAGGCAAACCTCCCCCAAAAATGTGCTGAGTGCCAGAGCAGTCGATACGATTTATTAATCTGTCAGGAACTTTTCAAGATTTTAATGTGGTATTTAGAGTCTATTTAACTGGGTAACAAAACACCCCGCGTCAGAAACTGTAAATAACCATCGCTCCATCGGGCCTCGCCGTGCGGTCGGCCAGCTTCCCTTCCCAGCTGCCCGGCGCCCCTCAGCTCCCCTCTCCGCATGGACCAAGCTCCCAGATCACTGGCGGGGCGCACCCAGCACAGTGGGAGCGCGGAGGGGGGAGCTGCGAGTCTGATTAGAATACAAGACAGAAGATCAAGCTAATTAATTTTTTTCACGTAAAGAAAATTTTTTTGGTTTCCCCTTCAGCTCCCGCAAAGCCCCGTGAATTCTATCTGCTTATGTAAATAAAGCTAAAGAGCAGTAACATTAATTAGCAGCATAAAACTTTTGCACATCCGCTGGAGATAGCAGGCAGTTGGGGGCGCGGATTAAGTTCTCCTTTAATTAGAATTTACATTTTCCGCAGCTTGGCCCCCAGCACGGATTCCATGCCCAGTGACGGATTCCAGTTCCTTCCAAATGTGTTGGCTTCCAATAGGGCACCAGGGGGCCTGTGCCCCTCTGAGGGGCTCTTCTTCAGCTCCCCAGCCAGCCTGGAGCCGGCTGATTACAAACAACGCGACTGGGTGACGAGCGTCCTTTGTGGGGCTGGTCCCTCTGTGAGTCTCCCCACCAAGTCCCAGCCCCAGCAGAGGTGAGGAGACCGGAGCGGGGAGGCAGCCACTGTGGGGTCACATAATGCTGACCCCCTCTCCACCCCCCAACCGTCCCAGAGGGCTACGGTCTCTGATGACCTCACTCAGAAGGCGACAAGAGCTGGCCTGTGAGCATCTGAGGGGACAGGTGCCACCCTAAAATGCACCTGGCCAGCCAACCCTCACCCGCACCGCAGCCCTGCGCCCCTCTCCTCTCTGGCACAATGTGACCACATGCCCCCGAGCGCCCGCCGCAGACGCCTCTAGGAGACTCGGGTGAGCAGTCCACCATCCTCCGGTTCCAGCCTTTGGTCCGTCTGGCCTCCCGAGGCAGCAGCACTTGGCCGTGAGAAGGCAGTTCCCATGGCAACAGCCAGCTGCAGAGGGGGGAATCACCGGAGAGCTCAGCCTCGGAGCTGCAGAGGCCGGAGCTGCAGACAGGGCTGGGGGGGGTGGGGGGGGAGGACCCCCGGGGCTGAGGAGCACTGGCAGGGAAGGGTGCCAGGCGGCCCTCAGGCCTCGCCGCAGTCCTCGCTCACGGGGGGACCAGGCCAGCTTCCTCCTCTGAGCCTCCGTTTTCCCTCTTGAAAAGACGGATCAGTTCTACTGCAGAAGGGTTGCAGGAAAGGTGTCATTTACGGCGGTCACTGGGGTCATTTTTAGAGCCTCTACAAATGCCGGGCACGTTACAAACACGTTACAAAGAAGACCTCCGAAGAAGGTGTAACTGTCCCATGTTCCAGGTGATAGGAAAGGTCCGTGTGAGCTGAGGGACCCCCCAGGGCCCCGGGGCTGCTGGGGCGGAGTCGGAGTTCAGCACAGGAGCCTCTGAGGCTGTGGCCTTGTCCCCTGCCGCCTCCCACTGCTGGCTGGCCAGCCCTCTGAGGTCGCTGCCCACAAGCCCAGGGGGGCCCACGGACGGGCACAGACCCAGGGCTGACACCAGGCTGCTGAGGCCACGCCTGGCGGAGAGAACCGGGGCTGCAGCTCTTCCCCCAGAAGCGGCGAGTTGGACTTGTAGCTCCAAACAGTGGCCAAACGCATTTCCCCAAGACACCCATCGCCGGGCCCAGGCGTGGCTGCGCCAACTCCCGCCTCCCCACGCAGGGCGGCGCTGAGATGTGCCCTCTGGGCTGGGGCCCATGACAGCGTTTTCCCATGTCGCCACCGGCAGCTGCACTGAAATGACTCTGTGGGGGCTGCTTTGCAGGTGTGTGGCACTGAGGATCCGGTGACAGACGAGCTGGGAGCCACCCTGTGACCGGTGCTCAGCCCTGGTCACTGCACCTGTCCCTGCCGCTGTGCCCTCCACTCCGATGCCAACATAAAGGAGGCAGATAACGTGCGACTGCTATTGGGAGGGCAGCTTTGACCTTGTGGGTCACCTGAAAGCATCCTGGGGACCCTAGCTGGGGTCCCACGGGCCCCGCCTGGAGAACTGACGAGTTAAGGTGCGCGCTCCGGGAGAGGAGGGTCCCTGCAAGCTTCCCCCTGCTCCTCCTGGCGTAGGGCCTGGCATTCAGAAGGGGTTTGCAGGGCAAATTATTGTTCCACTTCAGACCGGCGGTGTGACCCAGCATGGACACTTAAACCCTGGGGCGGCAGCAGGGCCTGTCTGCTGAGAACCGTCACCGCCGCTGGCCCTTTCCTCTGGGCACAGCTCGGTCCCGAGGCCAGCTCACCTGGCCTCTCAGGAGCCACTCCTCTTAGGGCCCCACACAAGGAGGGCCCTGCCCCCTGCCCAGCACCCTGGTCCTAGAGATGCCGATAGCAGCCACCATGATGTGGGGGCTGTCACCTCCCGGAGCCACCACGTGACCGTTTGTGAGGCAGGGCTGACAGGACCTGCCTGGGGTGGGGGTGGAATCAGAACTCTGCCCCTGTGGGCCTACCAAACAGCCTCTGGGTCTTCATCAGGAAGCGGTCTCAAACTCTGTGGACTGGATTTGGGAAGGAAAGACACTTGGGTGCCCAGGAAGTTAAGGGTCGTAGCTCAGTCATCAGAAAAGAGACCATCCCAGCACCGCCGTCCAGGGGGGTCACTGCAGTTCTTTTGGGGCTGCCCAGCTTCCCTGCAGGCTCAGGGCCTCCATGCATGTCCCCACAGGAGGCACCAGCAAGGGGGCCGAGGCCGTCCCAGTAGGTCCAAGGACTGAGTCCGTGAACATGAGGTCGGCTCAGTCCACAGTGGGAGCAGTGCTCGGGCCATGACCAGGAGTGGGGCCAAGTTTGTAATCGGGGTCAGTTTGTGCCCAGGGTCAGGGTTCAGCTTGTGACTAAATTCAGGACCCGTTCTATGACCAAGGTCAGGGTTCAGCCTGTTATCCGGGATCAGGGCTCAGTTCATGACCAGGATGGGCTCAATGCTCACCCAGGGTCAGCGCTCAGTGGGACCAGGTCAGGGCTCAGCCTGGGACTGAGAGAGAAGGGTCAGCAGGGGTAGAGCGTCTGGCGCCCCTTCCGGCCCCTTGTCTGCATGGGCATCAGTGAAGAGCCTGCAAAGAGGGGCCCAGAGGAACTGGCTGTCGCCCCTGACAGCAAACCACGTGTTTTGCCTGGTCGTTCTCTCCCTTCCCCTGCCCTCAGCCCAGCCAGGCAGCAGGGAAGGTGTAATTAAAAATCAGGTTTGTTAACATGAACACGACGTACATAATATTTAAAACATCCAAGCGCCTTTAACTTGCTACTGACATGCATTCGCTCATTAAACAGGAATTTTTTTATGGCAGCAACACTGCAAATAGCTCTTATTAAAATGCTCAAAACACCATCTGGTCCTTAGCTGAGACTCTGAAGCGTGGCGGAGGTGGCCCAGCAGCCCGAGGACCCGGAGATTCCTAGTGGGCGGGGCGATTGGTTTCCCCGCCCCACCCCCCAGTCCTCTGGGGGTCCCCGTCTGCAACCACACACTTCTCACCTCACTCCGTCTGACAGAGGAGGAAAGGGAGGCTGAGGCTCAGACACCCGCCCAGGATGGCACAGCTAATGAGGGGACACCCGTGGGTGAGCCTGTGTCTGACTCAGCCGGAAGCTCCAGCTCTCTCCCGGGAGGATGGAGGGTGATGAGAGGGAAAGAGCCAGGCAGCCTCGCCAGTCAATGAGGCAGGGACACAAGATAAGCTGGGCTGCAGGACATTCCAAGAGTCACGCTTTCCTAGGGCTGGGCTCTGTGGATGGGATGGAGTCCATCCCCTCACCGGGCTAGGAGGACACATGAAAAGGGTTTTTTTTGCACACTGTCCCCATGGGACACCCTGGGACAGGGAGGGGCTGCAGGTCCCCTGAGCTGCCCCTGGGCAGTGTCTGGTGGGGCTGCAGTGGAGCCTTAGGCTGGAGGGGCCAGGAGGGAAGCAGCCCAGAGAGGTCAGCAGCCAGGCGGAGGTGAGGGAGACAGAGGGAGGGGAGGGGTCCCACCCACCTGGCCCGCTGTGCACGAGCTTCTGTGTCTTTGAGTGGGCCTTGCAGACGCAGATGTCCAAGCTGGGGCAATTGTCATTTGGGGGGCCTCAAGCAAGTCCCCTGAGCCCCTCAGCCTCAGTTTCCTCATCATTAAAGTGAGTCTAAAGTTGCAGTGTTCAGAGAGCTGCTGAGATAGTGGGCAAGGGGGCTGCAAAGGCCTCTGTGTCATCGTGTGCAGATCCCCACAGGCTCACGCACACATGCATGCACACACATGTGTGCCTGTGTGCCGACACAGAACACGCACCCACACTAGCAAGCACAGGCACACATGCATGTACATGCATGCACAAGACACAAATGCATGAGTACATGTGTGCCTGTGTGCTGCTACAGGCATTCACATACACACTAGCAAGTGCAGGTGTGCACACGTATGCACATGCATACACACAGACACAATTGTATGTGCATGTGTGTGTGGCTTGTGCTGACACAGGCATGCACACAAGCAAGCACAGGTGCATGCACGCTCACATACATGTGCACGGGTGCAAATGCATGCGCACACGTGTGTGCCTGTGTGCTGGCACAGACCACGCACACGCGTGCAAGCGCAGGTGCACATGCGCACGCCCAGGCACGTGCCCACTGGCACCTGTTTGCTCACAGGTGTGGGGTCGGCCAGAACTCACAGACGTTAGATGCAGGGCCCTGACTGAAAGGCAATAGCAACCAAACGTTCTAGGTGACGAGCTGATTTGAGACGTGTTGCGATAAAAATGAAACACAGACACCGTGATACAAATGAGCGACGTGCAGACGCCTCTCTGCCACCCCTCCACCCCCAGAGCCCCGGACAGTGCCTGCCCTCCCCCTCCTGGACTCGCTGGGCCCCTGACCTCCCACCACGGACCCCCTGCAAAGCCAGGATCCCCTCCTCATGGGCGCTCTCAGATCAGGGCCCGAGGACTTGGCAAGCGAGGGGCTCCTCCCCAGCCCCTTCCCAAGCGATAAGTGACAGTTTTTAGAAAGTGTCAACTTATTCCCAGCTGTTGTTGCCAAAAAAAGGAGAAAGGAAAAAAAGCCTCCTCGGTTTCAAGGAAACTCACGACAACTTCAGAAAAACGCGTGAATGTGATGGATGTGCTCACTTCCCTGAATATTCAGCGGCGGCCAGGAGCCCCCATTGGTCACATGCAGTCTGGAGCCACTGGATGGGGGCCGGCCAGAGCTGGGGGACCCCTTCCGGGCCTGGCCTCATTCCTCCCGGCTTCCTGAAAGGAGCCATCTTTTATTTCTCTTTATTCCCGGGAACAATGGCCCTTGACATAAACTGCTCCTGCCAGCAATTAGCCGTGATTAATGCAGTGCCGACCGCGGGGGCGAGGAAGCACGCGGGAGGGGTGGGCAGGCCTCTCGGGTCCATGGACTCGAACAATCGCGTCTTTAAGGGGCGTGCAGGGGCTGAGTCCAGCACTCAGCCTGGGAACTGGCTGCGACCCAGGGTGGCCAGTGGCTGACGACAGGGCCGGGGTCAGAGGACAGAGCCCCCCTGCCCCAAGGACTCCCCACCTGCCACAGACACGCTGCTTTCAGCCTCCAGGCCCAGGACCTCAATGGCTGGGGGAGACTCGGTCAGCCCGGTGGCCTGAGCCAGGCCCCGAACTGACCATGCCTGTTTCCCCAGCTGGAAAAACGGGGACCGATGGGACCCACTTGGCCTGGGGCTGGGAAGCTCTCAGGCACACACTGTCCCTGGGGTCCATGTGAGCCCAGGGGACGCCCGACTATCACAATACCCTGGACACTCCCAGGCCCTCCCCACCCTCCCAGAGCAGCCAGGTGAGGCCTGCCCTACACACGCCATCCCCAGCCTCCATCTGTTCCCGAGATTCTCGTGAACTCCCATGGTAGGGAGAGAAGGGATGTCTGCCGTAAGCACCTCTTCTTAATTTAATTTCAGGGCTCGTTAGCACTCGGTAATTAGAGGGCGGTGGGAGCACTCATCCCCGGGCAGGCCAGGGGCCTCGCGTCTCCTGCCAAGGACAGCCTCTGCCTGCAGAGGGGACCCGCCCGCCAGCCCGCATCAGACCCATGTCACAGAGGAGAGGCCCGAGGGCTCCCCCAGCACCTCCGCTGGGCCGTTCAGCAACGCCACCCGCCACCGCGCTGTCCTCCTGCTGCGCCCAGCCTGGGTCCCCAGCACGCCCGTCAGCCTGCAGGCCGTCCCTCTGCAGGATCTGTCTGCAACCCCTCCAGCGTTCCCCCTGCCGCTGCTTCAGCCAAGCCCTGGGGGTCCCCGGCTCCTCTGCCTCTCTCGGTCCCAGCCTGGCCTTCAGGAAGCCCCGCGGCTGCCCCTGTCCCACGGGGTCTCCAGCTCAGTCGCCCGCCCCAGATCACGTTCCACCCCCAGCAGCAGAGGGACCTTCCAGGCCGGCGTTCTCAGCTTCCCTCTCCGGGCTCACCCCCGCCCCCACCGAGGGAGCCCTTTCAAACACTTGCTCCTAACTCACCGCCGAGAGGCTAACGCCGCGGACCAGCCAGGCCTCTGCCGGGCTGCTGGGCGTGTGGCCGCGCTTTGTACCTGGGAGGGGGCTTCTTCACCCCCTCAGAAGTGAATTTCTCCTTGGGGAGCAATATCGTCCCCCAGGAACACCTGCTCTAAAGCATTCATGAGATCATATCATGTCTCTGCTCCAACCTACTCATGGGACAAGCCACAGTCACCTCACTCAGGTGCAGACTCCACATGGACACCTGCATCCTCCACTTTCCCCACCTGGACACCTGGTCGTCCCCTCCCCCTGTACCCCCTCCCCTGGGGCCCCCTCCCCCGGGGTTCCCTCCCCCAGGGGCCTGCCTCCCAGCCTCCTTCCCCAGAGGGTTCTGCTCAGGTCCCCCCTCTCCAGGGGCCTCCCTCTGAGCCACCAAGCACCCAGACGGCAACTACTTCCTACGCCCAGAGGGCAGGGGCAGCTGCTACTCCCCAGGGGCCTGCGGGCAGGGCTGGAGACCCGTGAGCCCCTGCAGAAAGGAGAAGGGCTGAGCAGGCCCACCTGCCATGCGGCCTACGGCCCCTGCCACTCACGATGCATGTCTACAGCCTCCTTCCCTTTGTCCAGCCCTCAGGGCCCACAGGCCGCAAGTGAGGAAACCGAGGCACAGAAAGGCAGCAGCTCAGCCTAGTCCACATGTCCACGTGGCCTCCAAGTCACCAACAGGTGACTCAGGCCATAGCACAGGGCGCCACGTCAGGAGGCCCCTCCCTGGCTCAGTGCTCCGCTGGCCCCGTGAGGAGCAGGCCCCTCCCTGGCACCGGGCCTGCCCGCCCTGCAGTGGCGCTGCCTTCCTGCAGGGGCCTGCCACCCATGGGGGAGGCTGCATTGTGCAGCAGGAGGGGACAAGCCCAAATCTCCAGAGCTGGGGCAGCCGGGGCTCTTTGTCACTCACACGGCAGGTACCCCGGGAGTCACAGTGATGAAGGAGCCACAGTCTCGAGCACCCCAGAGGGTCTTGCTCCGGCCCAGGAGTGATAGATGTCAAAGTGCCCATGACTCCCTGACCAGCACTGGCCACCCAGCCCTCCCCAGCCACAAGGGGCTGGGGGCGCAGGCCCGCCTAGGAAGTGCCAAAGACCGGAACAGGAGACACCTGGCCAGTGGTGAGCAGCAACCAGCGGCCACAGGAGCCTCAGGCCATCCCAGCCTCCCCTCCATGTCCAGGCCATGGCCTTGGCTGTAGGGGACCGCTCCTTGTGGTTTCGGGAATTGCAGCCCAGGCCACGAGCCAGGCCCCCCACGGGAAGGCCTGTAAGTCTCAGCAGAAGACGGAAAGGCTGTCAGGCAGACAGGACCAAAGGCCGCTCAGAGGGTTCCCATGGGAGCTGGGTTTAAAGAATACATGTTATGCTTTAGAGCCTGCTCTGCTTTTCTTATCTCTTAGTTACCTGTAAACACTCTGTAGCTAAAAATGCATGAAGCCCTGCACCTGATGTCAGCATGGCGTCGGGACGGTCAGCAGACCCTGACAGACTGGTCACTGCGTTCTCTATATTGGTATCTGTAATCAGTAACTGTCAGCTGTAACCCGAGCGCCTGAAAGCTTATTGATGAGTCATGAGTCTTGACCTTGTAGCTCGAGAATCCCCTCCTCAGTAAAAGGCACAGGAAACAGAAGTTCTGGGCTCTTCTCCACTAGAGATTAGCCGCCTCCCGTCCCTCCAGACAAAGCACAGCGTCCTGGATAAATCTGCCCCGTCGGCCATGGTCCTGAAACCTCTGCGGGACAGGGAGCTTTCCCCGAGCCGGGGCGTGGGGGTCAGGGCCGCCTTCTGTGACCGTGTGGACCTTCGGGAGGCCTTCCTCCCCGCTGCTGCCTTCGGCCTCCCCTGGCCCTCTGCTCATTGCCATTCATTCCAGCTCGGCCTTTATCGGCTGAACGAGGGTTTTATCTGACGGGGGAGGGACCCAAAGTGGGTCCTCGAAGCAACTCAATTAATCTTCCATCAGAAACTCTAACACAATCAATTTGGGGAGCCGGCCGACATCACAACACAGTAATTAGGAACAACTTTCAACTCTTGGCTTCCTTTGAAGATTGTAATTGCAATTAATTAAACATCCTTGCTGCTCCTCAGAGCCTTTTCCCGAGGAAACTGGAGCAGAGAGGAGGGGCCTCACCTGACCCTGTTCCTGGGAAACTGGGAAGTTGGTTCCTCTGAACACCAAAGGGCGTGCTGTTTTCTGTGTCCCTGGGAAGCCTGTGGTGGATGCCAGGCAGGGAGAACCGAGCCTCGGGCTTCAGAGCTGATGCCCCAGCATCCTGCCCTCCCCCCAGGGCGCTGCCTGCACCCAGGACAGAAGGGGGACCCTTGGGGGGCCCAGCCCTTCTGCTCAGCAATATATACCCCAGTCACATTTCTAGAAAAATGTCTACTTAAAAACATACTAAGTATGCACTCCAAATTCTGAGTACACTCCACAGTCATGAAATGACTCCGCCAACTTGTGAAGGTTGGTAAATGGTCCTCTCCATTTCTGTTCTTGAGGAGGCATGTGCTCCATCCCCCCAAGGGCAAGCAGGCCTGCCAGAGTCAATGTCCGTGAGAGACCTCCTTGTCCCTGGAGTGGGACAGGTCTGAGGCATGCCCCACGCTGCCCCAGGGTCCCCAGCGGGACCTGCGGCTGCCCATAGGGACACTTGCTGTACATCACACCTGTTACGGGCTTCCTTCCCTCCTCTGTTTGCCTTCCCATGGCCCTCCCTGTGTGTCCTGGTGGCACCTCCCATGTCAGGTGCAGGGGTTGCTGCTGGGGGAACCCAAATAATTAATGTGCGATAGAGGATACTGATGCTGAATGTCATCACTGCTGTTCTCCCATCGCAATTCAGATGTAAACTATTACATGGCAACTGTGCGCATCTCTATAAAAGTAAAGGCTGGGAAGGTGGCTGGAGCAGGAGCTAAGGGTCTGTGGGGCCACCTGGGGGAGGGGGTGCTAGACACACGTCTCCTGGAGCCCCAAGGCTTCCTTCCCCTCCGAGGTATGCTTTTCCTCTCACTGGCTCTCCAAGCAGGGCTTTGGGAAAAAAAAATTTCTACCCAGGACTAGGAAGCTATAAATAAGCCTCAAAGTAGAAGAAAGGGGGGAAAAGCAAAGCTCGGATTCTATCTGCACTCCAGCGAGAACGCGCCCTCCCAGCCCGCCCGCCCGGCCGCGCACACGGAACCCGGCCCCTGGCGTGCAGGGCGGAGGAGGGAGCCGCCGGGGTCGTGCGCACAGCGGCTCTGCCCCGCGGCCCGCCAGCCCACCGCAGGCGGGCCTCAGCCACTGCTTGTCAGCTGTAGGAGGACGTGCTCCCGGGACGGAGGCCGGCTCCCTGTGCTGTTCCCAACTCGGGGTTCTCTCAGCCCCGAAGTGGGAAGCAGGAGGCGACCCTTTCTCCGCAGGGTGCGCGCGTAGGCAAGGGGCTGCGGTACCGGGGGGTGTCCTGCACGGCGGCCCTGCCCTGGTGGCCCTTCACTGTCACAGCCTCTCCCCGTGGGCGCCTGTGTCCCCTCCTCCCTGCCCTGACACGGCCGCCCTTCCCTCCGCCTCTGCACCCCGTCCCCCGCACCCCAGGGCCTCTCTCACGGAAACGGAACACTGCTGAGCCTGGAGTCAGACTCTCCAGGAACCAGGTCCCAGCTGTGCCTTGGGGGAGACAGGACTTCGGTGTCCTGACTTGTGGGGTAGAGCCACCCGCCCCTACCCCAGGGCTGTGGCTAGGACCCCAGCGGGGAGGCCCTGGGGGAGCCGGGCCACCACCCTCCCTGTTGCAGGTCCCCCTCCGTCTGGCAGCCCTGGCCACCCCGTCCTGCTCGCCATATTGATTCTGTCCCTTCACTCACTGTTCACTTGAGACCCGTGTGGCTCTCCTGCCCCACGCGGACCAGGCCTGCCCTGGGGGCAGAGCAGAGACTAGATGCCGGCCCAGGTGTGTCCATCAAAGAGCCTCAGAGGGGCAGGAGCGTAGAAGCACTCTTTATTAACTTTCTGGGGGATGCTGGGGGCTAGCCAAGTCTTGGGGTGCCCCCATTGAGGGCGGTGGACTCAGACCCCACAGGCCCTTTGAAGGTGGTGCCGGTGGTGGGCCCAGGTGCCTCGGTCACGAGGCCAGGCCCCCAGCCAGTGCCCACCTGTGCGCACTGCGACGCCAGGCATTCCAGGCGCTGCTTGCGCAGGGCCGCCTGGGCTGTGTTGTGCAGGGGCCGCAGCAGCGCAGGGGGTGCTGCCCCCGGGCCCCGCAGCAGGAAGTCGAAGTCCGTGCGGTCACGTGGGTCATAGAAGAGCGGCCCATTGGCAGGGTCCGGCCCCGGCGGCCAGGCATACGGGAAGGGCAGCGTGAAGTCCTCTGTGAGCACGCGGATGGCGAAGTCATCCTCCTTGCCCAGGGCGCGGTAGGCCCGCCCAATGCCACGGAAGTGCGCCTCCCAGAGCTGCATGTCCCCGCCGTAGATGTCCGGGAAGGGAATCTTGTGTGGTGTGACCTGACCTGGGGGACCAAGGCATGAGTGACAAGTGACCGCTGTGCAACAGGCAGAGCCACCGAACAGACAGGATAACAAAAAGCGAGGAGGAGACTGTGCTGCGTGGCTGAGCCTGGGACAGCAGAGTGGAGGGCATGCAGTGGCTGAGGGGGGACGGTACCCACAGGCGGCCCTGAACTGGGTGGGAGAGTATGCACCACTGAATATTATGGGGGGCAAAGCTCCATATGGGGAGGAAGTCTGGGTAGTCTGCCGGACTGGCCATGTAGGGCCTCCCAGACAAGCTCAGGGTGTTGGGCTCACCCCCCCCCCCACAGTGGTGAATAGGGAAGGGGGTGACCTAGCCTCTCTCCAGAGAAGGTTGATTCTGGGCTGTGCAGAGAATGGACTGTGGGGACCCAGCCCAGAGGTCAGGTCATATCCAGCTGAAAATGAAGTAAGGACAAGAAAGGAGAAGCACTCCTCAGGAGGGGAGGTTGAGGAACCAAATGCCAGGCCTTTGAGATCAAAGTGGGGGGTATCCCAGGGTGTGAAGCCAGTTCCCGGCCTGGCACTGCTGGCCCTGGGACCCGGGGGGAGGAGCAGCGCCACAGGGGGCAGGTCAAGTTGGAAGGGGAGTTGGCTTTGTCTCTGCTGGGACCCCTCCCTGGGGGCCGGTTGAAGGAGAAATGTGAAAAGCTCTAGGCCTCTGTCCTGTGGCCTTACAGTGAGTGATATGGGGATTCTTGGAGGGGCTGGTGAAATCCAGGGACCCATGCTCAGAAAATCATGTGTCTATGAGCATCGCACTTTGCCCCTGGCTTGGGGCCTCTGTGCCCTGGGAGCCCACCCACGGCCCCAGATGGCAGCTCTGGCTGCCTCATGCCCACACCTTCACTCTGACTCAAAACACTGGCCGGGCAATCCCTTTCCACTTGGCCACACCCTCCTGGCTCAAGAGCCTCTGGGTGATAATTCTCCTCCCCTTCGCACGGATAATCATGGGCACCTATGTGTGCCAGACGGGCGCCGTGCCAGGCTGTGCACCACACACTCATGTCCTTGTGAACTCCAGGGCAAAGAGCTGGTAGACCTGGGTTGGAGGTCTCACCTTCTGCCTGTGAGAGCCTGGACCACTCCTTTAGCCACCCTGCACCTCAGTCTCTCTTCTGGAAAGCGGGAGCGATCAGGCGCGTCTTGCCACCCTCACAAACGAGAAGGCACACCCGCCTTATCACCTGGGAGTATTTTTCTTAGCTCAGCCCCCAGAGAGCACCGGAGCAAGCCAGCTGCAGGACTGCGGCGCTCCGTCAGCACCGCGGACAGCTCCCAGGCTGCGCCCCGGGCGTCCAGCACCGCGGACAGCTCCTAGCTGGGCTGGGCTTGTGGTGCCCAGCGCGCTGGACAGCTCTAAGGCGCAGAGCAGGTGCCTCCGACCGCAGCCCGTCCTGTCTGTCCTTGGAGAGGCCTCCTCCCCAGGGTCCCCAGGGCAGGCAGCTGGAGTTGCAGGGCTGTCACATTCCGCACCGAGAGACGGGCAGGGGGTCAGGGGCGGGGCTGTGGAGAAGAGGGGAGTTGTGAATGGGACCCCTGAGAGGCGAGGAGGGAGCCCGGGGTGCATGAGGGGAGCGACGCCCTCTGACTGCAGTTAGCCGGGTGCGTGAGGTCGTGGTGCAGACAGGCGGGAGGGGCAGGGCAGCAGGGGCAGGAACCCGGGGCAGAGGGCGGTGGTGAGAGGCACTCAGATTCTGTCCCTACCGTGAGGACGGACAGACAGGCTTTGCTGACAGAGAGGGCGAGGGCGGGGGTGGAGAAGGGGAGAAGGCAGGAGGGCCCTGGGGTTCTGGCCTCAGCACCTGGCAGGAAGGAGGCTCCATTTGCTGAGATCGGGGCTGCTCAGCGGAGCCTTGAGTCAGGCTTAGGAAGGTGGGCGCCTCCGCACAGGCCGGGGAGAGGCTCCGAGTCTGGAGGTGGGAGGGGGCTCCAGGCTAGGCTAGACCCCCGGCAGGTGCTATTTAGGGGCGCAGAACTGAGCGAGGTCCCCAAGGAGGGGAGGAGAGAAGAGGCCCTTTCCCTCCACCAGGTCAGGGAGAGGGGGGCCGGCAGAGATGCAGGGGAAAAAGCGGGGCAGGGCCTGAGCCGTGCGCACGGGCCACATCCAGGAGGTCCGAGGAGCGGCTGCACGCGGCGCTGCTTTGGTGAAGTGCGTGGAGGGAAGGACCGGCTCGAGTGGGCTCGAGAGCAAGCGGAAGGGGCAATCGGGGGCAGGGAGTATAAAGCGCCTTTGTGAGGAGTTTTGCTGTAACCGGGAGCAGAGAAACTGGGTTGCCAAAAGGGAAGTGGGGTCAAGAGACACGGTAAACGGCAGCACACTTCTGCGTGGGCGGGAAGGTCGCGTGAAGAGATCAGGGTCCTGCTGGGGCGGGGTGGGGGGCTTTGGGGGAGGGTCCTGACGAGCACGGGGAGCGTGGCCCGGGTCACGCGTGGGAGCAGGCAGGGGAGGACGGCCCCTGCGGGCACAGGTGCGGGTGGGCGCGTGCTCACGGAGCCTGAAACCCACGGGCCAGCAGCTGAGCGCGAGGGGCGGGGCTTGGGGAGAGAGCGCCGGACGCCCCGCGGGCGTTGGTTAGTGCGGCGGGGTCTCCCCAGCTCCGCTGGACGGGCCCAGGGGAGGCGTAGGTGGGAAGGTGGGGGGTGCCAGGCTGAAGCGACAGAAAGGAGAGGGCCAGGAGGGAGGACGTGTGCGGGTGTGCGGGCCCTGCAGAGGGGGAGAGCGAGGGGGGCAGGATGGGGGGGGACCTGCCAGAAACGGTGCCCCCCGCCCCCACACAAGGAGCACTGGGGTCCCGCTCCAGAGGGGCCGGGCTGGGGGGAGACTCCCAAGACTGGGCTCGGGCTGGGCTGTGGTTCGCGGTGGCCAGGCCCCGGGCACGGGGGCATGGCGGGGTGAGGCATTTAAGAGGAGTCTGGGGGGCGGAGGGGCCATTGCTATGACAGCAGGGATGGAGAGAGGGTCCGAGACCAGAGTCCAGAATTCAAAGAGGGGGGGCAAGTGGGAGGAATAACCTCGGTGGGGGGGTGCCTGCCCCTCCCCAGCGGGGGCACTGGGAGTGTAATTCTGAGTGCAGCCGTGGTGTTCAGGGAGGTGATGGGGGAGGGGAGGGCCAGAGAATGATCCAGAAGGAGTCTGAGGGGTGAGGAGGAGCCTGCCCCACCTGCAGGCTCAGGGTGCAAGGGCTGGGGGCCCCCCGGGGGGGCTGCAGGGCAGCTGGTCCTCAACTAGAGCAGGAAGAACGGTCTGTCAGTTCTGGGACGGGGTTCCCGCGTGCGCCGCCCTATGACCTGGGAGAGCTGGCCCTCCTCCAGGAAGGGGGGCTGTGATGGCTGCTTCCTCTGTCACGTCGTCAGGGCCCCAGGTCCCATGAGCACGCACTCCGCCTCCATCCCTCTCGCCTACCTAGCGTCCCACCTGGAGTAGGTTCAGAAGGCGGCGGCAGAGTCGCTTTGCTGGGGTCCCCAGAACAGGAGGAGGCCATGTCAGGAGCCTGGGAGTCAGGCTTGTGTACCTGGTTGCCCAGGAGACTGGGGGAAGGGTCTCCTAGGGAGAAAAGAACCTTGTATTTAAAGGGGCCCCACCTGGAAGTGGGCTGGGCTGGGAAGGGAGAGGTCAGGGAGGTGAGCAGACACAGGGGCCCCTCCCCCACACCCCTGCAGCTCACCTGCCATTCAGAGGCCTGCCACGCCCCCAGCCCCACACCCTGTCTCCACCAAGCCACCCAGGTTTATGGGCTCCTGTGCCACTCCTTCCCCCATCGCTCAGGCCACTCTGGTGTCCACAGCCCGCACCCTGTAAGTGCTCCCACAGCGTGGAGGCCATGACCCAGCAGAGGCTGAACATGCCTCCCTACCAAAGCCACCTGCCCCGCCAGCATTCTGGGGCTCAGGGCTGCTCAGCGGCCCCTTCTCGGCATCTCCGCAGGCCTGGAGATAGGGGTCCAGCGGAGCTGACCTCAAGGACCCCGTGGGGGCCCAGGAAGGTGCTGTGAGTGGGTGGGTGGGCAGGCGTGGTTGCCGTGGTGAGGAGCCCACTCTGTCTTTCCATGTCCCTGGGGGCCTAGTAAAGGCAGGCCAGACCCCTGGTGGGAAGAAAGAAATCCCTCTCCCCCAAAAGAACCCCCTGACAGCCTGTGTGGGGAGGGCCTTGCTCCCCTCCACCCCAACCCCTGGGAAGGGCACAGGGGCGGGGGCTATGCAGGCCCCTCCTGCCGGCTCCAGCCCCTCAGGGGCCTCTCTTCACTTCCTGTGCCACCTCCAAGTTCTGCGTGAGTGAACCTGCCGCACACTGCAAGGGCTTCCAGAGGCGGCGGAGCGGGTTCCAGCCCCAGCCCCCAGCCCCCCGCCCCCAGAGGAGTGGCGGCTCCTCAGCCCCTGGGGCCAAGTCCCAGGTGGCCAGGAGTCAGGCCTGGGGGTGGGGCGGCCCATGTCGTTACATCACAGCACCCTTCTCCAGGTAACCTCTCTCGCATAATTTCAGGTAAGCTGGCCTCATCCCTGTTTTACAGGTGGGGAAACTGAGTCTCAGAAAGCTAAGTGTGTTTATTTGCTGGGTTGAATGGAGTCATACCACCCTGGGAAGAGGGTGAAAACGTCAGGGGAAATGGCGCACTTCACGTCTCAAATGAGGTGTGAGAATCTGGTCACGTGGCCACTCTCAGCTGCAAGGGAGGCTGGAAAGCGAAGTCCACAACTGGGCAGCCAGGTGCCTGGCATCTGGAGGGAAAAGTTCCAGTTTGCCACAGTAATTAAGGCAGGCCCAGCACATCTTAGTTTGGGCTTTGCAAAGCATGTTGTTAACTTACTAGGGCTGCTGCCAACAGTCACCACACTGGGAGGGTTAGAACAGTGTCACTGGGCTGAAATCAAGGTGTTGGCAAGGCCACGCTCCCTCCAAAGCCTCTAGGACGACCCGTTCCTGCCTCTCCCAGTATCTGTGGCAGCTGGCATTCCTTGGCTTGTAGCCACATCACCCCAATCTCTGCCTCTGGGGTCACATGGCCTCCTCCTCTTCCACCGGTATCAAAACTCCCTCTTACGAGGATACCTGTGACTGCATGCAGGGACCACCCAGGCAACCCGGGATAATCTCCCCATCTGGAGACCCTTCACTTAGTCCCAGCCGCAGAGTCCTTTTTTGCCATGTAAGCTAACAATGACAGGTTCCAGGGACTGGGACATAGATATCTCTGGGGCCATCGTGCAGACCCTACAGCAGTGGTGTGAGGACAAGAGGTCACTGGGAGGCATCCCCGGGGTGACAGAAGGAGGCCGATCAAGGGTGTCATCAGGCAAGCCGTCCTCTCTGGGGACCCCTGGGGCTCAATCCCACTCCTGTCTGAGGGATGAAGGACCCCGCCAGTTGCCCGCCCACCCGTCGGTCATGGGCTGAGCGCTGGTCCCAGGAGAGCTGTTTCTCTGGCACCTTAGCCTGTGGCCAGGGAGCCCCCAGGACAAAGAAAAGCAGGGCTGATGTTGACTATGGAGACAGGAAGCACCCATGGGAGGTGGCTGGGGGACCAGGGTCGTCTGCTCCCTTGTCCCCACCGCAGGGAGCTTACAGTCCAGCTGGAAAGTAAAAGACAAGGTAATCAACCAATAAAAGAAACACCAGCTGCTAAGAATCCCAAATCACAAATTCAAAAGAACTGTGCACCCCTATGTTCATAGCAGCGCTATTATAGCCAAGTGCTGGAAACAGCCTTAGTGCCCATCTGTAGATGAGTGGGTCAAAACGTGGTGCATTTACTCAATGGAGTACTATGCAGCAGAGAGAAAGAAGGAGCTCCTGCCTTTCATGACAGCACGGATGGAACTGGAGAGAATTATGCTTAGTGGCACAAGCCAGGCGGCGAAAGACAAATACCATATGATCTCACCTATAAGTGGAAACTAATGCACAAAACAAAGAAATGAGCAGAACAGAACCAGAGGCATGGAAACAAGGGACAGACCAACAGCGACCAGAGGGGACGGGGAGGGGAGAAGGGGGGAGAGAAGGGGACAGGACTAGGCCAGGAACTAGTATAAATGACCCACGGACATGGACAACGGGGTGGGGACTGGCTGTGGGAGTCGGGGTGGACTGGGTGGAGGAGGACAAAGAGGGGGAAATTAGGACAACCGTCACAGAACAACAATTGTAAAAAAAAAAGCTCAAAGAAAAAGAAACACCATCTGTGACGAGGAAACCGTCCGGAGCTGTGACAGTGCCATTCCGTGGTCAGGGGCAGCCTCTTGGGGAATGACACTGAGGCTGAGGGTAAGGGCCGCCTGTCACAGGAAGGGAGGGGAAGGGTGGGGGGCGCCGCGTGCACAAAGGCCCTGAGGCAGGACAGGCGCAGGGTCCCGAGGGCCAGGAGGCCGTGTGGCTTGGCTGGGAGGAGGGCAAAGGCGTTCAGCCAGAGTGCAGCCCCAGCCACACACGCCTTCCTCCTCCGGCACCCTGGTCACCTCCATTCTTGGCAGCTCCCTCCTGCACGGTTCCCCTTCCCTCCTCGCTGAGGGGCAGACAAGGGTCCTGGCAGACAGAGCAGGGAGGGCACAGCCAAGGGGGCAGCACTGAGGGTGGTGGCCAAGGAGCAGAGGCCAGAGCCCCTGCTGGACCACTCTTCACAGATAATCCCTCCTAGTGCCAGCAGTTATTTTTAAAATCTCATTTTCAGAAAGTGGAGGAGAAACCTCTTTCCTTTGCCTTTTTTCCCTCTTCTTTCTGTGAAAGATTAGGAGGCGGGTGTGAAGGGAGAAGGGAGCCCTGGCAGGGAGGAGGTGCCCCCAAGCAGTGCACCTGCTTGGGGCCCAGGAGGCTTCCGCTGTCTCTGGGTCCCCATCCCATGGGTCCCAGGCCCATGAGGCAGGACTCCCCTTCTCGGGCAGCCCCTACAAAGGCGCTTGTCTGCTTCTTTCACCCAGCAGGCACTTCATGGGCAAATACTACATGCTTGGCCCAGAAGGAAGGGAGCCCCAGGTCTCCACCTTCCTGGGGTGCAGGGTCCAGTGGGGAGACTCTGGCTAGGAGCCAAGAGCCAATAGGGAGAGTCCCAGGACGGGCCTGAGGGAGGGGCACGAGCCCGGCCAGGGCCATGAGCCCAGGAGCAGTGGCAGGAGCGCGAGGCTCCATGCGCACAGCAGGTGAGCCTGGGTGGGCTGGCAGGACCAGGACGGACCCCAGGGGACCATCACGTGGGAGGTCTCACTGCCACCCCACAGGAGGCCCAGAGAACGGAGTAAGTCCCTGAGCCAGAAGAGGCAGGAGCCAGCTGTCCAGTCCCAGAGGGAGGAGCCGGAAGGGGCGGAGAGGTGGGGTCTCCTCCTCTTAGGCGCAGCGGCAGCAGCTGGAGGGAACCGGGGAGGTGGGGGCGCAGGAGCTCTCCCAGGGTGGCGATGTCTGCAGCCCCCGGCCCGGCCCTGAGCGGTGGGGCAGCAGGGTCCCCTCCCGCACACACTAGGCCCTGTCCTTCTGGGTCCAGCAGGGCTGTGCGTTGGGGAGAGCGGGTCGCTAAAGGGACACCGCATCCGCCCTCCGCAGAGGCCTCTGCCGGTCCTGCCTAGGCCCACGGCGCCATCTGCTGGCCGTGTAGAGAAGCGCGGGCGCGCGGGCCCCAGCGGGGCCTGCACCCTGGGGAGCAGCTGGTACCCCGGGGGGTGGGGGCACGTGTGAGGCAGTCTGTGGGTCTCATCCTCACCCTGGACCGGGGTTAGAGGGCCTCCGTTTGAACCCGGCTCCACCACTGAGTGCTGCATGACTTCCCACCAGCCCCCGACCGTCTCTGAGCTCCAGCCCAGCGCCAGGGTGCTAGGGAACACGCACACCAGGCTCCCAGGCGGCTGTGGAAGTGGCCACCAGGCCGGGTGCCCGTGTCCAGCAGGGGCTGGGACCGCTGGTGCTGACGATGCTCCCTAATTCCTGAGAAGTTCTTGGGGGTACAGGCACCCAGGGTGCCCCAGCGGGGACACCGGACCCTGACCTCTTTATTTTCAAACACGGTGAGCAGTGGGGGAAGTGCACAGGGACCCGATCCCGCGTCTCGGTGGGGATCCTGCCCCGTGTGCTGGGGCTGAGGTCTGTCCACAGAGGGGCCCGTTTACTCCCACCCACCCCATGTGCTGCAAGAACCCCCGACCCGGCCTCTCCCGGACCCTGCAGAGATGGGCGCCCCACCTCCGAAGGGGCTCCGTTTGCCAGCCAGGACTTGCCAGAAAGTTCTCCTGTGGAAACAGTTTGCAGAAGCCCCGCCTCATCGTCGTCCAGGGGCAAATTGTCCAGGCCACTCCAGGCTCCCGCACAGCCACGGGGGGCCGGGGCGGTCTAGGCTAGGGCTACAGAGTCCCCAGGGCTCAGCCTCTCTCCCCACCCCTCCTCTCTCCTCCCTTCTGCCTGGAGTCCTAAGAAGGGGACCCAGTCCCCGCCCCAAGGCCTCCCCCTTGGCCCCAGTTCCAGGTTCCCAAAGGAGGGACCCAGTTGGCCCCCCTTGTCCGGTGAGCCTGGCAAACGTTCACCGGGCAGCTCCCCGGAACACCACGGCCGGCATCAACGGCGCCCAGAGCGTGGCTGCTCCCACGGCAGCTGGCTTCTGCAGCAGTGCGCCGGCACCGCTGGGGACAGGCGGAGTGTCCGCGTCAGTCCCCTCGGGGCCTCAGGAGCAGGGCTGGAGTCCAGGAGCCGTGAGTGCGGGCTCTCTGCTGCCTGGTCTTAACACAGCCCGCTGGACGGCAAGCCTCTGCGGCTGCGTTCCACCACCAGTGGCCTGAAAACTAGTCATGGCACCTGCGGGGTGGCTCCGATTCACGGGCCGAGGCCACCGGACAGAATGACTGCCAGGGACCTGCCCGGAGGCCAGGGGCAGCTTCTCAGAGAAGGGGCGCTCCCCGAACCCCCGTTCCGGCGGCTGCACACGACCAGGCCTCCCAGGGGCCCTCGTTCATGACGGAATTTCTCAGCGCCCTTCATGGTGCAGGAGGATGGAGAAGGCGGTGTCCGGGGGAACTGGGGGATGTGCTGACCCTTCCCTTCCAGAGTGACCTCCACGAAGGACCCGCTCCCCGCGCCTCGGAGAAAATCACAGCACCTACCTGCAGGGCTTGTGTTGGGGTTGAAGGTTCAAGGTAATATACTCAGGATGGCGCCCGGGGCCTGGGGGGCCCCCATAAACACATCTCCTCCTTCCTCTCCCCTCACCCGCCTGCCTCAGTTTCCCCACCGCCCAGCAGGACTCCTTAGTGCCACGTCGAGGGAGTGTCAGGGACTCTACTGCACGAACACCCAGGGGTGCCGCCCAGAAAGCCCTGTGCTACTCACGGAAAAGCATTGGCGTCTCCAAGCAACCTGGGGAGGTGGGCATTGTCGGCCCGTTTACGAAGGGGTCATGGCCCCAGACGGGCCATCTGGCCAGCCGTGCCAGAGCCAGGGTTGGGACCCCGGCGGCCAGCCCTAAAGCCTCCGTGGCCTGGGGGTGGGCAGTGCCCGTCTGTTGTCTCTGAGACCCTCCCACCGTGGTCCCGGTCCTGGGCTCATGGCTGTCTCTGGAGTCCAGGGGCTGCCCGCACAGCGTGGTGGGCAGAGACCCTCCTGTCCAGGGGCTGGCAGGGCGGAGGGAGGCACCAGGGGCTGGGGTTAGCTGGTCCAGCAGCAGGTCCCGTCACCAAGAGTCCCATGGTCCCTGCAACCTCCTCACTCCTCACCCCACCCAAGGGCCTCCAACAGCCATGCATGGTGACAAGAGTCCATGCTGGGGTCCCCGGTCTGCCTTCTGGGCCCAGCGCCACTCTGCAGCCCCGCGTCCGGCCCACACAGAATACTAACCCTCCGTCTCCTGGCATGGGACGTGTAGCAGTTAGTTAGCCACCGCTGTGTGACAAAGGACCCCGCAGCGTACTGCTTCCAACAACACGCACTTGCTGCCCCACGGGTTCCTGGGTCGGGAGACCCAGCACAGCTGAGCCGGGTCTCCTGTCTCGGGGCCTCTCGAGGCTGCAGCCCCGCTGTCTGTGAGGCTGCCCCATGGGATGCATGGGGCACAGCTGCCACCCAGAGGTGGCAGGTCAGGTCCAAGGTTGCACGGGGAGCACAGGCCTGTGCACTCGTACACATGCTGTGCTCAGAGCACTGTGCCCGGTGTCACAGCTCTGTTCCTAGAAAGGTGTCCTGGACGCTGGAGCCATTGTGACCTCAAAGGTGAGGTCAGGGTTGGCAGGGCCAGGCAGGCGCTGCCCAGAGAGACATGTGCCCTGCTGGGCATGAGGACAGGGCCTGCGGGTCCTCCACACCGCACCCCAACATGGATGGGCAGCATTCCGAAGAGCCAGGTGGCCACACCACTGCTGACAGGACATCAGTGACTGTGTCCCAGAGCGCCAGGTCAGCCAGTGCCAGGCCAGGCCCTGGGGAAGCCCAGGAGGGGACCTGATGCCCTGCTTCCCACAGGGGCCTTGGCCTCTCCCTCTCTGGGGAGAGAGCCTCCCTGTGGGGTGCGAGGACAGACCCCCAGGCCCCAGGAGGGAGGGGTCCTGCAGCCACGAGCCACTGGGGAGGGCGGCCCCCACAGCAGCCCTGGGCGTGGGAGAGGCGGCCAGGAGGGAGGAGACTGGAGGTCAGCCACGTGGCTGGCAACTGCTTGTGAGTGGTATGGTGCATTCGCGAGAACGGAGAGCCCGAGACAATTTGAATTTCAAATTGTAGCGTTTATTTTAGCTGGCCAGCGACTGCCCACCCGTCCACAAGCCGGACTTAGGTGAACAGCCCCGACCCTGGGGACTGGGGGGCTTATAAAGCATTTCAGGTGCAGGAACTGGGACAGGAATGCAGCTTGTATAAACAAAAATTTCCCACTGTTCCCCAGGTCATTGCTCAGAGGACCAGGTCCCTGCTCAAAGGCATAACAGTTAGGCTAAGTTCCCTATTCTGCTTGGTCGGAGCACGCCACCGCGGGGGTCCCGTTTCCGGGACCCAAGTCCAGCTGATTACCCTACTGGCTGGACATCTGAAAAATACCCTCTACCATGAGGACCCGAGGCGTGGCTAGCCGTGTGTCAGTCCAGCCCACACGCCTGCCGTGGGGGTGGACAGAGGGCAGGCTGTCCCCCTGCTGCCCTGAGCTCCAGCTTCTTCACGGAGCGTTCCTCTAGGGCCTTCAGGCCTCAGTGTCCCAAGTGTCCTGGGCGGCCCCAGGGGCAGTGCCCGCTTCCTCTGCCTCCTCAGCCCCAGGCGGAAGGTGGCCTCCATGGGGCGCAGGGACGCCCAGCTCCCCAGACTATCCTGGGCAGTTCCGGAGCCGGTGCAGCCCGTGAGCGCCTTCCTGAGCGTCGTTCCAGGCACAGCCTTGCACCTGCGGACCCAGCCGTTCCGATCAGTGCGCCCTTGTTTCTTGTCCCCATGGGGGTGGTCAGGCCTGTCTTCTCCTTGCCAGGCCACGTCTGCAGCTGTTTGTGTTCCTATTGTTTCTTTGTATTAAAAACACCTTCCATCTTGGCGGCTGCAGGGCTGGGGTGCCGATTTGGGACAAGAGAGCAGGTGGCCACGGCCTCCGTGGCCAGTGCAGACCGGCCAGAGGCCCCTGCTGGGCACAGAGGTGTGAGGCGCCCGCGGGCGCGGCTCGATCCAGGCTTCGTGTGAGAGGCCGAGCTCCCCAGGATGCGGGCCTCGGGGTCAGGGCCCAGCTTTGAGCTGGTGCATGCGGCCGAGGCTGTGGTTCTCCACCTGCGTCCCGGCAGCTCATGCGGTTGGTGTGAGGCCACCCTCACCGGGCGTGGCCGAGGCGATGACGGGGCAGAGGAGACGGGAGGGGAGGCGGGGAGCTGCCCCGTCCCTGGAATGCCTTCATCCACGCATCACTCACTCATTCATTCCTCCTGTCAATCAGCACCCTCTCTGGGCACGTCCTCGGCCAAGCCTCCCTGAACCAGGCTATTTGAAGTCTGGCCCCCACAGCTCGTCCATCCTGTCCCTGCTTGACTTCCCCCCGTGTCCCTGTCCCCAGCTGACACGATACACAGCTCCTCATCTGTTCATCATCTCCCCCCGCAAGAATGGGGGTACGAGGGCCGGGGCTTCTGTATGTTTTGGGTGCCTGGCTATGTGATCCGCCAATGTTCCCTCCAGGTTTGTGGCTCATCTTATCATTTTTTAATAGATGTCTTTGCAAAAGCAGACGTTCTTCCTTCAGATGAAACCTGGTTTTACTTTATTTTTCCCTTATGGATAGTCTTTTGGTGTCAATCCGAGAAATCTTTGTCTAACCCAAGACCATGAAGCTGTCCTCCTATATTTTCTTCTAGAAGGTTTAGAACTTTAGGTTTTACTTTTAGGCCTGTGATTTGTTGTCATTTCTGTACATGGTTTGAGGCAAAATCGGGAGGTTTTGAGTGTGTTCGCCCCACCACAGCAGCCCATCGGGTCGGGCTTTCCTAACGGGGTTGCTCTGCACCCTCACCGAGAACCAGCTGGCCTCGCACGTGCGGGTCTTCTGGACTCTGCGTTTCATTCCATTTATTTGTTTCCGTGTTTCCGCGTTGTCGCGTCTGCTATACTTTGTAACAAATCTTGAATCAGCTGTGTTACTTTTCCGTGTAAATTTTAAAAACAACTTATTGGTTACCACACACACAAAAAAATTCCTGCTGGGATTTTAACTGGAACTGTAATAAAGATTTAGATAAATTTAGAGAAAAGTGATATTGTCACATATTGCGTCTTCTCATTCATGATCATGGTATGCCTCTTCTTATTAAAGTCTTCTTGATTTCTTTCGTCATTATTTTTCACTTTACAGTATATAGATCTCGCAATTATTTGTTACGTTTATACCTATATGTTGCATCATCTTTAGTGCTATTGTAAACGGTGCCTTTTGAATTTCAATTCCCAATTATTTATTGCTAACCTATAGAAATATGACCAATTTTTACATCCTGACTATACTTGCAAATTTGATGGACTTGCTTTTTAGTTCTAGTAACTTTTTTTTTTTTAATGGGGAACCATGGGAGGATTCTGAGTGATGTGGGCTGGCACATTTCTTCCATGGTGGAGCGAATGGGGGGCGGTGAATACTGAGAGATGCGCTCCTTCTCATCTGCCGCTGCCCCCCCTGCCCTGACGCTCCCTGGCTCCCATCCCAGACCCCCCCACCGGGGTTGGGTGGTGGTGGGGGGGGCATCTCACGTGATCCTGAGAACACTGGCTCCCCCTCCAAGCCAGGGTGGGAGCTGAGCCCAGATGCCCCACCCTGAACGCTCCGGTCCTGCCAAACCTGTCTGGCCCTCCAGCACTAGCTGGGAAGTCAGGACGCCCCGGCCCATGCCTCCGAGGCGGCCAGGCGCAGCCACCCAGGACCCCTTTGTCGTTCCAGAGTCTCCTCCCACACCTCGGGATCCTCGCAGGACCCGTCTTGCAGGAGGGCACCTGGGAGCTGCGCCCGCAGGGACAGACTGACCCGTCCCACCACCGTCCCCCCGTGCCCGTCACACAGCAGCCCGGCGGCCCTGGTGCCCCGGGAGCACAGGGTGTTCTTGGAGAACGCCTGCAACGCAGGTGACCGCCGGCCTGGGCCCCAGGTTCCAGCACCTCCCACCGCGGCCCTCCACCCGAAGAAGTCCCAGGGAGGAGCGCTGGGATCCACACTCCAGGACCCGAGGGTGTCAGGGTGTGGACACAGCACCCCTTTTCGCAGGGGGCCCCGAACACCCTCCTTGGCTCCTTCATGCCTCCTAAGCCCCAAAACGCCCCCTTTTACCCCTCACCGCCACGCCCCTCCCACACCACCCACACCTCGGAACCTCCCTCAAATGCCTCTCCCCTCACCAAAAGGATGACTTGCCCCCATCCTTCTATGCTAAGTTAGACTGCCTTCAAGGAAGCAGCCTTGCCTGCCCCTCCTTCTTAGCCAGGGCTCATTGCCCATGCCCTCTGTGTGCCCAGAGTCTTTTGTGCAGCTACCCCACAGAACAGACATCCGCTGATGCCAAGCAGGGCCCCCCGAGCTGGAGGCTCCCTCAGTGTGCATCCAGGCCCTGACTCCTCTCTGAGCCCCCCACACACAGCCCTCTGCGCCCCCAGAGCGGACAGCACTGAATGCTGCCTGAGTGGCTGGAGGGTGAAGGCCTGAAGGAATGAACAGATGGAGAGAGAGGGGGCTGGATGGTGAATTTATGGGAGATGGATGGATGGATGGATGGATGGATGGATAGACGGATGGATGGGCAGATGGATGGGTGGATGGATGGATGAATGGATGGATGAGTAAATCGATGAATGGGTGGATGGATGGATGAATCAATGGATGGACGGATTGATGAGTGGATGGGTGGATATAGTTATTAATGGTTGGGTTGGTGGGTGAGTGTCAGGATGGACAGACAAGGGGAGGGGTAGATGGGTTGATGAGCAAACATACGTACAAATGTGCAGGTGGATGGACGATGACTCAGTGGATAGGTGGAGGACACACGAATGAAGTAGATGGACAGGAAGATGGCTGAATCGATGAATAGGTGGAAATATGCATGCATTCCTGCTCTTGGGTCTTGAACCCCAGAGGACTGACTGGCCCAGGAATGTGCCCAGCGCTCCGTCCTCACTGTCAGATCACGTCTCCCCATGCCCAGCCCACCCAGCCCTGCCGGCCAGTTGCCCCCCCAGCCCCCCCACCTCACACCTCTTTGCCATGTGCTTTAGTCACCTGTTTCAAGATGCTCCGAGACCTGAGTGGCTCAGACCCACTCCACCTGAAGTACATTGTCAAGCAGATCAGGGACATGGCTCATGGGTCCCCCAGCCTGGTGATGGAAACCATCCATGACTACTTTGTGGACAACCCTGAGGTAGGAGCTGCCTTGGCCACTCACGGGAGGCATGGGGAGCAGAGGGGAGGGCTGGGTCCCCAGGCGGGCTCAGAGCCTGGCTTCTCCGTACAGCAGCTACATGATTTGGGGCAAGTCAGCCTCCTGCTATGTCCAGTGGGCTGGTGGGGGGGGGCAATATGTGTTAACTGACCTGAGAACAATCTCGTGATACAGATATTACGATCCCCATAGATGAGGAAATGGAGGCTTAGGGAAGGGAAGGGATTTGCCTAAAGTCACAGAGCCATGAAGTGGCAGAGATGGATGATGGATGGACGGACGGATGGATCCTTGGTTGGGCGCATCACTGGGTGGATGATTGCCGGGAAAGGTGTGTGCACTTTAATGAGTGTGTCAATGAATGACTGCATAAGTAAACTGGCTTTAGAAATGGAAGGCTTTTAAAATCCCATGGCAGTTCCCTGAGAACAGAGACAAATTTTTATTCACCTGTCTCTACAGAACCTAGTTCAAGGCCTGCATATACTCATAGTAGGTGCTCACTAAATGGTTATTGGGCAAATGGCCAGATGCATGCCCTTGGCACCTTTCCCCTGGGGCCTCCTCTGCCTCCCCCCACATGCTCTCACTGGCCTCTCCTAACGTGTCCCTAAGCCTCCGTCCCCCTGCCGCCCACAGATCTCCAGCCACCACAAGCTGCGGCTGCTGCATGTCCTGGAGAGCGTCATTGGGGCTGGTGACTCCCTGGAGGAGGCCTGGGAGGAAACCTTCATAAAACTGGCGCTGGAGAACATGACCAAGTCCACGGTGGGCCTCCCCGTCCCCCCTCCCCCCGGGGCTCCCGGGAGTGCAAGCAGCTGCCCCAGGGACCCAGGCGTGCTAGGGCGGCCCGGCCTCGGGTGGCCAAGCGGTTCCTGTCCACTCTCCCATTTTCCGACCACCAACCCCTCCTGCGGGACAACCTCACGCACCCATTTCACAGTTGAGAAAAGGGAGGCTCAGAGAGCTCATTGTCACCTGACAATATGCACTGGAGGTGTCGTCCTGCCCCCAGTGCGGCTGTGGGGACTCCAGGGCCGATCTGAACATTCCCTCCTTTATCCGCGCCCTGCCTTTCTGCTGGCAGGCTCCTGGGACCTTCTCTTTGTCCCGCACGCTCCGCGGGTCCACAGGGGCGTGCCCCGCTCTGGGGCTTTGTGGTTCTGCATCCTTGCTTTGCGGAAAACGGCTCCCGTGACTTCGCCGGGGGTCACGGCTCCAGGGTCCGTTCCGGGCTCCAGGAACGCCTGCCACTCAGCCGAAGCGCCTCCGAGGCTCCTGACGGCCTTATCTTCCTCCCCTCTTCCGTCTGTCTGTCCTTCGCTCTGCCCTCTGCTGACGCGCTGTTATCTTCAAGCCCTCTAATTGAGTTTCCCATCCGTGCCTTCGCGTCTTTAACTTGCAAGAGATCTCGATTTGTTCTCGGAATGTTCGTCTCTCGTATCACCCTGTTCGTACATTCACGGATGCAGTATCTCCTCTTATCTGTCAGAGGATATTAAAGAGGGTTTTGCTGGAAGTTTCCATCTCTCTGTTTGGCCTCTGTCTCCTCCAAGCTACTCGTTTCTGGGTTTCATCCGCATGTGGTTGTGGGTTTTATGTGCTCCCACGTCTGAGGCCTTCCCCTGGGGGGCTGTCTGCCGGGGGTCAGAGTTGACCAGGTGCCCCAAACCCACAGGTGGGCTGAGAGGATTCGGGGTCCGTTATGGAGTAAAGAGGGGAGCCCACTGGCCCCTGCTCCCCCACGTCACGACTCTGTCTTCCCTCCTGGTCCGGTGCCCCGCCTGGGGACTGAGGTTCGGCTGTGCTGTGGGGGACCCAGTTCCCCGCTCAGAAACCTTCCGCAGCCCCCTAGACGCCGGACCTCCAGACGCTGCTGGACTGCCCATGTGTGTGTGGGGAGGGCCCTCGGCACCTGGCCGCTTCCTCAGCCGCTGTCCCCATCCCTGCCAGCCACAGAGGCCGGGAGGTGTGTGTGGACACCGAAGCGCCCAGCATGGGCGCCCGCTCTTACATCTGCCCCTCATCACCCGCAGGAGCTGGGGGAGGTGTACCAGGACGCGGCCAGCGATGTGCTGCTGGCCATCTGCAGGCACTCGTGGCGAGGGGTGGCCCAGCACCTGGAGACCGAGGTCCTAAGGGGCGACTTCCCCCACCGCAGCCTCCTCTACGTGATGGGCGTCTTGACCTCTAAACGTACGTCCTGCCCTTGGGACCTAAGGCACCTCAGGCCCCTCTGCCCCAGGCCCGCATGGCAGGGCTGTGGCAGTCACGGAGAGAGACCCAGGAGGGAGCTGGGTGGGAGGCGGAACAGCCCGAGCACACCCGCAGCCCGCCTGCCCTCGGCCGGCCCCTGTAGGACCCTCTGTGAAGGGTTACCCTGTCCGGCTGAGCTGCCCCGTTCCCGCCCTAAGCCAGGGTGCCACTGGGACGAGGGCTTAGCTAGTGTAAGACAGCAGATGCTGACTGAGGACCGGCCACATGCTGGGCTCCCTGCCATCAGGTGCTCACAAGAAGGCCAGCACCCACTCCCACTGGGGGTGAGCGGAGCTCACTAGTGCTTACCTCGGGAGGCACTGGGCTTGCCCTGGTGGCCATCAGGGAAGGCTTCCTGGAGGAGGCAGCCAGGTCTAAGCTGTGCCTTGGAGGGTGAGCAGGACTTTGAGGAGGGAGTGGTATATATGCCTCAGGGCCTTAGGGAGGGATTGGTCCACAGCATAAGCGACAGGTTGGGGGCAGTGGAGGACATGGTGTGGCCTCAGAGGCCTTGCTTGGGAGTTGGAGCATCGAGGTCTGGGGGAAAGCAGGCTCCAGCTTGCCTCGGCTTCGTGCCCCTGCCTTGGGACTGGCAGGCTGGGTGGAGGTCCCTCCGTGCCTGGGGTGGCCTCTGAGACCCCCAGGGTCATCCCTGAAGCAGCCCTTCCCTCAGAGGCTGGGTTTCCCAGCTCACAATGCCCCCCTGTCAAAGCCCTATTTTCTCACCTTGAGGCGACCCCAACACATCCCAAAAGACAATGGGGGAGCCTCCCATGGCCTCCTGAGGTCTCCCAACAAAGCCAATGAGGCCACAACTCCAGCCTGGCTAGGGTCCCCGAGCTCAACCACACTGCAGTCCTGGGAGCTCACTCCCGCCCTGGAGCCGAGATGGGCAGGGGCAGGACAATGTCACCCTGACTCAGTCCGGTGTCCGGGGAATGGAGGAAATGGGCCGGAGCCACAGCCCTGGCCGAGGACACCAGGCTGGCCTCCAGCAACGGCTCTCTCCCACAGAGGAGCTCCTCGGCCAGGCTGAGAAGGAGGGCTGGGAAGAGCAGCTGACCAAGGTAGGGAGGGAGCCCAGACCACAGGGGACGCCAGCGTGTGTGGGGAGGGGGGCCCCACTTCACGGGTGAGCACTTGGCACAGGGCAGGGGTCCAGCATATACAAGGCCCTTCCCACCCCTCCTGGGGGCGGGGTCCATGACTGAGGGGCCAAGGGGACAGAGTGGCGGATCTCTGAGCTGGGCAGGAGGGAAGCAAGGTGGGGTAGACTAAAGCCGCTGGAGCCGAGGATTGGGGTCCATGCGGGTCTGCCTCTGGCCACCCACCCAAGTGAGGGCCTGTGTGGCTGGGAGGAGGGACGTGGGACCCCAGCTGACCTGTGTTCAAGTCCAAATTCAACCAGTCACAGCCATGTGACCCAGCTGACCTACCTGGCCTCTCAGTACCTTAGTTTCCTCATCTGCCAAATGGGGATGAAAGCACCAACTCTAGTGTGTGCTGTGAGGGTGTAGGAAAAACTCCATCTAAAGGGTTTGGTAAGTGTCCATTCTTGTTATCACGTGGTAGCCGCAACGCAGCCCTGATTACCTGTATTCTGGTAGAAATAAGACCAGCAGCAGAAGCAGCAGCAGCAATGCAATTAACAGACACTGAAGACAGAAAATCACTCAGGGTATAGACTTGAACAACCTAATTAACCAGATTGATCTCATTGACACTCCTTTCAAAAGTAAACAGGACATTCACTGAGCGAGATTCATGGCTGGGCCATATGCAACATTTCAATAAACTTAAAAGGACGGAAATCAAGCAGAGTACATTCTCGGCCCAGAACATAAATTAAAGATCAATAGCAAAAGCAGCCCTGGAAAACTCTCAAATATTTGGAAATTAGACAGCACACTTGAAAGGAACGCATGGGTCACAGGAGAGACCGCCCGGGGAGCTTCGGCAGGACTTGAGCTGAATGATAAGGAGAACACGGGCTAGGGAAGCGGCTGGGGCCGGACAAACGCGGCGCTGAGGGAGAAATCTCTGTTTTAAATGCCGGTGTTAGAAACGCAGCCAGGTGTCCGCTCTGCTATCTAAGCCTTCATTGCAAGGAGCTCTAGACTAGAGGAGGGCCCGGGCTTGGTGCCACAGTTGGCTGGAGCACCGTCCCACGAACCAAAAGGTGTCAGGTTCGATCCGGGTCCGAGCACAGGCCAGGGTTGCGGTTCCATCCCCCGTCAGGGCACGTATGGGCGGCAACCAATTGAGGCTTCTCTCTCCCGTTGATGCTTCTCTCCCTCTCTCCCCCTCTCTCTGTCTCTCTCCTTTCCTCTCCCTGTCAAATTAATTAAAAACTTAGCCTCAGCTGAGGATTGTTTAATTAATTAATTAAATTTAAAAATGCTTTGTATTAAAAATTTAAAAGCTAGAGGAGGACTCAAAGTTTGTAAAGGGACAAAGGATAGGGAGTGGGGGATTCAAACAGGACAAAGTGACACACTCCCTGATAGGTTAATCCGAAAATGAGGACCAAACCCAGAGCCCCAGCGTCAGGGAGGACACAGGGCCGCGCCCGCAGCCTCACTCCCCCAATGGCAACGACCGAATGCCGTTCCAGTGACCTGGGCCGTTTAAGAGAGAACAGCCAAGTGGCCTGAAAAACACCAAGGGCCAGGCTGACCCCAGGAGACCCAGCGGCTCTGAGCAGCTGGACACACAGCCCCACACCCGCCCGCAGACACCTCCAGGGGCTCGCGCTTCCCCAGGGCAGGGAAGTGGCAGCGGGCGAGGAGCCAGGGCACCGAGTGGCTGGGGTGTGCCGGGCCGGCGGGGGGGGCCCCAGCGCGCAGGGAGGGGGGCTCCAGTCCTGCCACCCCCGCCTGCTCACAGATAGCCGTCAAGTCAGTCCAGTTCCTGAACTCGGACGTGTGGTCCAAGGAGCTACAGTGGGCACTCACCAAGCCCGACCGGACACACCAGGAGCAGCCCCCAGAGAAGGTGGGCCACACCGCCTCCCTGCCAGCAGCCTGCTGCCTGCCCACCTGAAGTGGGGCCCGAGAGAAATAGGGGGCAGGGGGGCAGGCAGTAGGACTCAAAGCCCCACACCTGAAGCTCTCCCACTGGGTGGGGGGTGGATAGCATCTCAGAGAGCTGCTACAGGAGCCCCACGGGTCGTCCAGGTGGACAGGGATGGACACAGCAGGGTCAGGCTCAGGACAGGGAGCTGACCGCCCCCCGCCCCCCAGGCCTTCCTGTTTGTCTTCTACGGGCTGATCCTTCAAGCCGAGGACAACCGCAGCATGGTCAGGGCACACCTGCGAGCCCTCCTGGAGACCTCCCACCAGTGGCCCAAGCAGAGGGAGGTGAGGCCAGCCCTCGGCCCGTCCCCAGGCTGGCTGACCCCGAGCACAGGCTTAGCCTGATCCTGGTCACCTGCTGAGCCCTGACCCCAGTCACACTGGAGCCCTGACCCATCACAGATGGAGCCTGTCACGGCTTGGGTCTCCTTTCTCATCACACACCCCGTTCCTCCCTCTGGCTCAGGTCTGCTCTGGGGGGAGGGCGGGGCGCGGTGGGGGTGATGACAGACCTCCAGGGAGCCGCGTCTCCCTCCTGCCCCACCCCACCTCCCTCCAGGCCCCGTAGAGAAGCCTCTGAGGGACTAGACTCAGAGCTGCACGTGCTGAAGAGAGCGCAGGGTGGCGGGTGCATGTCTGTGACCCCAGACAAGTCTCCTCCCTTTCTGGGCCTCAGTTTCCACACCCAGCGAGGGGCCAGGCCTGGCCCTGAGACCCCACGTAGTGGCCCTGCTCCCCCACCGCTTAGGGCATTGCTGTCACGGTGGGGCTGGCCGCAGCGCGCCACCTGGACCATGTGTGGGCCATCCTGGAGCAGTTTGGCCGCAGTGCGCCCGTCAAGTGCAGCCTCCATTGCTTCTCCCCAAAGGTACTGCCCTGGGGTCGCTGGGGCCTCCATGGGGGGCTGGGACATTGAGGCCCCCACCCCCCAGAAAGATCTGAGCCTCCCAGTAGGGTCCTCTGGGGCAGGTGAGGGGCACAAGCTTTGGAACACATGTCCTGGCCCCTGGTTTGGTTCCACCTCTACGTCAACTTGTGGTGTGACCCCCTTGTGCCTCCGTGTCCCCCTTGAATAGTTCCTTCCTCCCTCGCCAGCTGCTGGAATGGACAGGAGCCCTGTTGGGAGGTGCTCTGTGACAGCTCCTGGGGTGGCAGTTGTGGCCACCGTGTATTTATTAGTAGCTCGTTGACCGTGGCCCTTGTCTGAACATGAGACAAGGGCCTGGGGCACCTCCTGCCACTGCTCCACCAGGGCAGTGTCCTGCAGGCCCTGATGCTCCTCATCTGCCCGCCCAGGGCCGGACCTCGGCAGACCTGCGGTGGAAGTGGGCCAGCAGCACCATCCTCCTGGCCTATGGTCAGATGGCGGCCAAGGCCAAGGCCCACATCCTCCCGTGGGTGGACAACATCCTGTCACGGATGATCTTCTTCTTCCGCTGCAGCTCCTGGGTACGTCCAGTGCCCGGGGCCGCCCTCTCCCCCTCAGCAGTGCCTGCGCCATGTGTGACTGTGGCTCTCGCTCTCTCCCGCCCTCCCCACCCCGGTTCTGGGCCTGACCCCAAACGCCAGGACGAGACCCTGAAGCAGAGCTTCCTCACTGCCATCCTCATGCTGGTGGGGGCCATCAGCCGCGACAGTGGCGCCCACAGCTACAAGTTCACCCAGATCTCCGAGCTCCTGGAATGTCTGATGGTGAGCGCCAGGTCCCGGGGCAGACGCGGGCAGGGAGGGGAGCCCTCCCTCAGACCAGCTCATTCCCAAGAAGCACCACTGGGAAAGGGGCGGGGCAGCTGGATTTCTAGAGCATGAATAAGCCCCTCACAGGCTTTCACACCTGGAAGCATATCCATGTCCCCACCTCACTTGGTCCTTTCAGTGACCCTCATCTGGCCAGGTACATGCCCCTAATAGGACGTGGTTGAGGCCCAGAAAAGCCAAAGCCATCCATTCTGCTTATACTGGCCTTGATATGAGCAGGAGTTACGGAGACTGTGACTTCATGGAGCCCTAGGTTAGGGAGGAAACACACACATGAGTGGTGGACAGTCACAAAAGTAATAATAATAGCGTTTCCTGTTTGCTGAGTGCCTGCTGGGACTCAGACACTGCTTTGCATGCCTTTCTTCATGCATAACACGTGCAGCAATGCCATGCTATTTGTGAGCAGCTTGGAGACTTGACCAAGGTCAAGCAGCTAGTAGGTGGGAAACCAGCATTTAGACGTGACCTATCTGAGTGTAAAGTCCACACTCTGGTTCTCTAAGTGGGAGCCAGGGCACCCAGTGGGAGAGGAGCTGGAGCACACAGATCAGACTTGGTGTCAGGAGTGGGATCGGTCCAGACGTGAGTGGCAGCCTTTGCCCGGGCGTTTGCAGGTTGTGATGGAGAAGGAGCCCAAGGACGCGCTGTGCACGCTGACCCGCCAGCAGACCCTCCGCATCATCTCTGGCCTCTGGTAGGCTCCCCAGCCCTACGCACGGCCTTGTTCAGCACCCAACAGCAGCCTGTCAGGTCAGGCGTGCTGTCAGCCTGGCAGCAAGGCAGGGAGGGGTCAGAAGTCAAGGCCCTGCTGGGAAGGGCTGGGCAGCCATGGTGGCCATGGTGGCTGTGGGTGTGCCGCGCATGGAGGCGAGAGCATCTGGTCCTCTAGACACTCAAGGCCAGAGCAGTCAGGGCAAGATCTCGGTCACAGACAGGACCTAGAGCAGGCTCCAGCAGTCGGGGGAGAAAAAACTAAGGAAAACCGAGTCTAGACACGGGAAGGGAGGGAGGCTCAGGGATGCCAGTGTGGGTGGCAGGTCCTGATTTAGCCCTTCACCTACCGGCAGGACCAGGGGGTGCCTGGCCCCCCTACCCTGGCCAGGACAGGGTGGATCTGACTGGGAGGCAGTGGCTCCGGAGTTCAGACTGCATGCTCTCTACCTGCAGAGGGACATGGCAGGCAGGCAGCCGAGCGTCCTGTGGGCCCGGCTCTGCCTGCAGCAGGTGGCAGGTGGAGGTTCCCAAGAGTGGTTAGACCAGGTCCAAATCCCAGTGGAGCGACCGCCATGGGGGAGATACCAGACTGGCCCCGTAAAGGGTGCCCGGGGCTCAGAGCTTCTTGAGTCCCTTACAAATCCCTGTGGAAGCCACCTGCACAGGAAGCCTGCCGCAGCACACAGAGGGGACAGGCTGAGGGGTCAGACAAGCAAGAGGGGACAGAATGTCCAAGTCCCAGGAGGGGCTGTGCTCCAGGATTGCCTACTGCTGGCTGTGCCGGCAGCTGTCCCTTCCCACCCCCAGCTCCTGCGCCCTTCCCTCACCACCTGCTGTCCCCACACAGTAAGCTGAGGCCACCCCTGGACGTGGAGAAGAAATCGCGACTCCTGTCCGTCTGCCTCCGCAGTGTGCTGGCCCTGCCACTGCTGGACGTCCTGGAGAAGCACACCTGCCTCTTTCTGGAGCTGCCCATCATACAGGTGCAGACCAGCACCTGCCCCCTCCTCCCAGGGGGCCCTTGGGCAGGGTACCAGCTCTGCCCGCTGTTCGTGCCTTGGAAGGGAGCTGGTGTTAACTGAGCACCTGCTGCATGCCAGGCCCTGCGTTTACCTTTCCAGAGAGCTGGGGGGAGCTCCCCAGGGCATCCAGGGAGTTGGTGGCCAGCGCCCAAGGGCTCTGCTCTGATGGGCTCTGATGGAGGTGGGCTAGGTCATTTCTGTGGTCCCTCCCTCCCTGGGCATGCCTGGCAAACCAAGCAGAAAAGGTTGGGGGCCTCATGTGGGGGCCAATCACTGGCCGCAGCTGTATCACTGGCCAGAACCACTGTGCAATGAGAATGTGAGCTCTTGTGGGAAACCTACTAGGATGTTCCTGATGGTGGAGGCAGAGCCGTAAACGGGGCAGCACAGGGCCTCTGCGGGCCACACGCCCAAGAGCCAGCCCTGCTAGAAGTGACCTTGCCTCAGCCACGGAGAGCCTGTGCCCTCCTGCCCAGCCTCCCCACCTGCCAGACTGGGGTTGTGATGCGTCCCCTCCTGGGCACGCTCTCTAGTGGGCAGCCTGGCCTGCTCAGCCCCACACGAGCCTCCAGTCACCCTCTGCAGCTGGCTCCTGACCGGTTCCTTGTCCCCACACAGAACCTCTACAGCAGCACCTCAGAGGCCCTGAACCAGCTGCTGCAGACCTTCATAACGCAGAACCCCACAGCCGAGGAGCTGCACCTCCTTCTGTCGGTGAGGCGGGGGAGCGGTGGCCAGTGCAGGGCTGGACACAGGCAGGTTTGAGCCAGAGAGCAAACACAGGAGGATGTCCCAGAGGAGACAGGGCCTGAACTGGGGCTGGGGAGTGGCCCAGGAGACTTGAGAGCTGTCCTCTTCAGGGATCACAGTGACTTGGGACACTAGTGGGCAGGAAGGCACAGGGCAGGTGCATCCAGGTGGTAAGTTGGCCTTAAATGCCACACTAAAGGAGTTGGTGAGAAAATGCGCCACAGCTCTGGCCAAGGTCTGCCCTCCCAACCCCCAGAGAATGTCCCCTGCAGCTGCGTTCCCAGCTGTAAAGGGGTCTCAGGAGCCCACAACCCCCATTCTCTCTCCTGCCCTCCAGGGGTCCCACCTGGACAGGAGGAAGACAAGTCAATAGGCAGTGACAGTATCCAGAGGCAGGTCAGAGGTCAAGGCCACTGGGACTTCACCCTAATGAGGACTAAGGAGATGGAAAAGGAAGGGGAAGGAAGGGAAGGGGAGGACCCTGCAGGCAGCGGCACACAGAGCAGTGAACAGTGTACATGGGGCAGTGGGCCCAAATGGAGAGCGGTTACATATGGCCAGGACACGGGCAGGGTGCTAAGTGAGGGCAGGTCAGCAGGGGCCAGCCCTTGGATGACTGGGGGTTCACGGAGGTGCGGAGAGCGGCTGAAGCAGGGACTCAACCTGGGAAGACATGTGGAAGTTGGGGTGTGTGAGCGTGGCTGGGAGGCAATGCCGTTCGCATCTGCACTCACCTCAAGCTGCAGAGGAGCACGTCCCTCCCCTGGGAAAGTGCGTGACAAACGACAGCAGTGCCAGAGTGGCTGCCTGCCACCAGGAGAACTCACCGATGTCCTAGTGCATCGCCGGGTCACAGAACCCCCAAATACTGCTTACCCTCCTCCCGCTTCGGAACCACTGCTCTGCGCACATATCGCCTTAACGAAGAGACTCGCATTTGGCCTAAAACTGTTCAGTGTAACTGTTTCACGGGCCTCGGTACCCCTTTATAACTGGGCGTTCACGTGGTGCGCAGAAAAGCACCGCTCTGGAAAGGGGCGCGCTGTGCGAGGCGGGTTAACAACCAGGCGCCTCCGCAGGCTTTGAGCAGCAGCGGGGCGTCAGCGACAAAAGGAGGGAAACACTCCCCTAGGAGCCCCGCTGCCTGGGCCGTGGGCGGAGACTGTGCGGGGAACAAAGGAGGAGGACCTGGAGAGGTGCAGGGTGAAGGGGGCGGAGCCTGAGCCCAGGGTGGGCGGGGCCTGCGCCGAGGTGGGCGGGGTATGCGGCGAGGGTGCGGCCCTGCTGTGGGTGAGCCGAGCCGGGGTCCGAGGCTGCAGCACCCCTCCCTGACCCCCCCCCAACCGCAGCACCTGTACGTCTGGCTGGCGTCGGAGAAGGCGCACGAGCGGCAGCGGGCTGTGAACAGCTGCGTGGGCCTCCTCAAATTCCTGAGCCTCAACCTCTACCTGGTCGTGAGTACGCCACACCCCTCTGCTGTCCTCGCCAAACCGCCCCTCCCAGGGCTTGCCAGGGTTCCTAGGGTTCAAGGCCCCCTGCGCCCCGCCACCAGTGCAGCGTGGCTCCATGAGTGCCCTGGGGCGGCCAGGTGATCCCCCTTATTACATAGGAGGAATCAGGCCGGACTGGGACTTCAGGACCTCTCAAGTCCTCCCAGCTGGGCTCTGCCCCCGGGTGCCATGACCCTTGACCCAGGAGGCTGGGCACTTGTCAATGCCCCTTGAAGCTCCACCCTGCGCCTCCGTCTCTCACCCACGGAGTGGGAGGCAATGGGTCCTCCTCAGAGGGGTACAGTGGGGGCCAGGAAGGGGCTGGTCAAGTGTGCGGCCAGGCCCCAGACCAGGGGTACCCACCATCCCGCCGCCCTCCGTCCGCCATGACCCCCATCAGGTCACGGGTCTCCGCTTACCCCCATCCGTGGTTACCCAGGGCGTGAGCTGTGCTTCATCTGTCAGCCAGAATCAGCATGAACTCCACGGGGAGCCACATGGGGAGATAAGGAAATTAGTTCCCCACCTGAGGCCTGGCAGGCCTGCCCGTCTCACCAGGGTGGAGGGGCGGGCATGGTGTTGGGGAGCGAGGTCTGCTCTGCAGCAAAGCCCACCGCAGAGCCCTCCAGCTTTCCGATGACGAGGAGGACCCTCTAGAGGGGTTCAAAGTGGCTTCAATTTACTCACAATCAATTTCCACAGCACAGAAGTGGGACTAGGGTGAGGCCCTTGCCTCAGGCGTAACATTTATGGGGGCAGTCAAGATCAGTACTATTTTAATGTGACGTTTGAAACAATTAACTCAGCAAACTGTGGCCCATGGGCTGGCTGCCTGCTGTTGTAAGTAAAGTTTTATGAGAACCAGGCCTGGCGCTAGGGTGAGACCAGGGTGGGGGGAGGGGCAGGGAGCGCACAAGGTCACCGGAATGTAGAGTCCAATGCTGTCTTTATTTACAGTTTTGAAACTTATTTCATCATGGGATTTTTCCATTCATTTTGATTTGTCTAAATATTACATGAACATGTTCTTCCTCTTGATTCCTGAGTGTTTTTGGCCACCCCCTAAATTTTGCCCAAGCCCGAGTGCCAGCCAGCCCTACCACATGGAGGGAGGGTGTCCATCTGACACTGTCCATGCTGGCGTGAGGGTGTGGCAGGGTGGGGGCTCCATAGGTGGCCTCTGCCATCAGGGGTTCCCCTGCACTCCCCACAGCCAAAAGAAGATTTCAAAGGGGCCGGGCAGCTGGTGGGAACGCTGGGGATTCTGTGTCAGGACCCAGACAGGGCCACCCAGCACTGCAGCCTGGAAGGGTTGGGCCACCTCTACCAGCTCCTGATGCGCCAGAGAGGTGAGCCTCCACAGGCCGCCCGAGCGGCCCCTCCCACCTCAGGACAGCCCCTGCCAAGCCCACACCAGCACCCCTGAACCCAAGTGCCCCCCGATCTGCCCCAGACGCCCCTCTAACCTCAACCATCGCACTGTGATGGCCCCACCTGGACCCCCAGAACCTCTGTGAGTCTCATGCCCAAAACTGGGCGCAGGCCTGACCCTGATTACCAGTGGTCGCACCCTAACTCCTGCCCATCCCAGTCTAGACCCTCAGCGCCCCTCTGCGCCACACTCACAGCTGCCCAATGCTGCCTCTGTCCAGCAGAGTCTTCGCAGGTAGAAGTGCTGGTCCCTGAGCAACGTCTCCAGGCCAGCACGGGTGGAGCCCTGCTCTGCAGCAGTGGAGACCAGGAGGCCATGCCCCCCGTGCCCCAAGAGGTGGCATTCACAAAGGACCAAATCTTCCAGCTTGGCAGCTCCCAAGTCATCAAGGTCAAAGCCCTTAGAATCGTGGGCAGATCCGGGTGGGGGGCTGTGGCCATGCTCTGCTCCGACCCCCACCGCCACCCCCTCTGATAGAGATCCGACTGCTGGCTCAGCCTGGCTGGACCCAGGGGGTCAGCACCTGGGCCAGGGTGTGGGAATTAAAACCTAGGCCAGGATCTCGCCTCCGTCTTTGGTGGTTCACTGAGAGCTTTAAGAGGAGCCCCTGCCCCTGGACTGGAACAGGAGAGTTGGGGAGAAAGGAGCTGGGCACAGACTCTGGGGTCAGCAGCCGGGCTTGAGTCCCAGCTGTGTCTCTCAGGGCTTTGACCTTGGACAAGCCCCTTCTCTCTGAGCCTCAGTCTTCCTCTGTAAAATGGGCACAGTGGTGCCAGTGACACCCCAGGCTCCGTGAGCAGCCAACCAATGCCACTGTCACTCAGCTGTCATGGTTAGTGTTCTCTGAGGCACCAGGTGACATCCGTCACTTTGAGTCTGATCTTTACAGGGTGACCACTCTGTGGAAATAGTCCTGCCCTCCTCGTTCTCACAGGGGCCTCTCCTAACCCTCTGGACGTCAAACTCCACCCCTGTGACAGCCTTGCCTGTCTCTCCTCCCCAGCTGTTATCTGGTCGTCTGGTCATCTGGTCTACCTCGGCCAGCTCCTCCTTGGTCAATGGCTTGTGGGGGAAAGAGGGTTGTCCAGTGGTTCCTAGTGCCCCTTTCATCACCATAGTGAAATCCTGTATCTTTGTGACACTTAGTATCAGATTTGAGTTGCACTCCTTTCTGAAGATGAGTGAGGCTGAGCCCTGGGTGTGGCTGGGCGCTGGGCGTGGACAGGCTGTGTTGCACAGGCCTCGTGTCTGCATGGCTAGGTCGTGATGTCACTGCCATGGCAACTCCAGCCTGCCCATTCTTGCTGTTGAACCCGTGGCTAATGAAGACCATGTACTTGGCTTGTCCACCTCCTGTTAGACCTTGTGCACCCCAGCCCAGAAGCGGGGAACTCAGCATGGCCCAGCCCAGGGCTGGTGGTAGAGCCAGCCTTCAATAAACACCCATTCAGTAAAGTCGACCCAAATGATAAAGGAGGAGTCAGGGCCCGGCAGGTTCTGAATCTAGTCCTGGCTGGCTCCGGGCGCCAGTCCTCTGCAGCTGCAGGGAGCTCTCGGTGAGGCTGGTCGTAAGAAGATTAGTACAGAAGAGCTAAAGCCCTGAGGAGGGGGCTGTAGGCAGAGGCAGAGCAGGAAGGGAGGGTTCCGCTGGCCACCAGCACCGTGGGGACCCGTGGTGAAGGAACCCCAGAGCATTCAGGCCCTCGGGTGGGCTGAGTTACTAGGAGCATAGCATCCAGGACCGGGGGAGGAGCAGTCAGCCCCCGTCTGCACTGTCCCTGAACACAGAGTGGGGGTTCCACTCTGGAGCTCCCTTGGACACGTGACAGTGTGGACAGGAACACGGAGAAGGGAGAGGATGGGATGGTCTGCTAATCAAGGGATGGTATATCTCAGAAGGTTTGAGGAACAGATCTGGGTTCTAGTCCCAAGTCTGTCCTTGATTCCAGTGTGGTCTGGATACACTACACCTTCATCACTACCACCACCTTTATCACCACTATCACCACCACCACAACCATCATCACCATCACAACCACCACCACCACCACCACCATTGACATCACAATCATCATCACTGTCACCATCATCACTGTCAGCATTACAACCACCACCACCACCATCACTGCTGTCATCACCATCACCATCGCCACCATCACAACCATCACTATCACCATCACCGCCATCATCATCACCATCATCATCACAACCACCGTCACCATCATCATCATCTTCATCCTCATCACTACCATTATCACCATCACCATCACCACCTCTTTCACTACCATCCCCACCAGCGCCGTCACCACTGCCACCAGTCCTACATTACGGTCACCCCATCTCACATTCAGCATCTCAAAAGTATCTACCAATCCTGAGATTATAGTATGTAGGATTCTGAGTATCTAACCACCATTCTGAGTTGAGTTTCTTCACAAACATTCTAAGTAGTAGAACTTAGCAAAACTTTAACATTTTAGGAAACTGTTTTAATCTAACCAATGTTCTAACCAGATTTGTAATAGCCTGATATTCTCTTTAAAAAGTTCATATAAACTATAAATATTCCACTGAAATTACTTTAACATTCTAACAAACAACTAGTAACCTAACACTCTCACAAAAATTTTACTAAAATTTTAGAATAAGATTCTAATAAATATTCAAATATCCATTATGTAGCACTTATGTCTACATCTAATAAACATACAAATATTCTAACATACTTTCAAATATTTTAACAAATGTCCTAACGTGCAAAGAAACATTTTATTGTTCCTGTTATTCTTGTAGACATTACCATTTTCTATCAGGCTTCCCAACTATCACCCTATCACCAGCATTTTATCTCCCTCTGATTATCAGATGCTCCAAGTCAGAGCCTTCTGATAGAACTTTCTAGAAGGACAGAAGTGTCTATATCTGCATCATCCAAGGCGGCCACTGGTCACGTTTGGCTATGAGCACTTAAAATGTGATTGGTACAACTAAGGAACTAATTTCAAATTTTACTTAATTAAATTAAGTTTAATTAGCTATGTGTGACCGGCAGCCACCACACTGGGCAATGATGCTCTAAGTATTTCTGGAAGGTTCCACCTGAGCGGCCCCAGGATGACCTAGCCCTCCCCCTCAGAGACTGTGGTCTGAGGCTGGGGAGCAGGGGCCCCACCCCCACCTTGCCTTTCCCCAAGAGCCTCGTTATGACCCTGAGTAGCTCATGGTCTGGTATCGACAGTGACAGCCACCTCCCTGACCCTTTGGTGCTGCTCCTGGGAGGATGCGGGCAGAGAGCCGGCAGAGCCAGAAGCCTGGGTTCCAGACCCAGCCCGGCCTCGCCCGGCTCACGCTACCCACAGTGAGGGCAGCCCATGCCCCTCTTGAAGCCTTGGGGCTGGTCCAGGTGACCTCGAAGGTCCTTACAGCTCTGAAGTTTGGTTGCTCTTGATTAAAACGCTGTAGGTGGGGGCTGGGGCCTTGTGTGGGAGCAGCCAGCTGGGCTGAGGCCAGCAGTGAGGAAGTCCATGAGGGGGGACAGGGCAGAGGAGGGGAGGACAGGAGGCTGGCCAGGCCGCGTGGGTCCCGGGAGAAGCACCGGGGTTTGAGCGAGGGAGGGAGCTGGTCGCTGTCCTAGGACGGGCGTTACGCCTCCCCTTCTGCCCACCGCTCCCTCCGCCCCAGGCTGTGGTTCTCTCAGAGAGATGCGGAGATGATCCAACCGCATAATGGGGTGCACATGTGGGGGGCCCAGAGGAGCAGGGCTCGGGAGCACGCAAGTGCTGGGAGACTTGAGGCCCTGGAGCTTGGGAGAAGGGGTAGGAGCAAAGGCGGGAAGAGGCGACCCACACTGATGGCCACCTCCACACCTGCCGCTGCAGGAGGCCATGAAGCGCCTGACGTTAGCAGAGCTGACCAACCTCGCCTGGACCGCCATCAGAGGCCTGGGCTCCACCAGCCCCTTCCGTGTGCAGGCGGCCGCCAACATGCTACTCACCACCGTCCAGGAGCACGGGGCCCGGCTGGAGACCGTGAGGGGCCGGGGGCCACGGGGGGGCCGGCCGCGATGGGGCAGGGGCGGGGTGGCCCGGCAGCAGCACCCAGGGGCTAGGGCCTCCGGGCCAAGGCGTGGCCTCGAGCCTGAGCCCGATGGAGGAGACACAGGCCCGACCTGACGGGTCCGGGGAGGGCGGGAGGGAGGCAGGGAGGGGCCAAGCAGGGGTTCTGGGGCCCCGGGCGGTGTTTGCAAGGTCAAGGGGCAAACACACATTGACTGAGCAGTAGTATGGGACATGGAGAAGGAGGGGGCACAGCCTGGACCCTCCAGGAGCCCCTGGTCTGACAGAGGGGACAGACCCCAGACAGATAAGTCCCAGACAGCACAGGAAAGGCAAAGGCAAAGGAGTGTGCCTGGCAAGGTGGAGCCCCCAGAAAGAGGGGGCCCCCAGGCCCTGCAGATGAAACCTCGGTGGGTGATGTTAGATCCGAGGCAGCAGAAGGAGGGCGCCCCAGGCCCGGGGAACAGCGTGTGCCTGTTCAGGAGATGACCCGGTGGCTGTGTCTGACCCCTCCCCTGACCGGGCAACATTTCATCAGAGTTGGAAGACCCCAGATACCTTGTGAAAGGCAGAGGGCGGTCTCCCTCCCAGACGGGGCGTCCCCTGCTGACCGCGGGTCCAGGGCAGGCCTGCACCTCCCCCCGCACTGCCCGCTCGGGAGGGGACCACCTCTGAAGGGGCCCCAGGCTCCCCGGGGTGGGGCCTCCCTCCCTCCCCGTGGGCTCCCCAGGACGGGCCCCCTCCGAGTGCAGACCGGCTCTCCCCCACGCCCGCCCTCCCACACAGGTTGCCAGCCTGGGCCGGGCCATCCACCTGCAGCTCCGCTCGGTGCGCGTCCCCCAGGCCATGGAGGACGCCCGGCGCGCCGTCACGCTGCTGGCCCGGAGCCACGCGCCCGAGCTGGTGGCTGCCTTCCTGGACTTCTCCGTAGCCCTGGACAGGTGCCCGGCCGTGCTGCCCTCCCTGCCCTCTCCACCCCCAGCGGCGCCCTCTGGCCTGTCCCCTCCCGGTCTGTGAGGAGCCCCAGGAACCTGCTCATTCACGGGGCACCTGCTGGGGTGGGCCTCAGAGAGGCCCCACTCACCATCGTCCTATCCGTGCTCCCTATGGAACGCCCCTGCGCAAGCCTCAGCCACCCGTCACTTGTGGGGAGAGGGCCCCTCACAAACCCCCAGCCGACACCAGAGCCTCCTTCCTTCCCGCTCCCCAGGGGCTACCGCACCCTCCGGGTGGGGCTGGCTTCCTCCCGCAGCCTCAGACCCGAGCCGGAGGTGGGCTGGGGTCCTCGTCCTCCCCGGAGCCTCCGCTCTGAATGCCAGGCCCTCGGTCTCTGCCGCCGGCCACACGCCATCCCCCGTGCTCGCACCGCGCGTCCTGGACGCCGTGGCTGCTGGTCGCAGACGCCCTGGATCCCGGGGGTGGCAGCCTTCCCGTCACCCTGCCCGCTCGGCGCCTGGCCCTCCTGCTCCCACTCGGCCGCCCACTCCCCCGGCGCCCCCCGCCCTCGGTCCCCTCCACGCCCAGCACCTCTCCCGCTTCCACCCACCTTCACAGCTCACGCCCTCCGGACCCGAGGGGCCTCCCTCTCCCAGCCCCTCACCCGGCCGCTCTCCCGCCATGGCAGGACTCCAGCCTCGCACTCAGTCCCGGATCGCGCCCCCGGCCCCGCCTGCTCTGCCTCCTCAGCCGGCGGAACCCAGCCGGGCTTCAGCTTCGCCCCTGCAGTGAGCGGCCTGTGCAGGAAGGGGCCCCCCGCCGCGTTTGCCCTGCCAGCTGCCCCCCGGAGAGTCCCGGGCGCTGTGTCGCCCGGCCCCAGGCCGCGCCCCCCCCCTCCTGCGCCGCACACCCCGCTGCCGACCTTGCCCCTGTGGTTAGTGGTTCCTGGTTTTACTGCGTCGTGCTCAGAGGCTGCCGTCTGCAGTGCTGTCTGTAGCGTTGCCGCTTTGTGAAGTGTGCCGGCCTTTTAAACAGATCTCCTGAATGTTCTCTGGGCACTTGAGGTGCGTGGATATATACCCACAAGGTCTACCTTGGTCGTGTGGTTTCGGTCTTCCATGTTCGTTCTTACCGGCGGCCACGGTCTTACCGGCAGCCACGGTCTTACCAGCGGCCACAGTCTTACCGGCAGCCACGGTCTTACCAACTCCACGGTCTTACCGGCAGCCACGGTCTTACCAACTCCACGGTCTTACCAACTCCACGGTCTTACCGGCATCCACGGTCTTACCAACTCCACGGTCTTACCAACTCCACGGTCTTACCGGCATCCACGGTCTTACCAACTCCACGGTCTTACCGAAGTCCACGGTCTTACCGGCGGCCACGGTCTTACCAACTCCACGGTCTTACCGGCATCCACGGTCTTACCAACTCCACGGTCTTACCAACTCCACGGTTTTACCAGCAGCCACGGTCTTACCAACTCCACGGTCTTACCGAAGTCCACAGTCTTACCGGCGGCCACGGTCTAACCGGCCACGGTCTTACCGGCGGCCACGGTCTTACCCGCGGCCACGGTCTTACCCACAGCCACGGTCTTACCGACTGGTACTGAGGGCGGTGCGTCAAGTCTCCTGCTGTGAGTATGTTTCTGTCCGTCTCCTCCCCCCTCCGGCAGCTTTTACTTCATAAAGGGGCTGCCATGTTAGTGGAGGCAAAAGCACTCATAAATGCCCTACTTTCTCACGAGTTGTGACGTTCAGCATTAAGGAGTGCCCCGCCTCGTCCCCTCCTGCGCTCTGAAGGCCTGCATTCCACGTTGTCTGCTGTCAGGGCACTGCCCCTGCTTTCTTGTTCTTCCCACTCCCCCAGCAGGTGTCTGTCCGGTCCCTGACCTTGCCCTTCCAGAATCCGGTTGTTGTAGGTGTTATCTCAGATACAGCATGGCACGCGGTCCTGACTTATGCTCCCGATGGAAAACCCTTTTCTTTTAATAGATGAGTTCATTCCAATGAGCATCACTTACTGCTCTGACAGCTATGCTGGGCCTCAGCTCAGTCATAACATTCTGTAATTGCGTATTTTGTTGCATTTGTCACATCTCTTCTACGACATGCGCATTCTTGGACCATTAGAGCCTTTTTGATTCAGAGGAGGAAGTGTTTGTTCCAGACATTCCCTTGGTACTGACCTGTCTCAACGTCCCCCGCCCCTTGTTCTGTTACTTAACCTTTAGTGTCTGGTTTTCTCATTTTTATTGATACTCTAACTCCTACATGTTGCCCACATGCCCATCAACGGGGTTACTCTCTTCTTCCCTCGGACCCGCATTGCCCCCCAGGTGCTTGATCCTTTGTCAAGATCTGCAGTCTCGTCAGCCACCCTCACCCCGTGTTCGTTACCCGTAGGTACGCGCACTCAGCTCCGTCACTTTGCTGGAGTTACCCAGTCACCTCTCAGCTGGACGACACTCCCCTGGTGACAGCCCTCAGGAAGGGCTCCTGGCTTCAGGCCCAAGCCCGCCCCCACCTCGGGGTCTGTCTGTTGCCGTGTGCTTAAATGCAGGGCAGCCTGCTGGACAGGAGACCCTGGGTTCGCGCTTTCTTTAATGAGGCATTTAATAAACACTGCTCGGTTGTGGCCTCGTTTTGTCTTTGAAAAGTCTGATGAATTATATGATCTTTTAGCCCAGAAACCTTGCTCCTTTTTTTTCCCTTTATCTTTGAAATAGAAGAAGTTGGCTAAGAAATGTCTCAGAGTTGATCATTAATTTTCCTGGGTCCTGGTGGGTTCCTGGAACGCGCAGATTTAAGTGTTTTGTCTCTGAAAAGCTCTCTTGTTGACGGTGTTAGATGTGCGTTCTCTTTCGTGGTTGGTTTTCTTCTTCAGGGAGCCCAGGAACTCAGACGCTGCTCCTCCCTCACGTCTCTCGTTCCCACGCCGTTCTCGCTCCTGCCGGTGACGCCTTCCTTAAATTCACTTTCATCCTCGCGACTGTTTTACTGCTCTTCCTCATCCGAGTCTTATCTCTCTTAGGCACCTTGGTGGTGGTGGTGGTGGTTTTTCTGAGATAATTTTGTCACTTCTTCCATCTCGTCCCTGAATTCAGCCAAGTCTCTTTTCCTTTCTTATTTACGTATCTTCTTAAGTTTATAATCCGAGGTGGGCGTCTGCGTCTTCAAACGCTTGTTCCAGGGCCCTTACCTGTATTTGGACAGCCATCTTGCAGCTTTTTCTGCATCGTGGTGGCTTCCTGGGGGCAGTCCCCTCCTCCCAAGTGATTGTGTCTCCGGATTTCTTTGCAATCGCTCTGTGGATCTGTTCATTTTGCTCCGGTTCCTATAAGACGCTATTGGAGCCTTTCTAGGATTTCGAGGACAACGGCACCCTCTTCTGTCAGCACAGCAGAGCCAGGTATAACCAGGGCGGTTCTTTGGTTTGGCAGCAGGTGAAAGCGTCGCGTGTCCTCCAGGGCGCTGGGCTCTCTTTTCTCTTTTGGCCCCTTAGGTGTTTCCCTTTCACCACTGAACTTCCAAAGGGGGCTTCTTTCTTTCTGCCCCTTTTCTCTCCTCCAAGCTGTCCGTGTTGAAGCCGGCCCTTCGCCCTGGACGTGGCGCTCAGTCCCTTTCCTGCCGTGGTCGGCCCCCGTCTGCATCGCCTTGGGGGTGCTTAGGGAGGGTGCGCTGGGTCGGTGTTTTTCTTTTCTGTTCACAGTGGCGCTGGCGTTGGGGATTCTCTGAGTTCAGTTTCTGTGTCGTCTTTTCCCTTTTCTTGCTCCACTTGTTTTTCAAGGAATTTTTTTTTTTTTACTTTTAGAGACGGGGGAAGTGGGGGAGAGGGAGAGAAATGTCGATGGGAGAAACATCCACCAGTTACCTTCCATAGGCGCCCCAACCGGGGGCCAAACCCACAACCCAGGCGTGTGTCCTGACCGGGAATCGTACCGGCAACCTTTAGCTTTGCGGGCCGATGCCCAACGTCCTGAGCTACACCGGCCGGGGCCTCCAAGGACAGTTTGAGAGGCGGGAACCCAGGCCACCACCACGGCCTCCAGCTGCCCAGAAGTCTATCGTTCAACTTTTCTGTGTTGGAATTTATTTCTGACTTCCATCCTCGGAAGCATTTTCCAGACTTCAGCGTCTATGAAGTGGCAGCGTGTGTGACATGGGTGATGCCTTGCGTAGCTGCTCTGTCACCTGGGGGCACGACAGCCTGGGGACATTTCTAATTTAAACTCTCTGCCGGAGGTCCCTGGAGGCCACACTTGGGCTGTGAATCAGGCCCCATAACAGGTTTTGTGGTCGAATCCCCGGGGGGCCTGTCCCCTTCCACGCGGTGCGCTGGCCCCAGCACGCGTGGGTCCCCGCTGCACCCCTGCCCAGCAGGCGCTCTGTGCTGTCACACTTACACTGGACAGGCAGCCCGTGGGGTCCCGGCTCCAGGGGGCTTACACGCCCATCTCGGGTAATTTTTCTTTCTTTGAAGTACAGGAAATAATACAGTGTGTCCGGAAAGCGTAAACACAGAGAACTGCGTACTCTGTGCCTTCCCAGTATCCTGGTGTGTGGCTTTTTTCTCAGCCTAGTGTGTTAGGGTGCATGCCAACATGTGCCGCGTCCTCGGGGGGAGGCTCCCCGACTCCTGAGCCGCGTGGCTCCCCCCAAACAGCCTCAGCTCCGTGCCGCAGCTTGCCCGACCGCCCCCCTTCAAACTGTCCACGCCAGAGGCGCCTCCCACTGCCCCGTCCCCGGCACTTGGCGTCTGGCACACCCTTGTTTGCTGCCCCTGCCAGACGGTAGGGGGCCACTCCCCCACGGTCAGGGGTTTTTCCTGGACCTGTCACTGCCGGGTCCCCTGGGACGTGGCCTGTATGGGACCGTGCTCAGCACACACACGCCGGCTGAAGAATGGGCGCCCCCGGGGAGCAAACTAGAAACCTTGCCCCTGGGAGTCGTTGCCCGTGAGCCTCAGGAGGCAGCTTTGCCCTGAAGGGGTGCAGTGACTAGCCCACGGTCACTCAGGCAGCGCAGGGCAGGGAGGGCTTTGCAGCCCGGGCCCTTCTGACTCCAAAGGCCCTGTTCTTCCCAGCTGGGCTGTGACCACACCGGGCGTCTCCCGGAGTCCTCCAAGCTGCCGTACCCACCCAACCCAGGGTCGGACGGGACTGGGGCGGCTTCCCAGGGCTCGAGGGTGAGGGTGGCTGTCTTAAGGCCGGGGTCGGAGCTCACCCTGTCCACCCACCGTGGCCCTCCCAGCCCCACCCCCCATTCCGGAGTCCCTCCTGCCCCTCCAGCGCCTGCCATCCAGCACTCAGGCCCAAAGAGCACCGAGCACAGGAAGCAGAGGGTGGTCAGAGTCTCCTCCCTCTTGGGAGCCCCAGGGCTGCCTGCCTCCCCCGGGTCTCACAAGGCCATGCCCTAGGACCAGGTGGAAGGGTCATTGGACCATGCAGGCTGGGCCCAGTCCCAGCTCCCCAGTTGCGGGGCAGAGTCCCAATCAGTCACCCCCTTTCTCCAGTCCTCAGTTTCCCCATCTACAAAATAGGCACAAGGATACTGCCCAGATCTTCACATACCAGTGATGGCCCCTAACTTGACTCCAGCTGGGCCGGGGGTTAGCTGGACCCCAGCAAACACAGGCCTCGGAGGAAGTAACCAGAGCAGGCTTTCAGGAGGAAGAGGCTTCATGGCGACTCCCAAGGCAGAGTGGAAGTAGGCCAGTGAGGAGAGGGGCTCCAGGCATGAGAATGATAGCATATGTGGGGATCCAGAGGCAGGAGAGGAAGGAGGTCAGAGGGCAGGGGTCAGACGGTGAAGGCTTTGAGTGCCAGCTGGACTTGTCCTGCCAGTACTTGGTGACAGACAGGGGGTCCTCAGCTGGGGTGAGAGGGGCCTGGGAGAAAGACCCTGAACGTGAGGAGACCTGGGACCAAGGACCAGGGGCACCTCCCATGTCCCCCCCGGCCACGTCACTCCAGACACCAGAGGCCCTGGTCATGGTGGCACCTTGACATGGCGGATCCCTCTTGGCCTCTCTCTGCCCACAGCCACACCTTCCAGCTGTGGAGGGCTCTGGGGGCCGAGCAGCCTGGGAGCCGCCTGGTGCTGGCCACACTGCTGGCCTGGCTGCAGGAGAGGCCCCTGCCCGTCAGGACCAGCGACAGTGACCCCCAGCCCAAGGAGGAGACCTACCTGCGCTCGCTGGCTGTGAGTGTCTGCGCCCATCCCCAGAGGCCATCACCCACAGCCACGTGGGCCTTTCACATCAGCAGTGTCTGGGCACCTGCAGTGTGCCAGGCCCTGGGGAGGGGACCGCCCAGCCGGGAGGAGGGGCCTCCAGGGGCACTGGCCAGGGTGACTGCCCCGGACCCTGGGTCCCTGCCCAGCTCCCACTTCCTGGCCGAGGGCTCTGGACCCTAGGAGCCCGCGTCTCCTCTGTGCAGTGGGGTGGGTGGTCCTGCAGGGCCCGGGCGGGCGCTCAGGCATGTGGCATGGGCATGGGACTCAGAACATGCTGTGCAGATGGTACAGAGGCAGGGGCTTCAGGTTGGGGCAGAGCGGCGGGCGTGGAGGGGGCCTGGACTCGGGGGGCGGTGAATTCTGGAGAAATCCACCATCCATTAGGAATCTGCCCTGCCCCCTCCCCCACCCCCTGCTCTCCCCACAAGCCCAGGCCCTGCCTGCACAGCCCCAGGGGCAGAGAGCTCCCTTCCTAGCACAGCCACACCTGTCCTCCTTGGCTGGACTCTGCCCAGGGCACACAGCTCCCCTCCCCACCTGAAGCCACCCAGACTGCCACCTATGCGTCTGCCTCCAGCAGAGGCCAGACAACATGGCAGCAGAAGGAAAGTCCCACCCTGTCCCCAACACCCTCATCCCGGTGCTAACGTCAGCCAGCCGCCCTGTGGACACCACGCAGCAGCGCAGGGTCAGCACAGTGGCCTTCCCTGCACCCTGCCCCCTGCCCCCTGCCGTGCCCCAATCCCCTGCCCACTGCCGCTCAGTCCCTCCCCCTGAGAACACTCCGGACCGAATGCCCCTACAGGCTGGGAGGCAAGCAGCGGGGTGAGCGGGCAGAGCCAGGCCCCAGCGAGCGGGGAGGGCTGTGTGTGGCCCGACGTGAGTTTGCTGGATGGTTGGTCAGCAGGCCTGGCCCCTGGGCTCCAGGTCTCCGGAGCTCCGGTGTCCCCTGTCGTCCCAACAGGCCATGAACACACTACGCAAGCTGCAGTTCGCCCGCGAGTTCAGGGATCCGGTGCAGGAGGCCTACCCCCAGCTCCTCCTGGCCTTCCTCGCCCAGGTTCACTACATCTTGGAGCTGCGCCTGCCCAGGGAGCCCCCAGCCGGCCAGGACGCCCGGGAGCCAGCGGCCCCCAGCCCCCAGAGGTAGGGTGTCTGCCAGACCTGGGGCCGAGCAACCACGGGCCGCAGTGGGGCACTTACGCTCTCAGAGCTCCAGGGGCCAGAAGTCCAGGGTGTGCACCAGGCCACAGTCCCTCTGAAACCCGGAGGGAGGATCCTTCCTGCCCCTTTCAGCTCTTGGGCTACCACCCAGCCCCTGGAGGCAGATGGCCTCTGGGTCCCCCCCATGTGCACGCCACGCGACACTGGTACAGTTTTGTGCTGATGTCCTGGCCGGTCCCCGCAGCTCTGACCTGCGTGGGAGCCTGCCCCACGCAGCCAAGGTGCGGCTGGCGGCCCCAGCTTCCCCTGCACCAGAGCACGTCCTGGGAAACCCAACAAGCAAGTCTTTAAAGCCGTGGGGGCCTCGCGCTTTTCATTTGTTTGTATTACGATGTGCTTCACACGGCTGTCAGTTCTAACGCTCTCCCCGAGGCGCGTCACTGGAAAAAAATGCCACTTCTTCTCATATTGCTTCTGCATTTGAATGTGCATAAAGTTCCTTTTTTAGGCAGATCACCCGTGCAAAATGCATGAATCTTCCCTAATAAGCCAATAAACCATCCTCCGCCCAGAACGCGGGAGGGGCAGGAGAAAGCCCCCCGTGCAGGCTTCCCCCACCCCCGCGGGCCGCCGCCCCGCCTCCCTGCCCCCACCCGCCCCGAGAATGCCCAAATCAGGCCACGCCACCCCTCTGGAAGCCCTGGTTTGGCAGCAGAGACAGGCACTGGTGAAACCAGAAGCTTTGCCACCCTGCGCCAAAGTCCCCTTCCCTGGAAACTGTCCCCACTCTGTGGCTGAGCCCAACGGCCTGGAGATAGCTGCGTCCTTTGAGTGACATGGCTCAGGGTGAGATGACAAGCCAGCCAGCCTTTGGGCTGGCGCCACCGGGGACTCATTTCACCCTTTGACACTTGGTTTTGCCAATCTGCTCAGAACATGCTTGCTTGGAGCTGACGGCCGCGTTCCGGGGGTACACTCACACCCTGGGGTGGCCTGGACGGGGGACGGGCCACAGAGCGGGGCGCCCTGCTTCCTGTAGGCCTGCGTTCCGGGCCCGCAACTGAGTCCCCTGAAGGGCCTGGGCCGGTGGCCGTGGCATCACAGTGCCGGCTCGGAGCGAGGGGTCTGGCTCGACGGCACTTCTGCCACGCTGGCCAGGCTGTGTGACCAGGACAGGCCATCCAGGATCCTCTGAGCCTGTGAGGGGAGGTGCCTGCGGGACACCCGGTCACTGCCCAGCACTTGGTCACCATGCTTCCTGTGCAGCACCCGCTATCACACACGGCCGTGCACCCAGGGAGCCAGCCCCTCTCAGAGCAGAAGCGTGCCAGGAGCTGCAGACGGACACTTCCCTGGGCTTCCACAGCGCCACCCACTCCCAGCCCGCCCCTCCCTCCCCACTGTGCCCTCTCTGGACTCTCAGCCCCATGTTTAAAGGGAAACACCCCTCGGGGCTCAGCTGGGACCCCTCCCCTGTAACTCGGAAACCTGGCCGTCTCGGCTAACAAGGGCGGGAATGAGCTGCCGGGGGCAGGCCTGGCCCGTGACCCCTCTGCTCCCCCGCAGCATGTCCCTGGAGGCTCTGAAGAGCTTGCTGTCCACCACGGGGCACTGGCAGGACTTCGCCCAGCTGGAGCTGCAAGATGCCTGGGACCTCTTCACCACCATGGACACCTACCCCAAGGGTGTGGGCCTCCTGGCCAGGTAGGGGCGGGGCCTGACAGGGAGGGCTGATGGCCGCCGGGACCCCGAACACCTGTGAGAATGGCCCTGTGAACTCATGTGTGTGCCCGCGCGGCCCTTGGGCATGGCAGACGCGTGCTCCCTGTCCCAGTCACACGTGCACTGAGAGTCTGTGGACACACGCTCCTCCCCAGACGCCTCTCCAGCCTGAGGCCTTTTAGGGTACCAGGGCTGTGCCCGCTCCTCTCGCTCCCCCATGCCCAGCCCAGGCCTGGCACGCAGTGGGTGCCGAGGGGCTGGGAGCTCACTCTGAGGGATGGTACCCCCAGCTCAGTGATCCCTCTGGCCACCTGTCTGGGTTGGGCTGTGGCAGGAAGGCAGCACAAGGCCTTCCCGTGAGCCAGGCCCTGTCCCCCCCGCCCCCGCCCTCAGAGCCATGGTTCAGAGTCTCTGTGGGCAGGTCAAGGCCGTGACCCCTCAGCTGCTGTATAGCCTGCAGAGCCAGGAGGAGCGGGAGAGGAAGGTGGCCATCCTCATCCTCAACGAGGTAGGCCCTGGCCTGGACCCTGCCCCCAGCTGCCTCAGGGCCCCCTCAGCACTCACGCAAGGACCCCACCCGGCGAGGGACAGACCCCTAACACCCTCCTTCCCACTCGGGGCCCTGCTGGATCCCCGCCCCTCTGGCCCTGAAGCCCCTCCCTCCTGGGCCTCAGCCCTGCAGGAAATGCCAACTGTCCTCCCTCCTGGGACCCGGGTCCACCCCTGGCCTGTGAAGCTGAAAGGTGGTGGTTAGAGGCAGCCGTGAGCAGGGGACAGCACAGGGAGTGGGGTCGTGTGGCATTCCCACAAGGACATCAGCAGAGAAAAACCCAGATCACAGCCTGGTGCTGCTCCCCTCCGCACCGGCCAGCAGCAATGCCTGGGTCCCTCTCCACGGCCTCTGTCCCCAGAGCGTCCCCCAAGGCAGGCCGCTGAGGGACGTTGGCCCCAGCCTTGCTGTGCGGCCTCAGGCAAGGCCCTTTCCCTGTCTGAGCCTCGGTTCCTCCAGCTGAAGGCTGGGACCAGCTCATTAACCAAGATGTCCAGCGGGTGCTGGCCAACTGCCCCCCACCCCGAAACCCCCACCAGCCCCTGGTCCTAGAGCCCCTTCCTGGGCAAGGGAGCCAAGCCTGGCCTGCCTGCCCTTGGGGGCCACCCAGTTCCTCTACAGCCCAGACCTGCTGGAGGTGCTGTCTGAACAGGACGCCCTGACTGTGCTGGCCCGGAGCCTCCGGGACCCCAGCCCCGAGGTCCAAGTGCTGAGCCTGAGGGGCCTGGGGAACACCCTCTTCCACCCAGAGAAGGTAAGGGCAAGGGGCCGCGGCTGGTGTGCCCCCCACCCCAGGGCAGCCGGGGCTCAGGTTAGAACCCCAGCTCCGTGTGCTTAGGGACAGACGCATGGCTTCACCTCGCTGGGCCTCAGTTTCCTCCTCTGTAGATTGGGGCTGTGTCCCCAGGGACAGTGCAGGTGCCCAGGCCAGGGCGGGGCCTGCAGGGGGCATGTCACAGGCAGAACCGGAGGGTAGAGGGTGGGGGCGCAGGGGCCATCTGCGCCGGCACCCTCGGCCACTGCCCCCGCCGCCCCCAGGGAAGCCTGCTCCGAGGACAACTGCCGCCCTTCCTCAAGGGCTTCTCCCAGAGCAGCGAGCCGGTGGTGGTGCGGCTCCTGGGCTCCGTGTCCGAGGTGCTGCACCGCCTGGGGCCGTGCGGGCTGGGGGCCCAGAGCCTCGCTGTGGCCGTCAACGCCCGCTCCTTCTTCGACGACGTGAGTGTGCCCCAGCGCTGGGGCACCCCTACTCCTGGGCCCCGCTCCTCACGGGCAGGGAGAGCCCAGGCCATTAAGATGCAGCTCGGCCTTCCCAGACCCCCCGGCCACCAGCGAGGGCAGAGGGATGGAGGCTCAGGGGAGCGGCCTGGGCTCGGGCGCAGGTGGGCGGGGCCAGCTCCGTGGCCACCAGGTGGCGCTCGGCCCCTGTCCACGAGGCTGAACCCCACCAGGTCCGCACCTTCCAGAGGGGTCTTCCAGTTTACGAGGACTATTGTCCCTTCCCTGGGAAGTAAGGGGACAAGTCCCGCCCCTATAATGCACTTGTGACACTTGGGTTATCAGGACGGGACTGTGAGGGTGAGGGTGGCCTGGGACCCACCCCAGGAGCCCTGCCCTGGGAACCCAGAGCCTGGTGGCCGCATCCTGCTGAGGGAACTGAGCCCCATCTCCGCAGTGGGAGGGGAGGTCCCAAGGCGGACGGAGGCGGGGCCCGCACCCAGTCTGGCTGTGACTCTGAGCCCTGGCTTGCAGGAGCGGGATGGGGTCCGGGCGGCAGCCATGGCACTCTTTGGGGACTTGGTGACAGCAGTGGCAGGCAGGGAGCCCAGGGGCCTGCGCACTCAGGTACACCAGAGCATGGTGCCCCTGCTCCTGCACCTGAAGGACCACTGTCCAGCTGTCGTCACGGTCAGTGCCTGCTGAGGGACCTCTGCCTTGTAGGGGCTGGAGACCCACAGGTGGGCGGGGGTCGTGGGGCTGGAGGTTTGCTGGGTGACGGGTCCCCCTGGGGCAGCGGGTTTGGCTCCTGCTTTGGTTTCCCTCTCTACAGTTTGCCTGCCTCCCCACGTGTGCACACATACACACAGTCGTCTGCTCTCCACACATGCACACACACACACATCACACAGTTATCTGTTCTCCCCACGTGCACACACACACAGTTGTCTGCTCTCCACACGTGCACACACACACACCAGTTATCTGTTCTCCCCACGTGCACACACACACAGTCGTCTGCTCTCCACATGTGCACACACACACACACCACACAATTATCTCTTCTCCCCACATGCACACACATACACAGTCGTCTGCTCTCTGCACATGCACACATACACACCGCACAGTTTTCTGTTCTCACCGGGTGCGCACACAATCGTCTGCTCTCTACACGTGCACACACACACACCACACAGTTATCTGTTCTCCCCACGTGCACACACAAACACACAATTGTCCGCCCTCCCCATGTGCACACACATGCATGCACCCATGTGTACACATGCAGCTGTGCCTTTTCTGCGATCAGGACCCAGTCTGTTCTGCTCACTGCTGTGTCCCCAGCATCTGGCACACGGTGGGGGTTCAGACTGTCCATTGAACCTGCTGAAATATGGATGGAGCCCCATGTGTACCAGCCCGTGCCCGAGCCCCGACCATCAAGATGCAGCTCGGCCTCCCCAGAGTCCCCGGCCCCCAGGGAGAGGGACACTGAGCAGCCAGTTCCAAAACAAGCGGGAGCTGCCTTCAGAGCCGCCCGGGGCCCCGGTGCTGCAGCAGGCGCTGGGGCGTCCCCGGGGGTCAGGGAGCGGCAGCCGAGGGTGGGTGCGGCGGAGAACAGCGAGGCAGCCGGGCGGCTGGAGGAAGGAGCTGCGGCCCAGGGCCACAGGCTTCCTCAGACCCCACCCTAAGGCCGGGTCATCGGGTGACCCTCCCCCGCTGTCCCCACAGCAGGCCAAGTCCGCCCTCTACCGCTGCTCCGCGCTGCTCCGCTGGCGGCTGCGGCACACCCTCTTCTGCGCACTGGCCTGGGGGAGGGGCCTGGGCGCCCGCCACTTCCTCTGGGCCTGTCTGGTGAGGGGCCTGGGGCGCAGTGGGAGGCACTGGGCTGGGCGGGGAAGGGGGGGCGGTGCGGGCGAGCCGGTCCCAGGCAGTGACCAGCACGCTGTCCTTGGCCAGCTTACCCAGAGTCGGGAGGAGTTCAGCATCCATGTGTCCCAGGCCCTCAGCTACCTGCACAGCCGCCACCGCCACATCAAGACCTGGGCAACGCTCTTCATAGGTGACGGGGGAAGTTGGGCTCAGGGACCCCCATGCCGGCCCCAGCTGAGCACCCCGGCCCTTACCTGCCCTGCCCCTCCACCTAGCACCGGCCACACCTCTGCCACTGGACCAGAGCAAGGGTGGCTGGTGGGGGGCCTTGGAAGGGCAGGAGTGGGCCTGAGCTCCCCCAAGAAGACAGGGAGCCCCCACCCGCCCGTGACCCCATCTGCTGGTCGGCATGCGCGCTCTGTCTGTGCACAGGTTACACCAGCTGCAACCACCCCCGGGCCGTGGCCCAGGTGGTGAGTGACGGGGACCTGAAGCTGCTGCTCTCCAGTAAGCAGCCCCCACCCGCCCCACCTGTGGGAGGGTCTCACCCACACTGTCCGAGGCTGTGGGTGGGCGCCCAAGTGTGCGGGGCCCAGGGTGGGTGGGCTTGCGGACGGAAGACCTGCAGGCTTAGAAGGTGGACAAGGTGGGGCCCGGGCCCGTTCTGCTCCGCCACTCCACCCGAGGGAGCGAGGGCCCTCCTCCACTGGGCCCCCCCTCCCCTACAGTGTTCAAAGAGCTTCAGAAGGAGCTGGAGCCGGGCACCCAGGAAGTCACCACCAGGCAGCTCGGCTTCCTTCCGGAAGTGACAGCCAGCCGCAAGTGACCGCCTGCTGCTTCCTGCCGCCTCCCGTGCCCACCGGCTGGTCGGCCCTGCCCTCGATGCAGAGCTTGGGTGCGTGACACTTTTCCATTTGAAAGAAAGATCTAGATTCAACCAAGACATGTCGCATCTGTTGGTTCCCTGCCCACTCTCCCCTGGTGGGGACCGAGGCCAGCCCAGCAGACAGGACCAGGGGACAAAGCCAGGCCTGCGGTGTGTGGCAGGGCAGGCTGGGCCCCCCAAAGAGAGGCTGTGAAGTCTGTGAGGGGCCCTGCAAGTGGCAGCCACTCCGCTGAGGCCACCGCAAGGACAGTCAGCCGTGGGCTCCTGGACCGCAGCTTATCTCCGGCTCGGAGCCCCACAGGCTGCCGGCGAGGAAGGGTCTGGTGGCCCCATGTCCCCTTCCACCCTCCTGGCCCTGGTCTGGGCTGACACCCAGCTGGCAGCTGGGCCCAGAGTCAGACCTTCCCAGTGGGGCCAGGCCACCCGGCTGGGCAGCTGTGTGGTCTCCACTGTTCCGTCTGCAAAATGGGTAGGAAGCCCTCCCTCCCCAGGCCCCTGAGAGGGTGGGTCTGGAGGAGGCCCCTTCCTGGCAGCGTCCCTGACTCCTGGAGACCCACCTGACCCTCAGCGGGTCCTTCCCTCAGCTGTGGTCTTCCCACCTGTGAAACAGGCAGAGGGTCCTTCCCTGGCCCCATCCCAGGCTGCCTGTGGACCAGACCAGCCAACTACCCCACCACCAGCATCCTCCAGCCCAGCCTGCCCACCTGCCTGTCCTCTGCAGGGCCCCACTGACCCCTCCCACCTGTGCTCAGGCCACTCCTTCCACCAGGAGCACCTCCCCGCCCTGACCCATCCTAGTACCTCCACATCCTTCCAGGACCAGGCTGCATGTCCCCTGCCCCCCAGCCCCTCAAACGTTCAGCTATGGCTGGGTGCCCCCCTTGCACTAGACAAACCCCTAGCCTGCCACCCCCACCCCATAGATCATGAGCCCCTCGGGACAAGGATGTGACCGCACTGGGCCGGCACAGAGGGGGCCCCATAATTTGGATGGTGGGTTAAAAAGCACACACATTTCTACACTGTGTTCTCAGATGAGTTCAGGGCACGGAGGGAATGGCCCTCTGGCAGAGGTGGCATCCCCTCTGCGCCCAGGAGCCCAGGGAGGGTCCGGGTCCACCACCCCCCCCACCTATCCCCTCCATCCATCTCTGAAAGGAGCCTCCGGAGGAGGGACTTTGGGGTGGCTCCACCTTTTCCCAGCTGCTCATCTCCTCCACCGACCTCACGGGCACCCACCCATCCTCCCCTGCTCCAGCCCCTGGCTGGGCTCCAGGGGTGCACTCCTTCGGGACCAAGGGGCTGGGGAGGAGGGTCCCCTTGGTTCAGCCTGGTGGGTGTGGTCTGGTGGGTGTCATCTCCCAGATGAGAACTTCCCAGGTCTCACCCATCGGCTGCCCTCTGGGGGCCTCTGGGCAGGCGGGTCTCAGCCATGCTGTTGACGGGCCAAGCCCCTCGGGGGAACTGAGACTCCAGGACGCTGAGTCTGGCATCAGGGGGGATCCCACATCCTTCCTAGCCGGGGGCTGGGCTCTGCCCAGCAGGCACGTAGGGTCTGGCTGAATGCTAACTGTTCCCTGCCAGGCCCGGTGCAGCAGACCGGGGGATGGAGGGACCAGGCCCGTGTCCCTGCTGGGCCCCCGCCCAGGGCCTACCCTTCAAGCACCAGCAATGGGCCCAGGTTGGGGCACCTGTCTTGACAGCCCGAGTCTCTCCCAAGGCCTTGCCACGTGCCCTGGGCTCACCTCCTCCCCAGGAAAAGGAGCTGGGACGGCATGTGGTGCTGGGGAAGCCCCCAACCCAGAATGGGTGCAGGGTGTAGGGGGAGATGGGGGAGGCCAGGCAGGTGGATACAGGGGGGAGGAAGCTGGACACAGGAAGCCGAGTTGGCCACCCTCGCCCACTCCCTCTTGTCCTCTGAGGGGCAGGCGCCTGCCAGGGGCAGAACAGGGCAGCCACTCACTGGCCACCAGGCCCCAGCCCCCGACATTAGCAGGGCAGCCATGGAGCCCCCGCTTGCTCCGCTGTCAGGGAGGTCCCCTGTCCCGAAGCCAGAGAGCGCAGGGACGCGGCATGGACACCAGGGGGAGCCCCAGTGCAGCCTGGACAGCGGCTTCTGGGCGCCCCAACCACGCGGCCGGCCCTGCACCCCACTCTCCACATGCACAGCCACAGGGTCCTGTTTTATTGCCTTCAAGAGCCCAGGACAGCTGACCACCCTCAGACCCAATAATTTAAGGGACCAAGGACAGGTCAGGGCAAGGGGCTGCGGAGCAGGGGTCAGGCCCAGTGGTTAGAAAGTACACCTGCCGCCCAACATACGGGGCAGGGGTGGGGGCGGGGGCAGCGAGGCAGGGACAGCCTCAGAGACACACACCCAGGACACGGGGACAGACGCGGGGCATCCAGACAGAGAACACAGGGGAGGATGGAACCAAAACGTGGCAGAGGGAGAGAGACGGCGGAAGGTGCATGGGCGGAGCGGGCCCGGGGTGGCCCTGCTGTGGGGACAGGGCGGGTCCCGCCGCAGCCCCAGGCGGCTGAGTCCTGGGCTACATGATGCAGCATTTGGTCTTGTGCGTGTGCGAGTCTTTGAACCGGAGTCTCTGTTTGGGCCGGTACTTTTCCAAGTAGGCGAGCTGTTTGCTGTTGATGGCTCCGCGCCGCTTCCTGGGGAGACGGGCCAGGGGTGGGGGTCAGGTGGGACCCGGCTCGGCCACCTGCCCTGCCCCAGGGAGCTGGAGGCCAGAGATTGGGGGTGGGGGGGGGTGCGGGGCGGCGGCTGGAGCAGAGCCTGTTCTACCCTTGGGCCTTTGCCTGAGTCGTTCCCACTGCGAGGGCCACCCTTCCCAGTCACCTGCTATCACCCCTGCTGGCCTTCAGCTCGCCTGGCTGTCACCTCCTCCAGGCTGACCCCCTGACCTCTCTACCTCTGTGTTCCCCACTCTCCCAAGGCCCCCATATTTACCCAGGTACCAGTGCACCCCCAAGCCATGGGCTGCTGGAGGGCCGCCTGGGTGAAGCCTGAACAAGCCTTTCACCTGGGAAGGAGCAGGGGAGGCAAGTAGGGTCCCCAAGTGACAGGGCGTATAACACTTTGGAGGTCGTCTGTCCCCACCACCCAGGACCTCAGATGTGGCCATGGACTTGCTCTGACCAATGAAATGTGAATAGAAGAGACATGTGTGCCAGACAGAGCTTCAAGAGACAGTGTGATCCACGGTGGCTGTCTCTGTGATCTAGGGACACGGCAGGACAAGGGGCTGCCCCCACTGATGGCATCGGGCAGGACCTGAGAGCGAGGACACCCCGCGTGGTTCTCAGAGGCTGGGCCTGGAGCACAGCCTGTCCTGACTCACACAGCCCCGGGTGGAGGGACCACAGCTCAGCCTTCACCTCACCCCGCCACTGCCACCACCACACCCCCATCCCCGGTCCCAGGGTGCAGGCCTCGGGGCCAGGAGGGTGCACGGGACTGGGGGACAGGAATGCCGCTGGCAGGACTCTGGGCCCTAAGCTCTCAGCAGCCACCCTCCCCACGGCCAGCCACTCACTGCCGGATGAACTGGATGGCGTCCTCGTACTGCATCCCGCTCTCGAGGAGGGCCAGTGCCACGAGGACCGGAGCCCTGGGGTGGAGAGCAGGGCCAGGTCACCCAAGCCTCTGCACCTCCCTCCCCACAGGCCACCCACTGAAGACACAGCGCCCCTCCCCTAGACGGCTGCCCAGACTCACTCCAGAGCCCCTCAGTCCCCCATGAAGGGTGCAGACTCTCAGCCCAGCTCAGCCACCTGGGTCCAAATCCCATTCCCTCCTAGCCCTGCTGTGTGACCTCCAGTGGGCCAGGCAACATCTCTGTGCTGGGCTCAGAACAAGAGCTTGATATCAGCTATCAGCCCAGCTCAGCCGGTCTTCCCTCTGCAAAGTTGGGTTTCTTCCACCAAACCCAGGCTGTTTGGTGGGATTGGGGTTTTTCTGTCTGGGGAGGGATGCGGCTGGCAGCTCCTTGGTGCTCTAGTACAGGGACAAAGTTGCAACCACAGCAGGAAGGAGTGGAGGCAGACTTCAGGAAGGACTTCCTCCCTAAGAGGCTGTGGGAGGGCCCTGTCTGGGAACCCTCTGGAAAGAGGTCATGTGTGATGGGGGGCTTAGCACCCACATCTGAGAGCGAGTCAGGCCATAAGATCCCCATGGTCAAGCAAGCCCACCCGCCCTGCCCCACTGGCTCACCGTCCCAGGCCAGCCACGCAGTGCACAGCCACGCAGCTGCCGGGGTCATCGCAGAACTTGGCCTTCAGCAGGCTCAGCCAGTCCTCCACCACCTTGCTGGGTGGGGGTGCCCCGTCATCAAACGGCCAGTCCTGCAAAGGTGTCAGCCTCTGAGAAACCCCCACCCCAGAGGTCGGTGGACTGGAGGGGCCCAGGCCAGCCTGTCCCCAGCCTCCAGACACGGCAACATCTGGATGAAACCAGCCTGCCTCACTGCCTCCCGTCTAACCCAAATCCTTCCTGCTGCAGGGGAAGGAAGGGCAAGGCCGCCAACTCCCTGAGCTAAGAGGCACTGTGCACACTTCGACCTCGAGTCGTTCTGGGCACCAACAGGAGTGGAACAGGGTCACAGGGTGGGGAAGGGCAGGGGCAGGGCTCAGGCCGGCTCCTTCTGCCCTGCCCCAGAGAGGTGCTGTGACACCCTCCTGCAGGGACATGGAGGCACGGCCACCCACCCTCTGCATGGACGCCGGTCCCCAGGGCCAGGCACCAAGGAAACAGCCCAGGCGTCCCTCCCCACGGCCTCCCCAGACAGCCTCCCTGGGGGCCCACCATGTGAGCCTGCCCCGCCCTCTCCCCGAAGCGCCCTCTGCCCAGCGCCAGGGCACAGGCTCAGCTCAGGCAGCCAGAGACACAGCAGTCTCTGCGACAGGCCCAGGGCGGCCCACTCCCTGCTCAGCCCGCACATGCCCAGAGTCCAGGGGCGGCCCTGAGTCTCGGGCATCTGCACAGGGGGGCCATGTCCCCACCAGGCCTGGCTGCTGGGTCACAGCCCCAGCCCCTGACGGAGAAGCAGCCCCAGAGGGGGTGTCATTACCAAAGTGCCACTCCCTGATGGTCCCTGTTCTGCCGTAGTCAGTGGCCTCAGACAGCCTCTGACCCCAGCCTCAGTTTCCCCACAACTGAGCACCTCGGGGCCTGTCCTGAGGCTGAGAAGCCGTGTGCCTGCAGCCTGTGGCCGAGCTGGGCACGTGTGCTCCCGTCCCCTGGGCCAGGCTGGCCTGGGACAAGCACACCACTCTCGAGGTCAGAAAAGGCCATGCAGAGAGGAGGTGACTCACGGAAGGTCACATGGCCCAAGGCCGGGGCCTCTCCAAGACGTGGCCCAAGCGCAAACATGCTGGGGTGGCAGGTGGCGCGCAGGGAGGCCACAGGGGCCTGCCTCGCTGTGCTGTGAGGTGAGGAGAGGTTCCCCTTCCCCCCGCAGCGAAGCCCCAGCACCGCGCCCCTCACCACAACGGTGATGCCGTCCTTTTCCAGCAGGGCCTTGTCATACGTCACTTCGCACACGCGCACCACGGTGGTGGCCCCGTACTTCTTCAGGTCCTGCAGGAGGGGAGCAGGGGAAGGCCGGGCTGGGCTGCGAGACGCAGGGCGGGACCCCAGACGGGGCAGGGTCCTCCGCACCGGCTCAACAACACAGAGAGGCGGACGCGCCACAGGGGCCACCAGGGGCAGCCTTCCGGGCTCCACGGTTGCTGGGGCAACGGTCTTTCCTGATGGTTCTGGGGCAGCTGCACCCTGGCCCACTGAGCAGAGAGGAGGTGTCCCCACCCAGTCCCCTGGGGAACACAGCCTCTAGCATGTTGCCTCCACTCTCTTGGGTGCTTAGGACCCAGAAGGACCCCATTTTCCAAACAAGCCTCCTGGACCCCCAAGCAGGGATGGGCCACCAGCAGCCTGCACAGGGGCCACCGTATGACCCCGCTCTCAGCAGCCCTCCCAGAGCAGGGCATGAGTGGTCCAGGCAAGGGCACATCCAGACCCCACACAGGGGCCAGCAGTCCGGGAGGGGCAGGCCTCGGGGGCGGCGCCTGCGAAGGGAGCCAGGCCAGCACAATAGCAGGGAAGCCCCAGGGAAAAGGTCAAGATAGTTCACAGCCAGGCCCAGGGATATTTATACCCCCGGGGCGGGGGGCAGGTATCCCCTCCACCAGCCACAGCAGGGGCTGCTCCCAGCAGCTATTTTGAGGATGGTGAGGAATCAGCTGCTGGGTCCTGCTTGTCATGCGACAGGGACACCGGGCGCAGTGAGGGCAGGACAGAGAACTTCTAAGAATGGGGCCAGGAGAGGGTGCAGGGCTCCGTGGCTGTGGGAACGCCCGAGATCCCTCCGTGCCTGGAGCAGCAGGTGCCGCCACCAGACCCAGGTCGACGCCCTGACCCCAGTCACACGCTGACCCTTGATCCTGGTCCCATGCTGAGTCCTGACCCTGACCACCGACTGAGCGCTGCACTCCGTATCTTCCCAGGTCCTGCTGTGGTCTCAAGGGTCTCGGCTGCGAGGGGCACAGCCCTCAGAAGGACCCCTGGCTCATGTCCTGGGTCCAAGACACCTGCTGGCAGGGGACCCGCTGCCTCTGCATGTATAGTTTTCGAGGTCCCCTTGTGCCCAGGTCTCTGTAACGGTGACAAGCTCTCATGCTGAGGAGGGAGGAGGCTGAGGCCTCCAACGGCCCTGCACCCCGCCCCGGGCCCCACCAACAGTGGGGAGTCCGACCCCGCCCTCCAGGCTTCCGCCGGGCTCTGCAGACACAGCCGGGCACATCAGCCGGGCCTGCGAACGGCACCCTTCAGCCCTCCGACTCTCCAGCGCGGACTCGCCCAGCCCCCCTCACACAGACCCCAGCAGCATGAAGCCCCCCACCGGAGGCCTCCCGCAGAGCCTTTGGGCTTCCCCGCCCTGAGCCTGCCTGGACCGGGCCCGGAGCTGGCCGTGGTGCTGGCCTCCGCAGGGCACCGCCCTGCCTGTGCCCGGGCTGCGCCGGCAGCCGCGCCTCACCCGGAACCCCGGCCCCTGCTCGGCCTCTGCAGAGGCAAGTGCGTGAGGCTGCCCTCCCGCCTCTGAACCTGCCTCTGTCCGCGTAGCCTGGAGCCCACCTGCCCACCCGCCGGTCCCCAAGGAGCCGACTGACCCCCCAGCAGCCCTCACCCCGAACTCTTGGGGACAGTCTCGTGTCCCCCGTCGGCGATCCTGTAACCGGGGACGGCAGCTACAAGCTGGAGGCGGCGGGCAGCGCAGCAGGTTAGCTGGACGCCCCGCCCGGCCCACTCACCTCAATGAAGGTGCTGAGCGTGGCGTTGGTGGGGTTGTGCGTGATGAGGAACCGCATGTTCTTGTAGCTCACCTCCACGGGGGCGGGCCGGTTCATGCGTGCCATGGCTCCGCCCCGAGATGGGCTGGGAACACGCCCGGGAGGAGCCCCCAGCCCCCCAAAACCCAAAAATGGGATCCCTGTGCTTGTCCAAGAGAGAAAAATGCTTTAAAAAACCTGCCCCCACTCCCCGCACAAATATTGTGCAAATACTTGGGGGGGGTAGGACGCTGCCCGGTGTGCGCAGAGTTAAAAAAGAAAATCCAACTCTTTCAAAAAGAGAAAGAAGAAACCGTGCCCCAGAAGTAAGACGGGCTCATCCAAGCTCCTGCCTCTCAGAGACGAGCGATTATAAAAGCGGAAAAGTAACAACAATCGGAAACTCAGCAAAGGCGACTTTAAAAAGCCCAGAGTCTCTCGGGCCACCGCAGCCGTGGCCGGAGCCGTGCCCGTTGCTGGGGACGCCCGTCCTCTCTGCTTCGGTGGGCAGGTGGGCGGCCCCGCACTCAAAGGCGGGCTCCAAGCCCCAAGGACCAAAGGAAAAGCGGACGTGAACCGCACCGACAGGGCCCCCTTGGGGCGGCGGTCCCAGGCGGCGGCCGCGGCGGGCGGGCAGCGGCTCCGACGCGTGGGCCTGTGTCACGTTACCCCATCGGGGCACAGCAAGTCCTGGCGGGGCGCGGGGCGCTCAGGCGGCCCTGGGCCGGGCGGAGGCCATTGGCGGGTGAGGGCGATGGTGAGGGCCGGAGGCACAGGGGCGCCCTCAGCAGCAGGCACGGTGAGGCTGGACACGGCAGTGCTCAGAGCTGCCCCTCAAGACCCGCTCCATGAATCCCAGGCCAGTCAGCGGCGGGCAGCGTCTGGGGACACAGAGCGAAGACAGTGAAAACATCAGGGGCCACCAGGAGCCCCTGCCCGACCTCCACCACGGCGTGGCTGCGTCTCCCCGGGACATGCTGCAGGAGCTCGCTGAGGGGGCGACCCTCCTCGGGCCTCTGTTTCCCCACCGGAGCGCACAGGAAGGACAGCCCCTGCTGCCCCGGGCCCTGAGGCGACAGGACAGCCACCAGGATGCAGCGGAGAGGGACAGAGTGAGGGAAGGATTTCAGGATCACGCCCCCGCCCTAGGAGAGGCCTGAGCCCTGGCACACGATGCCAGGTGTGTGGTGACAGAGGCCTAGCACCCGGAGCCTGGCCCCCTCCTGTGATCCGCGGACACACACACCCCCCCCCGCCGTACCCCAGACAGTCCCCCTGTCCACTGTGGAACTGCTGAGCCGGAAGGTCCTGGGGCAGCCAGTCCTCAGAGACAGGGGCTCAGGAACAGAGGCACTGGAACCCGGTGGGTGGGCGGAAGGGGGCCCCACTCATGGCCGTGATCCACCTTACCCGTCTCTCTGCCCCAGCCACTATCCCCACCGCATGCCCACAGGGCTGGCCGGGCACAGGGGTAAACAAGCCGGGCCCTGTGCTCCGAGAGCTCAGAGAACCAGGACAGGCCACAGCAGCCAGAGGGCCGGCTGCCAGGCACACGCCACGGTGATGAGGGCGCAGGCGGCCAGGAGGGGGTCACTCTGTGACAGGGAGCCAGGGAGGGATGCTGCCAGGCCACAGAGACAGCCATCGAGCACCTCTACGCCTGTCCCTCCCCCTTTGGGCACCAAAGGTCCAGGCCTGGGGCCCCAGCAGCAGTACCAGCCCCACTCACACCCCCAGGGCAGGCTGGGGTCCTTGGACATGTCACTGGCCTCAGTTTCCTCATCTGCACAATGAGAGGCTGAATAAGATGCCCCCAAGGTCCCTCCAGCTGTGACCAAGTGGCCCCTGGGACCTCAGCCTGGGCCCAACGCCTCAGACCCCAGACACTGCGGGCCCACTCCCAGGCTGCAGGCAGCCACCACAGCTCCCTCATCCCCGCCCCTTGCTGTGGTCCCAGGAGGGTCAGCCAGGCATGTGGGGTGCCAGGAAGGGGAGAAAGGCACAGGAGCGGGTTCTGTCCTCACTCAGCCGCCACCTGTGCCATCCCAAAGCCAGAAGGAGACAGCTGCGGACGCCCTGAGAGCGAGCGCACAAACACCTGAGCCTCCTGGGGCGCACGTGCACGTGTGTGTGTGCATGTGCGGGTGTGTTTACCAGCAGGAAGGGAGGGAAAAAGGCCCACGGAAGCCACAGGACTCGGCCTCACTGCTCGGGGACACCTGTGGGCCACAGCAGATGGCCTGGCTCTACTGCCCAGTGTCCCTGGGCAAGTCCTGAGGGCCGAGGGTCACCAGGCAGGGCGGAGCCTAGGGCCACCCCTACCAATGCCCACTTGAGCCTGAAGCTGTCACTTGTCATGGGGTTAAGGGTTAGACTGGCTAGGCCCAGAGGCCACCACCCCACTGGGTCTCACCACACAGCCCACCTGTCCCCGCTGGGTCTGGGACCCCCGGCCGCAGGTGGGAGCAAACAGCAAAGCCCACTCCCCTGTCCCGGGTGCCCCGCACATCTCAGCCAGGCCTGGTGACCGCCCTCAGGGAGAGACATCCCTCCTAACCACACCTCCTCAGTGAGGCCCTGAGCAGGGTCCCCAGGCAGGGCAGACCCAAGTCCGCCAGCCACCACCCCCACGCCCGCCCGCCATTCCACAGGAGTCCGAAGCTCACCGCTCTGGCCTTCCAGCCACAGCCCACACGCCCCTCCTGGGACCACAGCCCGCCTCCTCCTACGCTCCCATGTCCAGAACAACTGCCCCTTGGAGACCTGTGAGGAGCAACCCCCTCGCCCTCCCGTCTGCAGATGAGCGCACAGACCAGGGGGAGACCGAGGACCTTCCCTGGGCCCTGCCCAGACCAGCAAAGTGCCCCTGGGGGTGTCTCAAGCTCAAGTCTCGGAGTCCAGAGCAACCCTCAGCCCGGCTGGCGGAGTGGAACCCGCCCTCATCCACAGCCACATTGGCCGAGGAGCCAGCAGGAGTTTGAACACAGAGGGCTTCAGGGAGAGCCAGCCCCTCTGGACCCAGAGCCCGCGATGAAAGCGGGGAGGCTGGCGCACTGGGGCTCAGGGCCCAGGAGAGGTAAGGCAGGAACCCCGCGCGCCGAGCGCCGCGGCCAGCGCTTGGCTCTCGGGCTCCTACCCGCCGGTCCTGCGGCGCCTTAGCCCCGACACCACACGCTGCTGAGGCTGGTTCCGAGGGGTGCGGCCACCTCCCCGGGGCGGGGCTGGGGTCCTCCCGGCACGCCCCCGCCCGCGTCCTGCACGGCCCCGCTCACCCGGGAGTGCAGGCGTCGCTCCGCTGCCTCCATCCACGCGGGGCCAAACCGGCCGGGGCCAGGAGACCCACAGCGCGGGGCGGTGGCTCCCCGCGGACGCTCCCCGGGCCCGGCGGCCGGGGGCTATTTATAGCGCCCGGGCGTCACGTGGGCAGGATGGCGGGTGACCGGCTGGCGACCTGGCTTGTTGTGGCTCCCACACCTGCCGCCTAAATATAACCGTGGGCCCGCCGCGCGCGGCAAACAAAGGGGCGGCCGAGGGCCCGGCGCGGAGGAGGCGGCGGCGCAGAGGAAGGGGAAACGCAAGGGCAGAGGGGAGGGCCGCTGGCCGCCACGGGGCGGGGCCCCTGCCGCGGGCGCACGGCCTCGCTCCCACCCGGCGAGGGCGCGCCGCTCGGGAACCCTCCGGGGCTCCCCAGGGCCCCGTCGCGGGGGGGCTGCTGGGGGACCGCGCGGCGTGGAGCGTGCTGCTGGGGGGCCACCTCCGCACAGGCCAAAGCCTGGACCCAGAACTTTGAAAATGCAAAGCAGGGCACCCACGGCCCAGGCGGGGAAATGAGGCCGAGCCCCCAGGCCCACCGCCGCCCGCCTCGCCCGGCCCCAGGGTCTGCCTGCTCAGGCTCCTGCTCCGACCCGGGTTTCACGCCGCCCAGGACCTACTGCGTGCCAGACACCGCAGACCCTGGAGGAACCCTCGTGGCTGGAGGGCGGGAGCTGTCGTTCCCCACCCCGCCCCTAGTGTGCAGGTGGGGAATGGACCCCCGGGGACTCAGCCCACATGCCCCCCACAGAAAGGCAGGGCTCCCAGGGTGCTGTCTCCCCAGCAGCTTGCCCTTCAAGGCTCAGAAAAGACGCCCTGGCCCAGGAGACCCTCCATGACGACCCAGGCAAAACCCTCCCAGGGTCCTGGCTTTGCTTTCAGGAAGCACCGTGCCCAGACACACGCGGTCCCCCAAATGAGAGCCCCAAGAATGGACTGATGTCACAGTCAGTGCCCTGCCTCCCCTGCCAGCCCAGAGGCCCTCGGGAGGGGGCAGATGGGTAGGAAGACCCCCTGCTCTGAACCCAGCTCCCAGCCAGGCAGCCAGCCCCAGCAATTGGCAGCCAGCACTGCAGGGGCAGCCAGGGGAGCTGGTGGGAGACCCAGCCAAGAACACGGCACTTTCCTGGGCTTTCCACACACACATTCAGAGAGCATCGGCCGTGCCTGTCACCCTCCATTACAGACAATTGCACGGGGCAGAAAGACCCGCAGGAGCCCCACCTGCAGATACACCCCCAACCAAGCCAGGTGGTCTGCCACCCATCAAAGAGCTGAGGGCTCAAGCTCCCAGACAAGGGCTCCTGCCCTGTGCCCCACCCAGCACCAGGGCGGCCTTGGTGGCTCTCCCACTCCAGTGCTCTCTGCGCCCTGAAGGACGGTTCTGGACACTCAGTGTCCCACCCCCCTCCTGCCTGGACTGCTCACTGAGGGTCGGTCCCCCCGGCACTGCCAGAAGCTGCGTTCCGTGAACTGTCAGCCACGGCGTGGGTAACACACAGCAGCTCAGAGAGCTCGGGGGCCTTCCTGCAGCCACACAGTCAGCAAGCAGAACCTCAGCTGGGCTGAGTTTTGCTCGTCCGGGCCCGGGTCCTGTGGAGACACGGCCTCTGGGGCCAGCGGCTTCCCCAACCCCGCCCGTTCCCCATCCGTCCAGGTGAAAGTTCCCATCGAGCCCAGGGATCCTGCACCCGGGACACGGAGCCCACCCTGCTGCCTAGGCTGCCAACCTGGGCCCCAGCATCCCTATCCCCCCTCGCCTGGGGCACCCACTCTGGCCAGGCCGGGGGGGGGGGGGCACCTGCTGCCCTTGGCACAGCCCCAAGCCCTTCAGAGAAGTCTATTTTTATCGGGCAGAAGCCGTTCCTGGAGCCCTCCCAGAGCAGGCCCGAGTCTGCACACGGCTGGGGCTGCCGGGAGGGGAGGCCCGACAGGGCAGCCCTCCCCCACCCCCCAGGAAACCTCCCCAGAGTCTCTCCTGACCCCCCACCCAGCAGCAGCAGGTCCAGCCCCATCACTGACCGTCAGTGCTCTCTCTCCCCGACCCCACTCCTGCCCTGTCCCCTCTCCCTTCAACCACATGCCCTTTAGTGGAGACTGGCCCAGCTCCAGGGGAGGCGTGCCCCGGAGGCAGACGTGGAGGCTGCCGCGTCCTGCACAAGGGCCAGCACCAGGAGGGCCCCCCACTTGTTTGTGGACAAATGACCCAACGTTCTGGGCAGAGGTCCAGCTCTGGGAACTGTCCAGAGCCATCACGGGATCTCAGTCCCTGAGGTACAGAAGAGTCTCAAAGGTCACCTGCGTCATTTAATCCCTGGCTTGCTCACTACTTCTTGCTCACTACTTCTTGGCATCGCCTTCCAACTTCAGGCAGCTCCTCCTGTTATTAGTCCCTCCCTCTGGTGCCTCCTGAATGCCCACTGCTGGGGCAGGGGCCAGCAGGAGGAGCCTCCCAGCAGAATAAGCCAACACTGCAGGCAGGTGCTGCAGAAATCAGAGTTGGAGCACCAGGTGATCAGGGAAGACTTCCTAGAGGAGCTGGCCCAGAACTGCATCATCAGGGCTTGGCTGACTGCTCTGACTCCCTGTGTGGCCCAGGGCCAGCACTTGCCCTCTCTGGGGCCTGTGGCCTCCTCTATAAATGGAGACACTGCCAGAGAGGGAAGCCGCTTTGCACGGTGGCAGCAGCTCCCAGCCAGTCACAGGGCACCCCGTTGTGACCTGGCGGTGGAGCTGTAGGAAGCAGGCTTCATTTCCACCAGGCCAGGCCCTTGTTCTGCCCGCCGGGATCCCGAAGTAGAGAACACAGTCCCCAGAGCTGCTTACCCACAGTCCTGCGTGGGGTCACCCTCATCACACCTGTGTCTTCGTGGTGCCCGTGGGACATGGTACTGACTTGCCAACCCACGCACCTGCCCACAGAGGCCATCCTCACGTGATGTCCGCCACTGGCACTGCCTGGGCAGGCCACAGCCCCGCCACAGAGTGGAAGGCTGTCATTGCCACCCTCTCGGCGGGCAGGTGGGACTGGCAAGGGCAGGGCACTGTGACTCTTGCTATGACACCCAGGCCCTCGGGGGCATTAAACGGGCTCATGGCAAGTGACGAGCGAGCTGCGGGTGTCTGGGTGTCTGCAGAAACTTCAGGAGCAGTTCCCTGCTATTGGGTGGGGGGGCTCCCTGCCGCTCCACTGATTTGTTCTGTACAAGGGGGTTAACGTGGCCCCACAACTCACTGTGGGATGGAAGTTTACAGCGGAGCAGGAGGGGGTGTGGTCAAGTCAGCATCCGGCGGCCACACCAACCCCGTGCGGCAGCTGTTCTGCCCAGCACCTCTGGGCACGTGGTGGCAGAGGGTCCCGAGCGGCCCTGTGCACCCCCGCTGCACTGTAGGATTGTTCACAGCCCCCCCTCCCGCTCCCCAGCCGTGCGCCACTGCGCTATGACCCTCACTTAATGAAGAGAACATGGACACAGAGGCGCTCTGTCACCACCGAGGGCGGGAGGGCCAGGCGGGCCCCCACGGCAGCATGACCCAGTGCAGCCCAGCCCCCTGCTCCTGTCCCTCTGAGGTCGGAGCCACCGCTGGGAGGCTGGGGGCACGTGCCAGCGTCAGAGAGGCTGGACCAAAAGGGTGGCCCCCGCGTGGTCCAGTCTGAGGTCTGCAAGGAAAGGGTCCCTTACTAGGTGACCCCTCACCCTATCTGACTGAGCAGGAAGACCTGGGGACCCCTCATCCGGCTGCTCCCCTGAGGTCTGCCCCAGGGTGCCCACACCCAGGCCTCCAGCCACCCCACCTTCCACACCCTGGGCCCACAACCCCAGAGGCCACCAAGGCAGCCAGGAGCCCTCGAACACTCACCAAGTCCTGAGTCCTGGAGTCCCTCGTGGCTGCGCCCCCAGCCTGGCTTTATCCCTGCCCACATGCCCGCCCTCCGCGTCAAAGGCCCCCGACCCCCGCCCGCCCAGAATGGCAGGGAGGCTGGGGTACTGGCCCTGGCAGCCCTGGGAGGTTCCTGCCGCCCAGCTGTGGCTCCCCCCTCCGAGGGCCGCCAGCAGCTGGACGGGGGGCTGGGACACAGGTCTGAGGTCACAGGGGCACCCTGGTCCCAGGAGGGGGAAAGGGAAGCCCCTCCCCCACTGAGCCAGGCTCTGGGGCCCTGGCAGGCAGGGCCGTCCCCAGGGTCCTGTAACTGCAGGCAGCCAGAGCGGGAGAGAGCGGGCGGGGCAAGCAGTGCAGGCACAGAGCCGGAGGGAAGGGGAGCCCAGGCACCAGGGCCCAGACCTCGCAGCCAGCAGGGGCGCGGGGTTGGCAGGGGGCAGCCTGAGGCTTGCTGTGAGCTGGGAAGAGGGTCATAGGGCCCTTTCCTGCTGGGTGAGCTCACTGCGTTCCCACCGCCCCACCTGCCTGCACAGAAACAGCCTCCCTCAGCCTAAGCACCCCACCCCGCCCCAGCCTGCTGGGGGTAGGAGGGCACCCGCAGGGTCTCTGCCATCCATCCGGGTAGCAGCCCAGCTTCTCCCAAGTGCCATCTGAGCTCCAGGGCCCTCAATTCATCCTACTGCCCTTTCCTCCCAGAGACGGAGGGAGAAGGTCAGCCAGGGGGGAGGGCGAGTTATCCCCTCCCACCCCTCCCCCAGCCTGGGCTCCAGCACTGAGGAAATGGGGACCCCACCAGTGGGGGAGGGGCTGTTCCTGCTTCCCAGGGCCAAGGTCAGTTGCCCCTCCCCCTCCTGGATGTTGCCCCAGGATGGTGACTTCAGGAAGGGTGGAGCCCCCTCACCCCACTCTGGATGGGGGTTGAGGGACCTCAGGCCAGTCCAGTCCCCTGTAGCATAATTCTTGGGGGCCTAGGGTGGCCCCCAAGAAGTCCATGCTTATGCCTGCCCTGTGGGGGAGCAATGCGGAGCAATAGCTGTCACCCAGACCTCCCACCTGTCCAGCCCCCTCTGAACACCCCGCCAGTGGGCACAACCGAAGGGGACCATCCGACAGCCACACCTGTCCACAGGGCCACCAAGTCAGCGCCTCAGCCAGGACTCCCTGTTCTCACCCACGGGGATGCATACTCGCGCCACAAACGGGGACATTGGGACCAGACGGCTCTGCCAGGAGGGATGGGGACCCCTCCCCCACAGCCCAGCACCAGCATGTCCTGCACACCCTCCGTGCCCCCAGGTCCACGCCTGTCTTCCGTCCAGGAGGCCACTGCCCTGGCTGGAGGTCCCCCCAGCCTTTGGCTTTTGCCTCTGAGATGGGTTTTCCCTGTGTCTTAGGCCCTGGGGTCCTGCCTTGGTACCCAGAGGGTCGGAACCATCAGGCAGAGCCCCCACTGTGGCCTTGGGCCCATCCCTGCACCTTCCTGGCCCCAACCAGCCATCTCAGAATGGCCATGGCTGGACTCGTCTGTGGGGCCGAAACCTCGCCCTCAGTTACAGGCAGGTTCCTGGGCCGCAGCACCCCCTGGCCCCCCGCGCCTGCATCTGCCCACACATGGGGCTGACCCTGGGCGCTTGGGAACAGGTTCTGTAGGCTCAGCAGTGCCCCCACTGCCCTGCTGGTAGAGCCCCCAGCCCCGGAGACCTGGTTCTCTCAGACGCTGGCAGCCTGTTATTATAGAATATGGGTTGTCCAGCCGGGAATTCTGTGTCCCTGGGATTCTAGACAGAGGGAACCGAGCTCCAAAAGCCCTCCCTGGCCTCGGCATTAGGCCTACGTCCACAGTCGCGGGCACTTTCCTCCCGGACCCTGGTGTCTGGCACCAACTCCTGGCACCAGGCACCATGTCTCCAAGGCCCCTAAAGACTGTGCCCAGAGCAGGCATGGTGTGCCAGCAGGACATGGAGTTTCAAGACCCACTTGGAGCTAATGGCCCTTGAGAGGCTCTCAAACGTCCTCCCGCCAGGCCCCCAGCTCAGCCCTGCCAAGTGCAAGCAGGCCCCGGCCCCGGCCTCCCAGAGAGCTCAGCGCCTCCCCCTCACCAGGCGGCACAGCCTCTCCTGCACGGCACACACGGGACGCTCAGTGGACAAAGACACTCCAGGCCACAAACCAGGCTGCAGGCTCCAAGCCGGGCCTCAGAACCAGCGTGGGTGCCATGATCCTCACGGAGGGACCGTGTAGCCTAACAGTCCCCCTCGCTGGCCGGGAGGAGGCTGCCCACCAAGTTCTTGCCCACAGGTGAGAAAATGGGAACTGCACCCACAAGTGCCCATGAGGGGTCACATGGTCACAGGGCAGGGAGGGGCACATAGGCAATGAGTGGTCTCCGGTTAAGCCCCCTCTGCAGCAAGGATTCAGAATTCACTGGATTCGATGTGCCCACCCGAAGAGAGCCAGGCCTTGGACCCCAGACCCTCTCCACAGGGAAGCAGCCACGGCTCTGTGGGACCCCTGGACAGTGCCGGGACAGGGCCCCTGCGCAGGGGAGAGGCTTTCCTCTTGCACCCAGCACCTGGCAGGCCATGCAGCCCCTCCCTGTCATTCTCTGACAGGGAACAGGGTCGGATCCCACTGCAGCACCCTCAGACAGGCCACCTTGCACCCACTTGGGGGGCAAGGAGCAAGCTGGCCTGTCCTCAGACTTAAGACCCTGTCAACAGAATGCCCAGCAAGTGTGTGGGCCCCCCGGGGTGGCTGGACCTTGGGGCATCATGGTGTGGTGGCCCCTTCTGTTCACCGACACACCCAGAAGCCTGGCCAGAGCAGGAGGCGAGCGCACGCTGCCCGTGTCACAGAAGAGGAGCCTGTGGCCCAGGTGGAATGCAAGTCCATGGCCTCCCCACAGCTCTGAGGCCAACTCAGCCCCTGCCCAGCTCACTCGTGCCCATACATCCCATGAACAGCCCCCCCTGGGCCCAGTGTCCAGTCCTGTGACGTGGGGAAGGCCTGAGGCCCCCGCCACGTAATGGCTTCACATGGTGCCCTTGGCACACACCCGCACATCCACCTTCAACGCAGTCCTGGAAGGTGCCCTTGCCCCCTGTTATGGAGGAGACCGCACAGCTGGGAGGGGCTGAGCTCGGATTCAGACCCAGCCCAGGGTGGGCACTTTCTATGCACTTTTCTCCTTAAAACAGCCCCCAAAGGGGAAACTGAGGCCCAGCCCTTTGATAGCGAGGCCCCCTCCCCCCACCCTTCCTGTGGTACAGGCCACGGAGGGTCAGGCAGCGGGGGAAGGGGGAGCGGGATCACAGAGGTAGCCAGGGACACTGGCCAAGGTCCTGGTGGACGCACGTCAGAGGAGCCTGCGGGAGCCACGGGAAAGAGCTCTGGCCTGGCCTTGGGAGGCCACGTCCAAAATAAGCCGCCCCACCACCCTGCAAGGACTCAGCAGGGCAAGCGTGGCCTCACGGCACCGGCGCTGCCAGGCCGGGTGCGGAAGGTCACAGCTATTTCTGGGTTGGCCTGGCAGAGAGGGGCAGCCCGCCCCCCCACCCTGTGCCCCCAAGGAGCTGCGCGGAAGGGGCCCAGAGGTAGGTTGCTGTCCCCAGCACACAAAGTGGCCTGCAGGTCCCCCAAGGTGCCGCGGTCGGCTGGGGACCCCCGCCCTGCTGGCCTTACCTCTATGACCCACCTTCTTTGAAGAAAAGTGGGGGGGGAGGTGGACAGAATGGGCCAGGAGCTCGCTTTAGCCACGGCCACGCACAGGCCCACGCGCCCCATCTGACCCCGCAGCCACCCTGTGAGCTCCTTTGGGCAAGGACCTGAGGGGCTGCGTGGCCACTGGTGCTCAGCCCCCAGCTGGCAGCCCCTCGACGGGCCGGAGCTCGCACCCGCCCTCCGCGCCCAGGCCCCGCAGACCCAGGCAAACCCCCACAAGCAGGAAAACAGACCACACTGCTCCGGGCGACGCGGTGCCCACGTCCCTGCCTCCACTCCTGCATGCGCTCAGCAGAACTCACCCTAACGCAAGGCACTCTGCTCAGGCAGAGGAGCGACTGAGGTCGGGGCGCCCACCCTGGGACCCCCACGCATCCCAGCGTGCCAGCCACGCAGGTGCGAGCCTCCCTCCATCAGAGCCAAGGACGCCCCGCATGCCAGGCGCCTGGGCAGAGCGGCTTAATCCTGTTCTGCAGACGTTCACCGACCGTCTGCTCAAGCCGGGTTGTGTGGGCAGGGAGGGTAGTTTAATTGTTTTAATTGAGTTCAAGTTCACGGAACGTGACACGTGCCATTTTAAGCCATTGAAAGGTACACTTTGCTGTGTTTACGTATATTCCGTGCTTTGTCGTTGCCACCCGTGCTCTAACTCCAGGACGTTCCCATCGCCCCCAGAGGAAGCCCCACATCCGTTGGCAGTCCCTCCCCACCCTCCCCCCAGCCCCTGTCTGTGGGCCCGCCTCTGCCAGACGGTTCACACAGTGTGGCCACACACGCGCAGTCTCTGGGGCTGGCTCCCCCACTCGGCTCCACTCTCACAGGTCAGCCACGGGGTGGCCCGTGTGGGGACACCGTTCCTTTTCATGGCCGGGTGATCCCCACGGTGTGAAGAGGGCAGTTTGCCATCTGCTCCTCAGCTGATGGACACTGGGGTCACTCCAGGTCTGCATGCATTTCACCCGCAGGGCGTGGCAGCACGCAGACGGCCGGCGGGACGGCCCGCCCATCTCTCCTCCCAGCAGCGGGGGCAGAGGGCGCAGGCCGGCCGGCTCAGACCTGGGGTCAGCTCGGCTCTGCCTTGGGGCAGCGGTGAGGCTGCGTCACGCTCCGTGCTTGGGAATAGCCCACTGATGTCCCTGGAACATTCACGGTCACCCAGAACTGGCCAACAGACACGCCTCCCGGCCATGTGCTCAGGATCCCAGATCCTGGATCCTGCCCCAGGCCCTGGTTCTCACGCTCACTTCCTCCTGGGGGTGGGGGGAGACTTGCCAGGCCCTGCAACCCCAGCAAGCTCTCAGGAAGGGCTGTTCCCATAAGGACCCTGAGCCAGAGGCTTTCAAAGGGACGGGTCGGGGAAGGGGAAGCAGGAACCAGCTGGGGGTGGGTGCTCCTCAGCGCCCCCACGGCTGGCTGGGCAGGGCTGCCTGGCCCCTGAGCCCACCCGATCCATCTGAAGGACAGACGCCTGAGCAGCCAAGAACACAGGACTCAGGGCCCCACCGGGTCAACCTCCCTCCTAGGGACAGGCAGGCCCAGCTGGCAGTGTCTGTGGGAATAGTCCCCAGGCCCGGGCAGCCACACTCAGGCCAGTTCATGGGCAGCAGGGCATGTCCTGAGGGGCAGAGGAAGCCCAGGCTCTGATCCTGCTCCAGGGTGGACAGACAGATGGACATACTTTATGAACAGTTCAGTCTATACTCCAGTCACATGGATCCTGGGGCAGCCAGCTCTGCCCACTCTGTCCTCCTCATTCCCTGTCCCTAATGCTCCACTCAGAGACCCCCAGCTGCTAGCTGTCCTCTGTCCTCACAGGCCAAAGGCCCCTGGGGACAGCCCTTCCGGTGACTTCCTGCCAGAGAGGCCGGGGGAGGGGACAAGGCCTGCAGATGGCTTCCTCTGGCTGCCCTGCAGAGGCGGCCCGTGGGAACAGCCCATCCACCGCCACCACCACCGCCACCGCCAGGGAAGGCGGTGAGAGCAGGACGGCTGTGTCTCCCATCCACAGGGCCCAGCTGAATGCCCAGCCACCTGGACATACCACCCTCTTACACCTCTTCACAGTCCCAGAAAAGGGCTCCACACCCCCACTGACAAAAGAGGAAACTGAGGCACAGGCAGGCCATAACACCAGGATGTCCTGTCTGCTCACCAGACGCCCCTGTCATTGTCAGCCTGTCACCACACCAGCTGAGGATGGATCTGTCAGGGCAGGATGAGCCGAGGCCGTGCCCTGCCCCCCACACACCTGCAGGCTCCTCCCTGGCCCCTCTGTGAACCAGGGCATGGCCAAGGCTGCACAACCCCAGCTGAAGTAGCCCACTTCCCCACCTGCTGCCAGGGCAGGGGTCTGAACCTCAGACACCCAGTCTCCCCACCCTGGGCAGATGGTGGCAACAGCAGCTGCCACGCAGCTGGCCGTGAGGATGGATGGGGGTGCAGACTCACTGGAGCCACTTGGCTTCCTTGATGCTGTTAACACAGCCCCGAGCCCTGGGGAGCCTGCATTCACCCAGCTCCCCCTTCCTGGAGCCCCTTCCTCCAGCTACTGTGATGTCGACATCCTTCAAACCCAGCAGATGCCACCTCCTCCAGGAAGCCCACCCTGACTTCCTGCCCCTCCACGCACTCCAGAAAGGTGACTGCTGGTTCCTGTAGGTTCCTGGTCACCCACAAGCCCCTCTCAGGGCCAGGGCCTCCTCTCCCTGCATTTTCCCACCTCCCACCACGGCTGACACAGGCCTGGGAGGCCCCTTCAAGAGGCACAGAGGCAAGACCAGGAGGAGATCGCACGGGCTGCCAGATGCACCACCCCACTGCGCACAGTCCTGCTGGCGAGAGTCCACCCCAAGGGTGCTGGCACATCAGCAGAGCGCTTGAGCCCTGGGTCCTGAACCTGCAGGTGGCACCCAGAGGAGGCATATGATGCACCTAAAGGGAGATTCCAGGAAGATGCCAAACAGAACGTGCCGGCCGCTGGCTCTCGCACCATCAAAGACACGTTTAGGGCCCAGACCCCAAAGCAGTCAGAACTTCCAGGTACCCCCAACCCTGGGATCAGAGCAGTAGCAACGCAGTGAGAGCACTGTTAGCACCCATAGGTGGCACCCTCACACTCCAGACAAGAAAACTGAGAACCAGGAAGGACAGAAGCAAGCCCACCATCACTCAGAGAGGCCTAGCAGGCCTCTGGGCTCCCTAGGGCCATCTGGAGGGGACAGTGGGGTCACTGTGGGGAGTCCCAGGCACCCCCAGGTGCCCCCTGAGTTCCGTACAGCAATTCCCCACAGACGGGCCCCTAGGCAGCCGGCCAGAGAGAAGTGAGGCCCAGAGGCCACTGAGCAGCTGGCCGAGCCAGAGGTGAAGGAGAAAAGACGTTTGGTTTGGCAGAGCCGAACCAGAGGGGCGTGAGGAGGGGCCCGTGTCCCAGCCCCAGCATTTACGAGCAGGTGAGCCCCCTGGGGTAAGGATGGGCCAGCGGAGGAAACTTGGGCAGGCGGAGTGCCAGGGAGTCCTCTGCCCCCTCTACGCTCCATGCCGCTTCCAGGAAGCCTGAGTCACAAGTGGGGTCCCAGAGCCAGGAGAGTGGCTGGGAGCACCAGTCCCATGGGAGGTGGACAGGGCAGGGCCGCCTCCTCCAGCTGGGCCAGCCCGGCCCCGGGGTCTCTGCTGGCGAGGGCGTGGGAAAGGGCTCCTCAGCTCCTGGGCGGGCTGGGGGGTGAGGAGGGGGGAGGAGCCAGGACCACAGGTCCAAGGCCCCTCCTGCAGAAGGGAAAACTGAGACCCAGGGAAAAACCTGCAGAAGCCTGCCTGTCATCCCCTAAACAGGTGTCCCCTGGGCAGCCCTGCAGGGGACACTGGGGAGACCCACAGAAGCACCCATCCCTACCTACATCCTCAGCCCAGAGTCCTTCCTGCACCTCAGCCCCCAGCAGCGCACCAAGGATCTCCAGGCCCCACGGTGGCAGCCTTGCTCTCAGTGCTCCCACTTCTAGGACAATACCCCAGGGAAGTCAGACCCCTAGAGGTGCTGCTCCATCCCACCACCCTGTTCTAGAACACTCTGCAGTTCTTGCCACTAAGTCCCCCAGCATCTGAGTCCCAAAACGGAACCACAGCATACTGCAGCCTGGGGGTTCCGGCCTTCCACTACCCACATCATCAAAGGCGCCCCCTGCATGGGGACAACAGACCTCCTGGGGGACCCGTGAGTACCTCAAAGAGCACCCAGCATCTGGTGGGCTGGCCATGTCCCGCAGAGGAGGGGCCTCCACTCCCATTCTGCAGGTTAGGAACCTGAAGCTCAGTTAAGGCAGAGCTGGGATTTGAACCCAGGTCTGGGAAGACCAGAGCCACACCACCGCTGTGAGTGGATGGGCAGGGTAGGAAGAGGAGATGAGAGGAACCCGGGGGTCTGAGAAGGCAGACGGGGTGGGGGGAGGCCAAGCAGGGAAAGGTGGGGTCTGAGTGCAGGCCTGAGTTCCAGGCGCCCGAGCCCTCCTTGCATGGAGGTCCCCACCCTGCCCACCCCTGTCTCTGGATCTACCCACCACCTCCAGAAGCATGAAGCAGGGGCCCCCAGCTCCCAGGAGGAGGTGGGTTTGGAGGATCCAGCTGGGCAGGATTAGCAGATTAGCTCCCAGGAGGATGGAAACAGGTCAGTGCTAAGTGGATTTCCAGAGAGCAGCCTCCAGCCCAGCAGGTCTGGCCCCAGAAGGGGCAGGGCCAGAAGAGAGGGCAAGAGCCAGCCGGCCACCGGCAGCCGGCAGCCCCAGCAGCAGCCTTTGAGCCCCTGATACGGGGCTGCATCCTTTACCCTCCCCTCGCCTCAGTTTCCGCATCCCTAAAGTGGGGCCAGAGTGGGTGCAAGGGGTGGTCTCCGGGACAGGACACATCACACGCCCTGCCCACCCCAGCTCAGTGGCAGCAGCAGGGGCCCGTTCTGAGCATGCTCAGACCCTCCTCATCCTGACAGCACTACCCACCAGGGCACCCCAAAGGTGTTAACACCCAGGACTGCCCTCACCTGTGCACACGCACCCCAGACTCCCGTCTGCAGACAGACCCCTGCTCACAGGGCCTGGACGTGTGGACAGACCTCCGCGATGCTCTTGGGGCTGCTGTCCTGCCCCTCCCCCTCCTGGGGTCATCCCACATAAACCACTGCACCCCAGTCCCCACCTCAGGCTCGGCTCACAGGGAACCAGATTGGAGGAGGAAGCCGGGCCGGGAGAAGCAGGGCTGGAGGAAGGCACCAGGAGGCAGGTTTTCCTTCCTCTCCTCCCCACGTCTGCGGCGGTGCAGCGCGGCCCCTGAGTGGAGGAGAGCTCCCCTGTGTATCTGCTAGGCGTTGTCCTGCGTGCTGTGAAACCAGTCACCTCCCACTTACAGCCGACACAGCAGTAATCAGTCCCCTGTCCAGCCTCTGAGGGCTGCGGGTCAGGGCCCGGTGGCTTCGCTGGCAGTGCTGCCTCAGGTTCTCAGGGGGGCGGCCATGGCCGGGGCCACGCCATCTGAAAGCTCTCCTGGGGCGTGAGTGGACCTGCTTCCAAGCGGCTCACGGTCCCAGCTGACAAGCTGGCATGTCCCTGCCCCTCTGCGCTGAGCAGACCTCCAAAGGGCTGCAGGTGGGCTGGCTTCCCCGGGGGGAGCCGTCCCAGAGAGCAAGCAGCGTGCACATGGAGTTAAGCCCCCGGCGTCACACACGGTCCTCTGGACACGTGGACAGATCTCCATGATGCTCCTGGATGCTCCTGGGGGTGGTGTCCATGGGTCACACCAGCCAGCCCTGAGTCAGTGCGGGGAGGGCAGGGCAGCTTCAAGAGCCCTGCGACCTGCCCACCCGGCTCTGCCTGCCTGGAGGAGGGCAGCAGCAGGGGTGCTTGGCTCCCTGCCCAGGGACAGGGGCGTCTTCCCTTAAGGGGCCACCGCTCTCAGCCCGGGGCTCTAAGGCCCCCGGTGGAGTGGGGCATGGGAGCTTCAGGGGCATCTGAGCAGGGTTCCCTGTGGGGGCAGGGGCCCCGTCTAAGCCTGGAAGTTCCCTGCGTTCCCTGCGTGCTGGCTTAAACCCCTTGTGGTTCTGCCTCTTACCGAGTGCTTCTGCAGGGCTGCCAACGGGTGCCAAGGAGCCCACCCGGACAGCCCCCCGTGATAGCTGCCGGGAGCACCTGGGCACCAGCCTCCGAGGGGAGGCCTGCAGGCCAAGCAGGTGTCAGGCAGGTGAGTGGGGGAGGTGCGCCAGGATAGGCACAGGCGGCCACAGCCAGGTGTGCCCCCCCACCAACGCTCCGGCTCCCGGGCCCACCTGCACTTGGGGTCCTCCAGCTCTGTACCTGCAGCCCCCAGGGAACCAGGTCAAGCCCCCTCCTGGCCTTTGCACCTGGGACGCCGCAGCAGAGAGTCAGAGGCCAGAAGACCCCATCGTCCACTGCCCACGTTCCTGACCGAACAGCTGGGGCTGAAAGGCTTGGGGTGGGCACCTCCGGGCGCCGGCCAGGGCATGGGCGTCGGGCGCCCCCGTGTGGTGTCTGTGGGCACCACAGGTCGGAGGAAGGGCCCTCTCCCAGCGCCCCTGACCCTCCTCCCCCCCCCTTCTGTCTCCCAATCCAGGGACTGTCATTTAACCTGGAAGGACAGGACTGGGACCTTCAGTGTTGCTAGCAGGGGTCGCTTTCCTCGTTCGGGTGCGGAGCCGGCCCTCAGTGCCATGGGCCCCCCCAGGGTCTAGGGTCCCCTGGAGAGTGAGGGGCAGGGGTGATACCTACCCAGTGACACAAGAGGCGCTGCCGGGGCTCAGGGAGGGTAGGTGGGAGCGAGCGAGGTGCCCTCCTCAGCCCAGGCCTCTAAGGACCAAGGGGCACTTCCAAACCTGCGTGGGTGAGGCAGGCAAGCTGTGGGGGGCAAATCCTCACTCCTCAGGTCCTGATGTCAGGGTCTCCCACCTTGGTCCCCAACACACTGCTGCCTCTGGTGGGGTGACCCCCTGAAGACGTAGGTCTGTACATTAAGGGTCCTCTACACTGGGGGACGACCCTTCTTCAAGCCTTTAAACCCCGCACCCCACTCAGACAACCCTAACCCCACTCACCCTTCAGGGCCCAGCACAACGTTTCCTCCTCCAGGAAGCCTCCTGGCCTCGCTCTTTTCTGTCCACGGGTATTATACTACCATCTCCGGGTACGAACTCCTGCGAGAGGGGCAGCAACCCCTTCAGCGCCTTCTGCAGCGCCCCAGCCCTGGACTGCGCCCTGCAGGGTTCTCCGGGCCTCGGCGGCTGGGCAGCTGGTGTGAGCCCTGAGTTGGAACACCTGCTCTCCCCACGGTGTTGGAGGTGAAAGGTCAGCCCCTCCCAGGCTGACACCTGGGGCTTTGTGCCACTGGGTCCTGACACTCCGAGGCCTCTCCCAGGACCACAGTCTCCATGGGTGGACGTGCCAGGGGCGCCCTGCGTCCCCAGCAGCGGGCACCAAGGGAGATGCAGACTGGAGGGCGTTGGCACCTGCGTGCGACGGCCACCAGGGGGCAGCGGGCTCGCCACAGCCCGGCTTCCGGCACCGCTCTGAGGACGGCCACCAGTCAGACCACCTGGGACTGCAGCCCTCCCCATGACACCGACACCGGGCTGCCGACCTCCTTCCGGGGGAGCCTTTCCGGGGAGGCTGAGCCTTCGTTCCCAGGAAGCTCTCCTTGCTGAAAATGTGGCCTCGCGGTGCACTGAGCTCCCTGTCGCAGGAGTACCCAAATATTCACTGGCAAACCCAACGTCCTGAGCCAGGGGGGGCCCACTGCAGAGCCCTCGCTGAGCCACCACCACATACAGAGGCGCCGCGTGGACTTCGGTTACAGCTCCCTGGGCCGGAGGAGGGGCTGCCCTCGGCCAGGAACGCTCCCCAGCCCCCCCTGCTCTGCAGTTCCCATACGCAGGCTCTGCAGGGGTGGGTGCACCGCGAGCATTGTCCCCAGGGTCTGGGTGACATTCGCATGGAGCTTGCAGGGGGCGGCAGGGCCCCAGGGTGGGCAGAGCAGCCTGGACAGAGTCGCAAGGCTCACGGCACTTTGCGGTGAGCACCCTGTCCTTGGAGGTGACCAGCCCCACTGGGGCCGTTCCTGCCACAGGGGAGTCCAATCTGCCGTGGAAACGCAGCACCTGAAACTCCTTTGGGGGAATTTTCTCTGAGTCAGTTTACGAAGCACAGGGAGGACCAGATGCCACCCAGCAGCCCACCCCCGTGACTGTACCCCAACATTGCGTTTGCAGTGGGCACCCCACCTGGCTCCAGGCCCAGGATGAGGGGCTGCCAGTGGGGCAGAAAGAACGCCCTTGACCTGAACCTGGGGCATCTGGGCAGCTGAGGGAACAACCGCAGTTTGGGGTTTTCTTCCCAAATCAAATTCCCCAGAGGAGCCCAAGTTACTGCTTCGGATTTATTCACGACCCTGAGGGCTCCATTCAAGCGCCTGCTGTGTGCCAGGCCCATGCCCATGACCATCTGTTAAGCAGAAACAGTGACAGAAAGATGCCAAGGGAGCGCCAGGGACATGTGCCAGGGGTGGCAGCCTCTAGCCCGTCCTCGGAAAGCACCTGGCCCCGCACACGCCCCGGGAAGTGGTAGCACACAGGAGCAGAGACTGCAGGCAGCACCAGTGTGAGGAAGGCCTGGATGGGGCGACCCCGGGGGGTGCGCCTCAAAGGGCTGCAGGCAGGGCTCCACCCACACCTGCTCATGGGCCCGTCCGCCTCTGCGCCCATGACAGCCGGGCAGAAACGGCCTCCGTGTACACCACTGACAAGAGGGCAGCAGACAGTCTGTCCGGACAGTCCTCACCACAGGACAGAGTGAAGTGCTCTGCCTGCCTCACGGGGACGGACCGGGAGAACACAGTGCTGTGACAGGTCCAGACTCAATGCCACGTGTGATTCCATTTCTGTGACATGTCAGGACTGGCAAGTCCACGGAGTGAGGAAGCAGGCCGTGGTTGCCAGGGACTAGAGGAGGGAATGGGGACTGCTTTGTGGGTACAGGGTTTCCTTTGGGGTGATTGCAATGTTCTGGAATTAGAAGTGACAGCCACACCCCTCCTTGGACAGCCACTGCCCAAGCTGTTGCTCCTCAGTCTTCAAACAATTCAGATGCCACCTCCTTCAGGAAGCTTTCCTGGGCTCCTCCTTTGAGGCAGCAGGAACCTGAAGCCTGAGACCACATCTCAGGTTAATCCCTGGCCTGCTGAATGACCTCTGAGCCTCTGAGGACCCACCTGTGAATTAGTGACAAGGCTGGGGACAGTGCTCCCCAAGACACCGCAAGGAAGAGTACCATGAAGCCCCCTGCAGTGCCCACCCTCTCTCCACCAGCCAGAATAAACTCAGGCTTCCCTCCCACACCTGGAGTCCCAGTGACAGCCGCGGTGTAAACAGCCAAGGAGACGGCAGAGGAAGTGTCAGTCTGCCTAAACAGACCTGCTGGCCAGAGATGAGGAGCAGGCCCGGTGGGTGACGGGGCTGGGGCAGGAAGGATGAAGGTGGGACTGAAACAGGGTTTGGTTTATAGAGGAAAAAATAATTATCTGCAAGACCTTGGACAAAGTCCGTTTGTTCTTGAAGAGATGGATGGATGGAGGGATGAGTGGAGGGAGAGATGGAGGGAGGGTGGAGGTGTGGATGGATGTACAGATGGAGGGGTGGATAGAGGGAGGGAAGGAGGGAGGCTGCCCACCAGAGACGAAGCTCCGGCAGTGACGCGGTGTGAGCCAGGGTCTAGGTTGGGGCCGGAACAGAGCGAGCTGCTCAGCCAGCGTCTGCTCCAACCAGCATCTCAGTGCACTGACGGGAGCCAAGGTGTGTCCGGGGACAGTCACCTGGCTGCTCATCAGTCACCGGGGATGCCCCGGCGCCAGTCTGGACCACTCAGCCCAGCCTCTCGAGGGCTCAGCCTGGGTGTCCCTCTGAGGAAAGCTCCCCAGGGACCCTGCTGGGCACCCACGTGTTCAACCCCCACACGGCCGTGAGTGACCCTGGAACACATCTGTCATCTCATTGACCCCTCACTGCAGGGCCACACGTGGCTGTCCTTGTTGTGCAGATGGGGAAACCAAAGCACAGGCAGGCTAAGGGACTCATCTCAGGTCGGAGGCAGTGGGACCAGCGTTAGAATCCAAATTGGTCACCCCGAAATGCCCCCATCGCCTCATCTGAGGCCCCACCCCAGTCTCTCCCACTTCTCGGGGAGGCAGGCTGGGGTCAGAAGTCAACCCCCCGCAGGAGGGCCCAGTGCACGGGGCCAAGGGGCCTTGCCAAGCCTGTCCTGGCCCTGACCCTCCGCCTCCCGTGTGACAGCAGGGGCCCCCGCCCACTGCAGAGGTGGGCACTGACCGAGTCTTCTCTACCCTGCAGGCGCCTGATGCCGGAGGGCTCTGCCCGACCCTCAAGGACAAAGGGACAATTTCACACACAAGCCTGGGGGTTCACGGACCCTGAGCCAGAGCGTCGAGACAGGCCACCCAGCGGGAAGACCAGAGATTCTAAGAGCTTCCTCCTATGGAGCGTTGTTTTTAGCCCGGTTTTAAATTTTGTGTTAGCGCTGACAGGCCCTATGCGTCGACGCACCCCACTGCACAGGGAGTAGGCACCATTGACACATTGTCTGTCCTCAGGCCGCAGGTCTCCGAGGCCCTGCTCCTGCCCTAGGTCAACGGGGAGAGCCCGGGGGTCAGGAGCTGCTCCTGGATTGGCCAGCACCCCCCAGCTGCCCAGTGGCGACTGTCACTCCCCGTCTGTCTCTGCCACCCTTGGGACCTTCTCTTACTTGCAGCAGCTGCACCCTCACAGCGGCGCCCATGCCATGCCTCCCTGGGGCGGGTCAGCCACAGCCCAGCGGGTGGCCTGTGCTGAGCCCGTGCCCAGCCCATGCCCAGGGAGCACCGGCCGGGGCTGCTACAATCACTGTCTTAATGGCCGCTGATGCCGCCGTCCTCACCACTGCCGCCATCGTGCCCGTGTGTGGTTGGGATCTGCAGACCAGTTTCCCTGCCAGATTCAGGACCCTCGAGCCCCATGGAGGACGGCCTGCAGTGCAGGGTCTGGACACCCGACTTATTTCCTGAGAGCAGCCGGGGGAGGGGCCCTGGAGTCCCGCTCGTGGGAGGGACGGTGAGGCCCAAGGCCCAGGCGGTCATCTCCCCCACCCAGGCGTGGGTGGGACCAGGTTGCTGGCCATCTGAAAGTACCGTGACCGAGGGCAGCCATCGGACAGCCTGAGAACAGACGGGGCCCCCACCCTGGCTCCCCCTCCTTCCCCGGCCCCTCCCGCCCATCTAAACACCGTCCAGGTCTGGCCTCTGTCCTTCTGACACGTCTCATAAGCAGGAAGCAGCCAACAGGACCCCGCCGGCCGGGAGGATCCCAGACACCATCAGCTCCCTGGGGAGAAGGAGGGGGCTGGGGAGATGCCTCGGAGGGAGCTCTAGTGCCCCCACCCCACGGGAAAGAGAGAGGGGAGGACACAGTGCCCCCAGCGCCCTCTGTGACATGTGAGGCCCTTTCTTAAGAGGGTCTGGGGGGTGGGGTCGGAGGGCGGGGCGGCTTGGGCCAGGCAGGGTGCCTGGCGGCTGCTCCAGCCGCTCCCTGACGCTGATCCTCGTAACAGACTGAGCCCTTGTCTGGGTCCCACAGGGAACCCTCGCCCTGGTCACCCTGGTCCCACACTGAGCCCTGACCCCCATCACTGAGCCTCAATCCTGGTTCCACGGAGTCCGGATGCCCGCCCAGCCCCGCGCCCGACTGGCCCCACGAGGTTAGCGGCAGCGGGGTCCCTGTTCCCTACTCCAGGTGGGCCAGCTGGGGCGCGGGCCCTGAGGCCACAGCCGGTCAGGTGCTGAGCCGGGACCTGGGCCCGGGAGTCGGACTATGCGTCTGGCACTGTCTCCTTCCCAGCAAAGCTTCTGGGGACCAACCTGCCCAGGGCCCTAGAGGGGCCACGTGAGGAAGAGGCAGCCCCTCCTGGACAAGTGCCCTGGGGCCGGGCACACAGAGGGTCTGAGCCCAGCACTGCCAGGGGCGATGCCCAGAGTGGGAGCGGCGGGTGGCCCAGCTCCCCTGGAGGCCTCTGGGAAGACAGTTCAGGACAGACAGACCACTCTGGGAGTCAGATACTTTCCTGGTGGGGGACGGCCTCACTCTACGTCCCATCAGCAATGCCGGGGTTCAGGCCTGGCGGGAGCAGATGTCCCAGCCTCCAGGGTCCATCCCGCCAAAGTGCAGGGGACACCACACCCACGGCTTCGAAGCCTGTGGGGCGACCTGTGTTTCTGGCTCAGGCTTTAGAAAGACAGTAAACGCACATGCTGTGTGTTACGAACACACCACGGCATCGGGGCTACATGCGGGCCATTCCCAGGACGCAGGGTGTGTAATGGTTGCACCCGCCCTACACCAGTCCAGCCAGGAGGCACGGCTGGGCGGCCTGGTGTCAAACTCACCTGCATGCTCTCCCGCCTCGGAGCCGACTGGGTTTCAGGATTCAGGGCGGGGGGGCCTGCCCGCCCCTGACGCTCTGTTCCCTCCCCACCCACTGCCCCAGAGAACTGGCACCAGCCTTCCAGAAAGCCACCTCCTGGCCAACGGAAACAGCCTCCCTCCGCCCATTCCCATCGGCTGTCCGATCCTGGGGCAGCGGGTGGTGAGGAGGAGGTAGGACCTTTATGGACAGTGACCGGGACACCCCACCACCACCCCAGCTGGCCTGCGTTACCGCTGCCCAGGTGGCCAGACCCAAGGCAGGAAGGAGACAGGCTGGGACATGTTGAGGGCGCCCAGGGAGGCAGGGGCCAACCCCAGCTCATCCGGCCACTGCCCCACCCAGGCCTTGTCTGCTGCAGGAGGGCTCCAGGCCTTTCTGGTCGAGGACGGTGACCGGGGAGCTCCCTGCCCCTGCGAGGAAGGCGCACAAGGCTGTGCAGACAACACAGTGACTGCCGCTGCGTCCCCACGCGGACGACACCCCCGCTGTCCCTGCAGCCAAGGCAGTAGAGCCCGGAGTCAGGGCCACTGCTGGGAGGCCAGCTGAGCAGACAGACACAGACAGACATGGCTGTTCCGGTCCCATGGGCTGTTCTGAAATAGAAAGCAGGTCTGAGGTCCTGCGGGGGACGTGGCTGGCTCTTGACCTGGGTGGGTGGCTTTTGGTAGCTGAATTCGGCCTCCAGGACTTGGGCTGTCAGCTGCCCAGGACCGGAGCCTGGACCTCAAACCTGACACTCACCCCCCAGTGCCTGGGGGATGGGTTGCCAAAGCTCCCGGAGAGAGAGCAGGCCGGGCCCAGCGGGGCAATCCAGGCCCGCTCCAGAACTCGGGGCTCCTCCCAGCCCACCGCCTCCCCGCTCACTGAAGCAAAATTCTGCCCCAGCTGAGCCTCACTCTCATTTCTCCAGCTCCCCGCTCGCTGTCGTGGGCCTCAGCAGGGGTCCCCACCTCCGGCCTGTGTTCCCACATCCCGTGTCCCACTGACGCACAGGCCTAGGTGCTTGCTGGGACGAGGGGACCTGGCCTGGGGCCTTTCATAGGCCTGTTGTCCCCACTTCAAGCACGTGAGTGGTCCAACTGGGCTCAATCCTGGGGCTGCCCAAGGGCCCACCATTCCCAGCCTCCCAGGCCCCTCACCCCAGACACAGGTCACTTTTCCCTGGGGCACATGGCCACTGACCCCTCAGGAGGGTCCCAAGGGCCTTTCTTGCCCACCCAGCGCAGGTCACCCCGGGGCCGGGGGTTCCCCCACTCCTCCCAGGGGCCTGGGGCCTCTCGCAGAGCTGGCCTGCAGCTGCGCACCCTGGCAGGCCCGGGTCGGCCTCACCCCACGCAGACAGCAGGACACAGAGCCACGGTCCCAGCGCTGGCCACAGCCCAGTGGCACAGAGACGAGGGCTCCGCTGGAGGACAGATGAGGTCTGGAGCGGCAGGCACCAGGAGGGCGACAGGTCCTGCCTGGCTGTCATGGAGTGTCCCCGCTCCCCCCCCCGCCCCCCCGCCCCCCCTCGGCTGCTTTGCTGCTATTTGTGGCTGTCCTCAGAATGGCAGACTTCGGTCCTTCGTGAGTCCTGGGACAGGATCGCAGATCCAACCGCGAGAGTGGGGGCTCCTGCCAGCTGACAGAGGGTCCCCACCAGGCTGGGAAGCTCCACCCTAAACTGCCCCAGTCAGACCCACTCACTGGAAAACTTTCTGACCCCTGACTGACCAGGTGACAAGGGTGACATTGTCCTTGTGTGCTTGTCTCCACTGAGAGCCCCCCGAGGGTCACTCAAGCCTCCTGGGCTCCGGCACCGCCCCCGCCCCCACCGCTGGGTCCTACCAAGAAGAGCCCCCACCGCGGCCCCCAGAGGTGGGCACAAGGCCTGCCGGCCTCCTTCTGACTCAGCGGCCGGCCGTCTCCAGCTCGTAAAACCCAGGCCTCCCCTGGCTCAGCCCTCCCGCCCCCGCCCACGTCCCGCCAACACGAGCCCACGCTCCCCCAGCAGGACCCTGGGTGCCCCTGCCTGGCCGGCCAGGAGCCCGTGCCAGCCTGGGCCAGGGGCCCTCGTGGGCCAGAGGTCCTGCACCTTGCGGGCCTCGGTTTCCTCTTCCAGGGTAGAGGCAACAGTGTTCTCAGGAGATAATGAGAGTGTGTGGGCACAGCCTGCATTAGTGGGGAGCCCGGGGTGAGGGAGGGAAGCTGCTTCATCCACCGCCCTCCCCCAGAATCCCCCATGGCTCCCTGCTGCCCTCAGGGCCGCAATCGCCACTCCAGCCTCCACAGGGACAGCTGAGACCCAATGTAGCGCCTCCCGCTCAGTCCCAGCTGCATTGCTCCTCCCTGCCCTCCACAGCTGGAGGCCCCGGGGTACAGCTCCTGCTACCCACAGGGCCTCCTTCCACCACCCCACCACCCCCACCTCTGCCTGGAGCTATATCCCCACACCCAGGGGCCCCCTCGCCCCCAGCGCCGGCCCTGGCAGCAGCCTGAGACCTCCCAGGCCAGGGGCCTCGGGGGCGGCCGTCTCTGTGTCCCAGTGCCTGGCGCAGGCAAGCTCAGTAGGTGCCCAGGAAACAAGGTGCTGGAGGACTGAAGCAGGTGAGTGAGCAGGAGCATGGGGACAGGTGGCTGAGGGCACCCGGACCTCCCCCGGCCCTGGGACCCTGACCCACCAGGGCTGGCCGCCAGCCTCTGCCCCGGTCAGCGTGCCTGTGGAGGGCGGGCCATCCATTCCAGCGCCACCCTGGGTCAGGCCCCAGCTACTGATACCTACCCGCTGGCCCTGTCAGGTCCAGGTTTTCCCACACAGCCAATCCCTGTGTCCCCGCAGAGGTGACACCGGGCCGCGCGTGGTTCTGGGCCAGTGCCAGCCCTGCGTACACACTCAGGCATGCCTGTGTCCCCGTGAGGTCGCAGCCTCCTAGGGACACACACCAGAGACCCAGACGCCGCTCATGCAAACCGCAGAGCCCGGAGGGCAGAACGGCGCAGCCACCGGGACACCTGTCCCCTCCCGGGTCTGCGTGTGCTCCCACGTTCCCGGCACTCAGAGCGCCAGCTGCACTCCACTGGGTCTCTGCGGCCTCCGCAGACAGGACCGTGGGGGGACAGAGAGCTGGGGCTGCATCCACCATCCTTTCCTGTCTCCCCTCCCCACCCCCCAGGGGGTGTAGCTTAATTCCACGCCTCGGTGCCTCAGTTCCCTCCTCTGCCAGGCAGGACCGTGGACTCCGCAGTCCCTAAGCTCCTCCCCACAAGGCCCGGGACAAGCTCTTCTAGGGGACTGGGGTGGGGGTGAGAAGGGAGAAAAACGAGCCGCCCCGCCCCCGCTCCGCCCCCACCCCGCCCCCACCTCTGCTGCCTTTGCCCAAAAGGAGACCCGGGCGCCCGCCTGACGTCAGGCCCCAGGAAGGCGCGTCGGGGCAGCCTGACCGAGAGGCCACAGAGCTGCCAGGGAGGCTCCGGGAGCGCCGGCTGTCTCCAGCCGCCAGTGGGCGAAGGTGAGGTGAGTCCCTGAGGGCTGGTCAGCCCGGGCGTCTTCCTCACCAGACAGGCAGCCTGAGGCCAGAGGGGTTCTGAGGTCCCCCCTGTAGGGAGCCATTGTAGAGATGGGAAAACTGAGCCCCCCGAGGGCAGGGGCTAGAGCTGGACAGGCTGGGTGCAGAGCAGGGAGGGAGAGCTCCCAAAGGCTTGTGGGGCGCCCCTCCTGACCCAGAGTCACCCCCGTCCCGTGCTGCTGAGCCGCCAAGCCCTTCTCTGGGTTTCATTCATTCATTCAGCACGCTCATGGACTCTGCTGGGAGCCCAACACTGGGCCTTGGCTCCCCACAAGTCAGGGCACTAGGGCGGGAGACCCCAGAGGCACTGGGTAAGCTCTGGGACCTTGGCCACGACCATCCCCCAGGCTGGGGTCAGGCTGGGGGGTGAAGGGTTTGTGGGGACAAGCTCGGAGCAGGGCACACCCCCTGTGGAGAGCCATTCTTCAGCTCAGGCCCTTCGCTCCAGCCGCGCCCTCCCGCAGCCCATTTGGGGTGCAGAGACTGAGGCCCAGGCCCACCCCCCACCCCCAGCGTGGACCTCGGAGCTGGCTCTGTCCCTGCCCGGCTCTCTCGGGTGGTGACTGCCCTGTGAGAAGGAACAGGGTCCCCAAGGGGCAGGCAGGCGGGTTGGGAACTGGCCCGGGGCCAGGGCGGCGGGCCGGGTAGACAGGGAGCAGCTGTGAAGCTTCAGGCAGACTGGGAACGGAAGGGACGGGTGGGATGGAGGGTGGCGTCCCTCACGGCCTTCAGCCCGGCTGCCACACTGCCCCGCTGGCCACCATACCCTTCTCCCAGACAGAAGGCCAGCCAGGGCCCCTGCCCTTGCAGGGGCTTCCTGGCTGCACAGCCCGGTCAGGCTGCTGCCCCCCGGCCTGTAGTTTCTTCCCTGCCTAGCAAGCACGGTCAGCTTCCGGACATGGCGCCAGCAGGAGGGTACATGGGGCAGAGACCCAACCCCAGCCTCCCCGGCCCCGGCCGGGGGACTCAGACACACCTCCATTTCCTCCCAGGCAGAGTGGGGCTGGGAACACCAACTTGGGGACGTCGGAGAGGGGCCAGTGACACCGTGCAAGGGGTCACCTTGGAGACAGCGCACGAATCAGGGGTTACAGCTCTTCCTGGGGCACCAGGCGGTCGGAGGGGCTCAGGGAGGACAGTGCGAGGTGGTGACTGAGGGCGCAAGGTAGCACAGGCAGAGGTGGCCTGCCAGGCAGAGGGCGGAGCGTATGCAAAGGCCAAGAGCACCAGGCAGAGGCCAGACAGGTGCAGCCTGGAACCCTGTCCCGGGGCCCCGAGGGAGGCTGCATTAGGAGCAGGGTGAGGCACCACAGCAGGTGGCAGTGAGGGCTGTCTGAGCACCCACAGGACCCCCGTGTGGGGTGATGCCGGGGCTGCCCCCCCAAGAAACTAACATTTCATCAAGGGCTGGAATGGGCAGCAGTCAGGTGCCCTCAATAGGGTTCCACCTGCACCCACATGTGACCCTTTCCTGGAGCTGCGGGGAGGGAACCCTTGCGGGGAAGGGACCTAGATTGTGGCTGGTACCACCTAGGACTTGTTGGGTGACCCAGAGCCAGTCTGGTTCCTCTTGGAGGCCTCAGGGAGGGCCCAGCTGTCCCTGGCAGAGCCAACAGGGGCTCAGACCAGCCAAAACCAGCAGGCGGTATTCTAAAGCGGATATAACGAAACCAGGAATAATCGGAAAAGTAAACAGACCCCCGGTTCCCCTAGTAGTGGCTCCGTGGGCCATGGAAGCTCATCTTGCTGGGGGTGTCAGCACCCATAGGTGCTGTGTGCCCAAGAATCTCCTAGCGCACAAACCCCACATCCAGAGAGGCCCGCCCGGCCCGGTCCCACCCCTGTGTGGGCCTGGGAGCAGCAGGGCCTGGCTTTGATCCCCAGCTCCGCCACCTTCGCGCTGTGTGACCTAGGGCACGTCACTCACCTCTCTGGGCCAATGCTTCCTCCTCTATCTAACCCGGGACTACTGTGTGGATGCACAGCAGGGGTTCTGAGCCCCTTGGGCAGGGAGAAGCTGGGCCTGGCCTCCGCATCTGCCCCTCCCAGGCCTGGTGCAGGCAGCAGCCACCTGCTGCCCCCTGGCTGAGACCAGGCTCCCCGCCGTCCCCCAAGTGGCAGAGGGGGAGGCAGCCAGACTGCAAGATTGGTGTCTGCTCAGCGGTCGTGTGTCTGCGGAGAGCACGCAGGGACGGGCTAGGGGGTTGAAAGGAACCAAGAAGAGGTCAAAACACACCCCTCCCTGCCGAGGAGAGGAAGCTGGCACGGCCCGGGTCCCCCGTGATGTCACGGCCTTGTGTTGCTGGGCACACAGCAGGAACCCAGCAAGGCGTGAGTGGAGGCCGTGGGGCACACAGCCCCTTCTTGGTTGGCATGGCCATCAGGTTGGACAGAGAGGGAGCCCCAGAAGGGGACAGGGTCAAATGACTTGGGGAAAGGTGCCTATTCTTCCTCTTTGAGGAGGTTGCTGGGTTTGGGCCCTCACAAAGGCTGAGAGAAGCCCTGCCCAGCGCGCGGCAGATGCTCAGGCCAGGTATCTGCACAGAAGAACAGAACCTTCTTCTTCTTCCAGGCCCAGGAGGAGGGGCACGTGGGGAGTGGGTGCTCTGTTGCTGCTGGCAGACGAGGCTGCTTCCTGAGTGCCCCACCTGCCCTCTCGGCATCAAGGCCCTGGCTGTGGGACACCCCAGGGAGACCCGGGTTCGAGTCCCAGCGAGGAGGCCTAGAGGCGGGACAGGAAGAGTCACAATGTTGCAGCCCCAGCCAACACCGTGGGTCCTCTCTCTGGGAGACAGCATGAAGGAGCTGTCCTTACGTCACTTCCCAGGCAGGGAGACTGAGGCTGAGGGAGCCCAGACCCGAACCTCTGCTGGAGAGTGCTCCTGTGCAAACCTGCCCCACAGCGCCCAGCCCCTGGCCATCGCCAGCTGTGATGTCCCCACACTTTGCCATGGGGCGTGGGCATGCCAAGAGCGTGGTCAGGGGCCCGCAGAAGGGCACGGGCTTGACAAAGCAGATTCAGGGGTTGGGGGTTCTCAGTGTGTGACCAGGGTCAGGGCTCAGCCTGTGACCAGAGTTGGGGGTCAGTGTGACAGATAGCAGATCAGGCTCATCACGGTCCTGACATGGTGACTCCGTGTGTGACTGGGGTGGAGGCTCAGTATGTGGCCGGGATCAGGGTTCAAGACACAGAACTGAGAACCTGCAGGTGCTTGGCCAACGTGTCTCCACCCCTGAGCGCCTCTTGGGCGTCCGGAGCACCCTGCACGCAGCCCCACCCAGACGCCCCGCCCGGACGCCCGGCGCCTCTGTGAGTGGCTGGCCGTGGGGGAGCTTCCTGGAAGCGTCTCCCACAGAAAGCGGTCTGTGGTGTTTGGTGCTTGTCCCTGATGGTGACAGTGAGGAGGGCCTCTTGCAGGCACTCTGGGCAACTGAAAAGCATCTGGGAGTCTCAAAATCCTTGCCCTCTGCCCCCGGGCCAGCTCCCGGGTCCTGGGGTCTGTCCCCCGAGTTTTGCGAGGCGTGGTTTTCTCATCGCTGAGGACGGACATGATGGGGGGCATTCCGGCCCATCCCGGTGACCTTTAGCTCCCTTGCGCCAGAGGACAAAGCCCACCGCCCCTCTGCCCGCTGGAGGGCTCTCCCTGCCCCATGGCCCTCACTCTTCCTTCCTCCCTGAGCTGCATCCACTGACTCTGTCAGGGGCCGGGGGTCCCAGGCACTGGGCAGCCCACCTGCAGGACCTGTAAGCCAAGGTCCGGCCCAAGTGTGCTGGGGACAGCTGGAGCGGCTGGGCTCAGGCCTGGGCAGCACCTGAGCCCTCCTGGCGGCCTCGGCCTGCAGAGTGACCTCTGGCTGGTGCTGACCTCTCTGATCCCAAGGGTGGAGGCAGCCGCCCGTTCTGCCCAGGGGTCCCTCCAGGCCAGCTGGGGCCCTGAGCCTCAGCTATGGAGGCCCCTCTCCTAGGCCCACGCCTGCCCCCCAGGACTCAGAGTCCTCCGTCCACAGAGTGGACGCTGCCAGAGAGTCTGTGGCCAGAGAGGCGGGCAGTGTCCGGCCAGTTCACTTCCCTCTGGCCCTGGGAGAGAGGAGGGTCCTCTCTGCCCCTGCAGGCCGGGGAGGGCACACTAAGCCCCTGGAGGGCCTCACGCCCACCCCCCTCCCTGCTGCTCCCAAAAGCCTTCTCCTCCCCCCCCCCCCCCAAAAGCCAGAAATGCCCTTATTTGGAGGATCTTCCTTCAGGGTGGGGGGCGGGACGCTGTTAACCCTTCATTTATAAATAAAGGAATAAATCTCGGCAAGTTAAACAGCTCAGCAGGAACGTAAACAAAGTGGGCAGCCCCAGCCCAGCCCCCAGCCGCCCCCAGCCGCCCCCATCAGCTTGTCGGGGCCACCAGGCGTGGACAGCAGACCGCAGGAGCGCAGCGTTTATTTAACTCACACCCACTCGGGCCCCACTGCCTCAGGGTCTGGCTCCAGCCCTGGCCCGGAACCACGCTGCGGGGCCTCCCACACAACCAGGGATCCATCCTCTTTGGGCCGAGGCACTACAGGGGCCCCCAGGAGGCTAGTTCTCAGCCCCATCCCTGCTCCTCGCAAGGCCCCGCATCCGGGGCGCTGACCTGGTGCCGGCCCGAGAGTAGGTGAGGACAGCGTGGCCTGGAGGACGGGCCGCGCTGCACAGGCCGAGTGAGCACCGACGGGGGGCCGCCCAGGGCCAGGCTGTGAGCCGAGCACTGGATTCTCTGGCACCGGCGCTGCGCTGTGCACTGCGGGGCTCCCTGAGTCATCCCTGGGCTCCGGGATCCCAGCTGTGCCATCGGGACACGGGCACTTTCCGCAAGTGGCACAGAGAGCGAGGGAGGCGGCGGCCCTGCCCCTCTGCTGTGCCACAGCCACTGCCTCTGTGTTCCAGGTCCTGGTGCCCGACCTCCACCCAAGGGGGTTGGTTACACGGGAGGAGCCGGCTCAGGGCACAAGCGTCTGCCACAGCCCCATGCCGGCCAGGGTTGGGGCCGGGGAGCAGAGAGGGCAGGCCTTGCAGGGCTGCGCGGGGCGGAGGCATGAGGGCAGACATGCTGGGGCGCTCACGGGGCAGACCAGCCAGGTGCAGCCCCCAGGCAGGGCTCGGGTACCCCCAGGGTAACCCCATCTCTTTCTTCCCAGGCCTGGGGTGAGTGCTGGCCAGCCGCCGTCATGCCGTCTGCATCTCCTGCGGGGCCCTGGACGGTGGCGGCCCCCAATGCCACCGCGGCGGTGGCGGCGTGGGCCAACCTCAGCACGCCCGAGAGGCCCCTGTTCCACCTGTTCGCCATGCTGGATGAGGAGCTGCACAGCACCTTCCCGGGCCTGTGGCGGGCGCTGATGGCGCTGCACGGGGTCATCTTCCTGGGGGGGCTGGCGCTCAACGGGCTGGCGCTGTACGTCTTCTGCTGCCGCACCCGGGCCACCACGCCGTCCATCGTCTACACCATCAACCTGGTGGTGACCGACCTGCTGGTGGGGCTGTCCCTGCCCACGCGCTTCGCGGTCTTCTACAGCACGCGGGGCTGCCCGCACTGTGCCTTCCCCCACATCTTTGGCTACTTCCTCAACATGCACTGCTCCATCCTCTTCCTCACCTGCATCTGCGTGGACCGCTACCTGGCCATCGTGCAGCCCGAGGGTGCCCGCCGCTGGCGCCAGCCCGCCTGCGCCCGGGCCGTGTGCGCCTCTGTGTGGCTGGCGGCCGGCGCCGTGACCCTGTCCGTGCTGGGCGTGGCGGCCGGCAGTGGGCCCTGCCACCGCGTCTTCGCGCTGACAGTGCTGGAGTTCCTGCTGCCGCTGCTGGTCATCAGCGCGTGCACGGGCCGCATCGTGTGCGCGCTGTCGCGGCCGGGGCTGCCTCGCCAGGGCCGCCAGCGCCGCGTGCGGGCCGTGCAGCTGCTGCTCACGGTGCTTGTCATCTTCCTCGTCTGCTTCACACCCTTCCACGCCCGCCAGGTGGCCGTGGCACTGTGGCCCGACGTGCCACGCCATGCCAGCCTCGTGGTCTACCATGTGGCCGTGACCCTCAGCAGCCTCAACAGCTGCATGGACCCCATTGTCTACTGCTTCGTCACCAGTGGCTTCCAGGCCACCGTCCGTGGCCTCTTCCGCCGGCGTGGAACAGAGTGTGAGCCTGCCGTCGGTGACGTGGTCAGCATGCCCAAGGGCTCCAGGGGCTTGGCGCACCGCCACGCCCTCAGCGCCGGCCCCCGTGCCCGCACGCAGGCCCTGGCTAATGGGCCTGAGGCATAGTTGGCAGGACCTGGTGAGGGGTCCAGAGGTCAGGGCTGAACTGAGCCTGCCAGGTTTCTCCTTGATCGATTGGTGATGGCTGCCCAGGGCCCAGTGTGGAGAGTCTAAGGCCACCGTGCTCAGGTTGATGGGCAGTGTCTGCCATGGGCTGCAGGTGGGCTAGGGTGCTCTGAATGCTGATCATTCACCCACCCTGGGGTATGTGTTGTGTCCACTGAGCACTGAAAGGGGTAGACAGGAGCTCCTCCTTGCCTGGGCCATTCTGTCCCCAGAGGGGGCCCTCAGAAAAGGGACAAAGATTTTTTAGGCACTGGGGATTCCAAGGAGAGTTAAAAAGTCAACTGTTTCTCCATCCCTCCCCTCAGACAGAACAACAGAAAGGACATGTCAGGGGACACAGCATCACCTGAGTGACCGAGGGGTTTGTGTTTGGACAGGAACCCAGCCAAGGGGCCCCCGATCTGCATGTTAAGACCACAGGCCACCCAGGGCTGCTTTGCTCCAAGCCAGTACTCAGATATCTGGGTTGACGCTTAGACCTACAGTGCCCCACGGAGGAGAGGCCACCCCCTGCCCCCCACCATCTGCCCTGCATGAGGGAGAGGTTAGGCGGCAGTCCCAGTGCCACAGCTGGGGACAGCCAGGTCTGAACAGAGCCCAGCCCAACACCCCGTGCCTGCCTGCGGAGGCCGCTCAGACCTGCGCGAAGCCCCCACCCCAAGAGGACGACAGCTCCTGGCCTCCTCCTGCAGATGAGAACATCGAGTGGGGACACAGTCCTGCTATACAGAGCCCTTTGCTCTCCCCTGGCTCATCCTGGCTCCCACCTCCTCTGGCTCAGTCTTCTGACTGCCTCCTCTGACCTGGACTCCAGGATTGCCTCATGTGCCTTCTGGTCCCATCTGCAATCCCACCATCCAAACTGGGGTCCTCAGGGACCTCAAGGGCCTTGGGGGAGAAGAACGCTTGGGCCCAGGGAGCCTTCAACCACATGAGCTTTGCAGGGTGGCCCCTGTCTTCTGGGGCTGGGGCAGGAATTGGGAGCTGACTGCACACCTTTGAGAACTCAGTCTGATGGCGCCTGTGCAGGACCCTCACTAGTTGGGCCTCAGGTCCCCCCATGCCCACTCCTATCCTTGGCCTTGCAACTGGAGGGGTGGGGCGGGGGCGGGGCCACCATGCTGGCACCGATGCTTGCTCCCTCCTGCTGAGCCTCAGAGGCTAGATCAGGACTGTCTGTGGTCCCACAGGGGCCAGGTGAGAGGTCGCTGCATCCCCTCCATGGCCTCCCTCCCAGATTTTCCAAAAAGCCCAGTGGCGTGAGACGGGCTGTGTATTTATATCTGCTGTAAACAGTCTCCTTGACGAGAGGTTTTCATCCCGAATTAAACCTGCATGTTCCTTTGTGCCCCCGACTCAGCCAGTGGGCAGGGGTCACGCAGGGCACTGGGCCAGTGGTGACCCACGCACGGCCCCCTGCACTCGCTGTCCTGTGCGCAGTCGGGGGCCCCCAGGAAAGGCTGTGGAGGCAGCACCATGGCTTTGCCATCACTGGCGGGAGGAGGCTGAGGGGCCTGGGGCTGGCTGCTCCGAGGGCGGGGGTGGAAGGGGTGCAGGCAGCGGGTTTGTGGGCGGGGTGTGGGCACAGTCACCGCCGCAGGTGGACCAGCAGGATGAGGCGTCCTCGCCCCATCCTGGTCCCAGCTCCGCCTGCCCTGGGGGAGACACAGCCGTGGGCAGGGCAGCCAGAGTGCCCACAGCGTCCTCGATCACGGGAGGTGTGTGCTGGAGGGAGAAGGGGGAGGGGAGGGGTCAGGCGAGGGAGGGACTGTGGCAGCGCCTGTGGGCTTGCAACGGGGCTCCGAGTTGTCCCTTTCTCTGAACCTCCCCATGAGCCTGGGAGGTCAGGAGTGTCTCCCCATCTCCCAGAGGGGGACACTGAGGCCCTGGGTGTCTGGCTCCCAGCCCCTGCCTCCCACACCACTGGGCCCATCCCCGCCCACAAGGCATGGGCAGGGGGTCAGGGGGGGCAGTGGGCGGCGCTGGTTGGACAGGCTCATCACTCTCGCTGTCTGGCACCCTCTGAGGCCGGAGGCGTCTGGACGTAAATATTAGGGCCTGTTTAGATTAGGCTCCATTAATAGCAGGAAATGTCACTGTGGCGCCCGCCATGGCTTCCTGGAGGCCTCGACGCCTGAGGCAGGCGTGGGGGCGCCCCGCAAGAGAAACGTCCTGCCCTGACGCCCTGGTTTAGGCTCCAACCCCCAGGCCCACCTTTCACACTCCCCCACCCACCCCGCCTTCAGGAGGCTCTCTGTGGCCCCCTAGGGCAGGGAAGCTCAGGACTGGGGTGAGTAAGTAAAGACCCCCTGGGCCAGTCCTCACACCCTCTGGGGACAGGCCCCCCACACCTGAGGGGTCTGTGCTCCCAGTTCACAGAGAAGAAAATGGAGGCTCAGAGTGGGTCTGAAAAAGGAGCTAGAATTCCAACCCAGGCCTGCCTGAGCCCAAGTCCAAGGCCACACCCACCCCTGGACCCCTTAAAGGAACAGGGGAGCTGTGGGCAGGGAGGCAGGGACCAGTGGGCTGGGTGTCAGCAGAGGGGAGCGTGTCCTGGTGCAGGCAGAGGGGGAGGGCAGGGAGGAGGAGGGGACAGGGCAGGGCTGGGGAAATGGGCCCCTGCAGCCAGGCCGGGCCCCTGCTCTTTCCCTGGGTCCCCCCCCCCGAATTCCCACGTGACCACCTGTCCCTTAGAGCCTCCTCAGACTTGCAGTCAGTCCCACGCCCACTCTCAGGCTCCCCACACACACCCTGGGGCGGTCCATTCTATTCTGTGCTTGGTCTTGGCAGGCCCACCACCCCCCCAGTCTGCCCAGCTGATCAGCTGACCTTGGGAGCCCCCCAGCTCTGCCATCTGCAGGTGGGAGTCTGCTCTGCAGAGGCCAGGGGAGAGACAGCAGAGCCTGGGGGGTGCGGGAGCCCCTGAAACCTCAGCTCCAGCCCTGCCCCCTCTGGGCCCCACTTTCTTCATCTGTAATCAGAGCTGAGAGCATATGGCGCCCTGCCTGCTCCCCCCGCCCACCCAGCGGGACCACACGCCCACCTCCCACTGGCTCAGCAAGGACTTCAGCAGGAGGCCTCTCTGTTCATGAAGCAGCCTGAGGCTCTGCCGCCGCTTTCCCTGCGACCTCTCCGCGTCCAGGGCTCCAGCTCAGGGACAAGGGTGTCCTGGGCAGAGAGATGGCCTCACAGACTGTGGGGCCCTCAATCATGTTTCAAGCTGGGATGCCTTCCTGGGGTACCTTGTGGCAGAGTGGGGGCCCTGAGGGGGTCCCAGGCGGGGCAGGGGTGGGGCATGAAGTTGGTGGGAGGAGCAGGCCAGGTGCACAAGCATCTGCCCTGCGATCAACCATTGGGACCCCAACTGTGGCCCCAGGAAGAGCTCAGATGCTGGCCCACCCAGCATCTCACGAGGCCCGGGACCAGCCCATAGGGGCTGCACGGCATCTGACCGTGTGACCCCAAGATGTCCAGATTGTACTTGGGACCCATTCATGGAGGAGTCCTGGGACCCGAGGGTCTTCGTCTGCCCCACCCACCCCCACAGATGCCCCCTCCTAGTGGCCTGCTGGGGGGGTTGAGAGTCAAGCTCTAGCATATGCGGGGGAGGTCCAGGAATCTGAACCCCACCCTACCCTGCCCTCTGCAGGGCCAAGCCCAGAGGGAAGGCTGGGGGCAGCTCCTGGGACCCTAAGACCACGGGCTCACAGAGGGAGCACCCCTGCCCAGCCCAGGGCAGGCGCTCCGGGGCTGGAGCCCAGGCAGGGGCGACAGGGTGCCCCTCACACACCACACCCCTTGGCCACACCAGCCCCTCCAGTCGTGCATGGGCCTCCGCTCCCTCTTCTGTTGAGGGAGAGAAACTGATCGACCTTCCACCTGGAGAGGGGGTTGCAAGAATTAAACACTAGTGTGCATGTGTGCGAGTTGTGTGTGCATATACTGCTGTGTACATACATGCACTGTGCATGTGGATGCACAGTGCATGTGTTTATGTGTGCATGTGCCTGCATATGTACTAAATACACATGTGCGTAGGAGCACACATGGTGCTCAGCACTTAATAATGAGGGACTAGCCTGAGATCACGGGAAGGGCCCAGCACACTCATTTACTTCCTTTCACCCACCCAGCAGCACCCCTTCCCTTCCCTGTGCCCCGCCACACACGCCCAGTCGCAGGGACTGAGGCCCTTTCTCACTCTTCCCTCCGGGTTGGGCGCTGTTTCCGGGCTCTGCTGGAGCCTGCGCTCACCTGTCAGGGGCAGAGCTCAGGGCACATCGCAGGCTTGGTCGCGGCCCAGGACTCCTGGGTTCTTCCTCGGAGCTGCCAGGGGCCTGGGGCGAGCCCCTCCCACTGACCCGCGGGACACGCGTCGTGGGACCAAGGTGTCTGGGGGCCTGAGGCCACCAGGTGGCGCTGCTGGCCCGGAGAGGCGGCCAGGACCCTCGCGTGGCCTCTGCCGCCTGACCCTGGAGCGGTGGCCCTAGAGCCCGCAGTCCTGGAAAGCAGCTTGGAGGAGCGGAGGAGCTGCGGCTTCCCGGCCCGCCTGGGAAGGAGCGTGACGGGGAGTTAGGGGAACCCAGGCCCCCCTGCTCGGGGAACTCCAGAGCAGGCCCTCGCCCAGGGCCGCAGCTCCCACCTGCCAGAGGGGAGCTGGGCCAGGGGGCCACAGGGAGCAGGGGTCATGGCGAGCCTGTGGAACGGAGCCTGATGTCACCTCACTCGGCACCTCGTGAGCCCAGAGCCCTGGGTCACAGAGCCTGGCAGCGGGGCGGCTCACTGCGTGAGCAGGAGAGAGGCGCGCCCGAGGGCTGGGGTGTCCTGACCGCAGCGCCGTGGGCTTCCAGCCGCAGCGCCGGCACCTGCCCCCAGCCCAGGCAGCGAGGAGGCAGCAGACAGGCGGATGGATGGATGCCAGGGAGAAACTGGACTAGGTCTGAGTGACTCACGGGTCCCTGACCTCTCCTGTCAGCAGAAGGGACAGGCCCTGCTTATAGGGACAGAGGAGATGGTGTCGGGTGGACCCCAGCCAATGGCTGGGCTATGACACGGCCCATGTCTCCATCTGCCCACCCGCCATCCACGAGGCAGACCCCACCCTGGCTCAGCTGAGGACGGCGGCCTGGGCGGGGCACAAGGCCAGCTCCAGCCAGGCACGCCAGGGCCTGGGCTCTCCCCCAGGTGTGCCCATGTGCGCCCCAGGGGGCAGGGGTGTGGCCAAGGGACCCTGAGACCCCCTCAGTGGGCTCCTCCCAGAACCAGGGCCAGGCACCTGCAGGCCCGCTCCTCCCTCTAGGCTATGCTTCTCCTTCCAACTTGTCCTGCCCTTCCTCTGTCCACCCGCCCCGGCCCATCCCCCATCTCTGAGCTGCCCTCCTTCTCTCCAGCCACCAGGCCCTTGCTGGGCTGGAGAGATGGCAATAGCCCTAGAAACTTAATTCCTTTTATAAATTTGTTTAAATTATTTTATCTCTTGATTTGATAGAGAGAGAGAGAGAGAGAAACATCGATTTGTTGTCCCATTTATTTATGCATCATTGGTTGTTTCCTGTATGTGTCTTGGCTGGGGATCAAACCGGCAACCTTGGCGTAGGGGGCGATGCTCCAACCGACTGAGCTCGCGGCCAGCGCCATTGAACCTTAATTCTTTAAGCTAGAATCTTGAAATCCTCTTGTGGACCCCGCTTCACTGCCATGGCTCTCAGACCTTCTGCACCCCCCTTCTTCCCTGCGCTTTGGCCTCTGCCCCCCAGCCCCCTAAGCCTCTCATGGGGTAGCCTCAGGCCTCAGCCTGCCAAGGACACCCTCCAAGGGGACCAAAGGTGCAGAGCCAGCCTGAGGAAGGCGAGAGAGGACGGTATGGGACCACAGGTGCTCCCAGAACCCCCCGGGGCACGGTCCCCGCAGGCCGGGAGGAGTTCTCAGCGGAGGATGCCAGACCCACAGAGGGGCTGCTGTGTGGGAGAAAGGGCATTCAGATGGCGCTCCTGAGAGCCAGCCTGAGGGACAAGGAAGCAGGGAGTGGACGGGCTGGGCGGTCGGATGCCCTGCCCACCTCAGATCCCACCCAAGCCTGCTGCCAGGCACACAGCTGGCCTTCAAGAAGGATCCATGATTGTGAGACTGGGTTCAAATCCCAGGTCCAGCCGTTACTTGCTACATGGCCCCTAGGCAGGTGAGTCCACCTGTCTGAGCTCACCAGTAGAATGGCCTTACAAATGCTAACTTCTCCGGCTGTTGTGAGGAAGATGCAGGGGGCGGGGCAAACATTCCACCGCCACTCACATGTCAGTGAGAGCAGCCTCCATTGATGAGTCATTCAACAAGCATTTTCTGAGCACCTACTACACTCCTTGGCATAGAATCGGAGGATGCAGCATTGACTGAGGCACAGTCCCCATCTCAAGGGGCCCACAGTGTGGGAAGGCCCTGGCAGAGATCCACACTAAGGCTCAACTGCCTTCCACAGGATTGGGGAAGGCTTTCCAGAGGAAGTGGCATTTGGCTGGGTTTTGAGGGATGAGTAGGAGTTTGCCTCTTGGAGAGAAGCAAGCAAGGGCATGTCCAGCAGCAGGCACTGTGGCGGTAGATGCTCAAAGGTATGGACGTGCAGGTCATATCATGGGATGCGCAGGGGTCAGAGGCCTGGCAGAAGGATCGTGGGCAGATCACCTCCCCTCTCTGGGCCTCGGTTCTCTTGTGTCTAAAATGAGGATAAAAACATCACCTTCTCAATGAGTAATGGCTGTGGAAAGTGCTGGGCAAATGCTAATGTTCCCTATTTAATTTTCCATGTTCCCTTTGGAGGCCAAGTTTATTTCTGTCCACACTTGGCTATTTCTAGGCCCAGAGCTCGTCCTTTCCCACAGAGGCCTCCGGCTGCCAGGCCGAGGTGGGACAACAGGGGCAGGGGCACAAGGGGCAGGACCCAGGGCATTGTCACCGGGGGTCTCCACCAATTTCCCCACCCTGTGACCCTTCAGGGTCATCACTCCAGGGAGAGAGCTGGAGGTGGGCAGTTTGCACAAGGTGGGGCCCACAGACCTCATCTCCAGAGGGTGGCTATGGCTGTTGCAGACCCTTGCAGGGATGCTGAGGCCAGGCCTGCCACGTCCCAACTCACGCTGTCTCCCCTGGTGAGTGTGGGGGCAGGACACACACTGGGACTCCGGAAGCTTAGTGTTTGAGACTCTTCAGACCCCAGGGTTCAGAGCCCTTGATACCACTGGCCTGTCAGACCTGCAGCCTCAGGCAGGAAATCGCCTGCAGAATGCCTCCCTCCTGCTCACGAGGCGTGGAGGGGCCTTCCCAGCCCAGCCCAATGCTCGGGGACAGGGCTGTCCCTGAGGGTGCAGGAGCCACCAGGTCAAGGCCCCAGTCCCAAGGGGTGGGCAGGTTTGAGCAGCGAGGGGTGAGGGACCCCCAAACAGGAGTTCAAACGCTGGCTCCAACCCAAGTGGCCCTGGGCTCCTGGCAGGTCCCCTCCCCTCTCTGCCTCAGGGTCTTTATTGACATGATCATTCACAGCAGCCAAAAGACAGATGCACGGGTAACGACCACACCCTGGAATATTACTCGGCCAGGAAAAGGAACAAAGCACCGACAGGCACATGCAACATGGACAGACCTTGGAAACACTCAGCTGCATGAGAGGAGCCAGGCGCGAGGACCACGGGGCGGGGGGGTGATCTGGTTCCATTCCCGTGAGACATTGGCTCAGGCCCACCCACGAGCAGCAGTGGCCAGGGCTGCGGGGCTGTGTGGGCTGCTTCCTGGGCACAGGCCCTCCTTCTGGAGAACATTCTGGAACTAGGGAGCGGTGGTGGTGGCACAACACTGTCACTCTACCAAAGGCCACTGAACGTTTTGCTTTAACATGGTTAATTTTATGTCTTGTGACTTTCACCCCCATAAAAAAGCCTATTAAAAGTTCCTTATCTAAAACACAGCGATCACACCACCACACAGGGCTGGGGAGCGGGCAGCCAAACACGTGGCCTGCAGCACTTGGGGCGCACCCAGCGCCGCCTCCAGCCAAGCCCAGCGCTCCCCCCGGTGGCCAGGCTGCGCTGAGGGAAGTGCCATCCAGGTGACCCACCGGCCGCGTCCCCACTGGCTCTGGTGTTTCCAGGGAGGAAGCATCCTAGAGACCAGCCAGCAGCCCACCTGCCATTCCGGGAGGGGCCCCAGGGGCACAGGGTTTCCACCTCCAGAGGGCCTGGGGCAGCCTAAGGGTCACAACGCTGTCCCAGCCTGAGCCAAGCCCACCCGTTTGGGTGGGCCACGCCAGGCTCCTGGTGACCGCCACCGGGGGTCCTGGGGTTGGCCTGACCCACCCTGCTCTGGGATGGCCGCCGGTCGGGGCTCCGGCATGGGACCTCGGTCAGCTAGCCTCTGGCCCCAAAAGGCTGTCCGAGTCTCCTGTGGCTGCCGTTGCACAGAATTACTCCAAACTTTTGGGTTTAAAACAGCCCACATTTGCTCTGACGATGTCCAAGGTCAGGCGTCCTAAGGTCAAGGTGGCAGTGTGGCTGGCTCCCTCTGGAGGCTCTGGGGAGGAGCCCTGGCCTGGCCGCCTCCAGCTCCTCTGGCCCAGGCCCAGGCTGCGCCCCCACTCCGTGCAGCTCGCCCCAGGGCCCAGGCCCACCCTGTGAGGCAGGCTTTCTCCCCTGCCTCCCCTGTCCCTGGGGGCAGGGGGCGGGCACAGAGCTGCGCATGGGGCCTGGAGCCCAGCAGACCCCACCTGGTGCCCGCAGCCCAGCCTCAGCGAAGGCTCCTCATCTTGCCAGGCCTGAGCCGTGCCAGCCACTTAGACAAATGAAAGTTCCCGTCAACACTGACTCAGGGATGAGAGCACCCTGAGGCCCCTGCCAAGGGCCGCCCTCACCCGGTCCCCCAGGGAGCGGCCCTTTTCCCAGTGGGGACACTGCTGAAGCTACCCGCTGCCGTACCAGCCTGCCTCTGTGTCCTTTCTGGTGGAGTCTAGGGTCTGGTGGAGCCCTGGGCCATCTGTGAGCTGGGTCAAGCCCTGCAGGGACCCCATCTCACCTGACGGATGAGGAAACTGAGGCTGGGGAGGGAGGAGCCGGGGGCCCAGGTCCCCTCCCAGGTCAGGGGCCTTCTGCCCCCATCCCACGACCCTCCTCAGGAGGGGGGGCTTCAGCTCAGACTTCTGAGCTTGGGACCCTTTGGGACCAGCTGTGTGTGGCTCCTCCCCTAGAACAGCCCGAGGAGAACGAGCCCCCAGCCCCAGCCCCCCATGATCTGGGCGGCTGACGAGCCTGCAGATGCCGTATCACGAAGCTGCAGACCCGAGAGTTACATAACGTTAACCAATGTTACCTCAATATGTGTAATTCAAAAGTTCTTTCAAGCTTCTGACTCGCACGCAGAGAAAGTGGGACTCGGATAAGAGGGCGGAGTGGGGTGTCTCCCTCCTCATCAAGGTGAGACCAAGGTCACAGCACCACTCACAAACAGAACAGTGGACAGACCGGAAGAGGGAGAGTCTGGGAGATGCTGAGAGACGGTCCCGGGTTGTTGAAACGTTAATTACAGGCCTCGCCCTTGTTCCCAGATCTCAGGTGCTTGGGAGCAGGGTGCGTCCTAGTTACGGAGAGTAAACAGGTGCAAGGACACATGGGCCCCAGGCCAGCGAACCCCACCACCACCACCACCACCGGGTCACCAGGTGGGGTATTTGGGAGCACCTACCTTGGGCTAAGCACCGCCCTCTATTTAAAAACTAAGAGTATTCCTGGGAGCAACACAAAGACCCCCAACGCCCCAGTGATGCCACCGTGACATCCCAGAGCAGGGTCAGGCTGGAGCCCCAGGCGGAGGAGCGGCCTTAACTGCGCGGCCCTAGTAGGAAGGCCCGAACGCTGCCTTTTGCCATCTCCTCGGGCTTCCTCTGCTGTGTGATGCCGGGCGCACAGGCACCCTCTCTGGGCTCAGCTTGCTCCCTGCAGGATGAGAGTGGGTCTCAGAGGCAGGTGTGAGAGCCAGCCACCTGCAGGCCGGGGCCAGCAGGGGAGGGGGGGGAGGGGGCAGGGGGCAGGCGCCTGCCTTGCTCAGGTACCAGTGCTTCCTGGTTTTCCCAAATCAGCTCTCCAGCCGCCCCTCCCCTCCATCTCACCTGTGTCCTGGCCCAGGTTTGTGCCTGAGGGCTGAGTTGGGGGAGGGCGGGTTTGCAGGCCAGACTGGGTCAGGGCGCTGCCCTGGCAAGACACTGACAGAGTGGACAGGGCCCAGGCCTGAGCAGGGACCTGTGGTATGACCCCGGTGTCCAGGTCCTTGCTAGCAGGCTAAACACAGGGGTGACAGGACAGCACTTGTAGCACGGGGGACCCCGCTACTCTGTGTGTCGGGCAGGGGCAGCCACGGGGTGCCAGCTGGAGAGGCGTGCACGGAGACACCCAGCTGCCAAGAATGCCTGCCCCTCGGCTACCTGCTGAGCCCTGGGACACACTGAACCTCGATGCCGGCCACGTGCTGAGCCCCGGGCCCCATCACGCGCCAACTAGGGTCCTGGCACACAACGAATCCTGATCTGGGTCACACACTGACCCTTGATCATGGTCACAGGCTTAGTAAGCCCTGATTCTGGCTGCACTCTGAGCCATGATCCCAGCCCTACACTGAGCCCTGACCCCGGTCACAAATCCTTTGGCCAAAGCCAGTCTCATGGTCCCGCTCCAGTTCAGGGATGAAGGAGGGCTGAGGGGGAACTGCAATCCTTTTAGGCCTAAAAAGGGGAGGAGGACTGGGTGCCTTCTGAGGTGCCAGGCCAGGGCCAGTCTGGTGAGCCCAAGGGTCTGCATCTGCTCAGAGGTGGTGCCCTTTCTAATTTGTGGGGAGCAGCTGTAAACCTGGAGGTGGGCCCTGAAACAGCCCCCCAACTGCCCAGGACCCCACCCCAGCCCTCCCAAACCACCACGCCCTGGTCCCCCTCGCCCACCAGGAATCACTATAAATACTATTTGTTGTCAAACTAAATAAATTGGCTCTGGACCATGGCAGGATTTTTCCACTGAATTCTCACAACATATTTTAAACAATATTCAGTCTCCCATTGGATAGAGGAGGACACAGAAACTCAGAGAGGTGAGGTGACTTGCCCAAGGGCACACAGCTCATTCTGGTGGAGCAGAGTTTGAACCCAGGACTAGGGGACCCAAGAGCAGCCTCCCTTCCACTCTGTCAGTGGGTCCGCTTCATTCAGCCTGTTTTTAGAGGGCTGTTGCTCCCGCCAGGGTTAGGAGTGGGGGCTTTAAAGATGAATCAGGTGCTCCCACCCCATCAGCACATAGGCAGGGTTTCGTCCTGTTTCTGCCCGTGTGAGCTGGGTGAACTTGGGCAAGTTACCGAACCTCTTTGAGCTGCTGTTTTCTAGCCTGTCAATGGGCTATTAAAACCTATTTATTGCATAAATAAGAGGGTTGTTTTGTTTTTTTTTTTTAACACTGAACAAAAGCTGCTACACAGGACACCCTTAAAAAGTGTTTGCTTAACATAGGAAACCAGCGGTGTTACAGGATCAAACCAATGTGACCCTGATGGTGGGTCAGGTGCTGTGACAGCATGCAGGGGAAGGGGGAGCCCTGCAGAGGCCCCCAGGGCCCATGTCGTGGTCCCTTGCTGTCTGCTAGGTCAGCAGGGGCTGCCGGGATGGATTTCTCTCTCACCGCCCACTCTGTCTATTTGAGTGCTGCCCCCCACTCAAGGAATGATAATGAGTTGTCATTTCTGCTCTGTGCTGGCCTGCTTGGGTCCCAGCAGAGCGTGCCGCCTCCCATCCTCCTGGACACTTCTGCCTAGGACCATGGCCATGAACATCAGCCAGTGACGCCTGCTTCCATGAATCTGACACAGAGGACAGGAGCAGGTGCCAGCTCAGAGGCCACCCCTTGCCTCTCATCCTGTCCCCGTTCCCCCTCGCTTCGATCTCCTACCCCATCACGCCCACCGGGGTCCTTGGCCACAGAGCCTCTGAATGTGGACCCAAGCCCCGCAACTGAAGGCCGAGCTAGTCTGGTTCTGCAGCCTACCCGCCAGGCAGGCAGGTGGGTGCTGATCACCCAGTAACAGCTGGGGAAATGAGGCTCAGAGGGTGACAGAGGTGTCCCCAGCCACACAGGCAGAGAGGGAAAGGCCACGGGGTTCCTTCCCCTTCCTTAAATTTCCGGCTGGTTCTACCCGTGCCCACCAACCACGCAGCTGCCGCTGAGCCTCTGAAGACTTGGCTGGAACCCCAAGCCCCTCCCGCGGTCGGAGGCCATCTATGCGAACTGAGCAAACACGGCTCCCTGGGAGGGTGGATGCTCCTCCTCTGGTCCCCAAAGGGCCAGCCTGCCCACAGACAGCTCAGGTTAGGGGAACGGAAACACGACGACCTGATGTTTTCGGAATCGGAAGCGGGGGGCTGGGTGGGAGGGTGAAGGCAGGACGTGAGCACAGCAAGTCCTGGAGAAGGAGTCCCCGTCCGGCCACCCTGCTCCCCTCCAGCGCACCGCGGCCCAGCGGGGGACCTAGCATTGGGCCCCTCTCCACGACCACCCAGCCGTGCGAACGTGCAGCTTGCAGACGAAGCACCGCTTTCAATTCCCCCAACCGAATTCTCAATGAGCACATGAAGAGTAAGGCAGACGGAAAGGCCGGGGCCGCCTCTACTCCAGAGTCCGCGGGTGCTGGAGGGGGTGCTCAGGTGCCCCGCTCCAGTGCGCCCTCGGGCCCCCGGCAAGGGCAGACGGGGGACGCCCAGCCCCCCACGCGCGGCCGTCCAGTGACTCAGCGCCGCCTGCAGGCAGGCGTCCTGGCCGGGCATGCGCAGGGGGACACCGCCTGCGGGCCCCGTTCCCGAGGCTGGGCATGCGCAGAGGGCGCGCTGCCTGCGGGCGGGGCTCCTGGGCTGAGCATGCGCAAGGCCTCTCCCCAGGCCCACCAATCAGAGGGGCGGGAGGCCAGGACCAGCACCCGGGAGAGCGCCCTCCACGTGCGAGCAGTCTCCCGAGAGCGGGGCGGGAGCGCCCCGGACCCCGCGCACACCGCCCCCAGGGCTAGGCTGCCGGAGGCCTGGTAGTTCTTGCCTCCTGCGCGCAGGCACCGGCTTCTCCCCGTTCCTGCCCCTCCGGTGCTTTCCAGGCTCACAGCCCCACCCTTGCTCCCTCCGAGCGCTCTCCCAGGCGCCAGGCCGATCCCTTAGGTCGGAACACCCCACCCCCACCCCGGCCTCTAGCCCCTGCCCCGGACTGCCGCTGCTCTCGATTGAGAAGACCCGCAGCCCCAGCCTAGCCCAGGAGGCCCGCCCAGGCCCTGCCCGTCCCGGCCTGCGCTCACAGCGGCCCGGCTGCCGAACCCCGGCCACGAGACATTTGCACGATCGCACCGCGTCCTACGCTTCTTCAGCTCTCAGGCACTTCCCTGGCCCCGATCCCTCTGCTGCTCGCCCTCCGGATGCCAGCCACCTACCTCTCTCTCCAAGCGACTGAAAGTCACACTTCTGCATTTGCTCTCCATTTAAGTCACTAGTGTCTGTCCCCAGACTGTGAGCTCCAGGAGGCCCGGGCTTTGTCTGTTTTGTTCCAGCTAAATCCCCAGTGCCTTGCATAGCACTTGGCACACAGTACATAGAGATGCTCAATAAATATTTTTTGGAGGGGAGAGATGGACACTCCAAGGCTGGGCATTGTGGGCTAGCTGGAAGACCCCCAAATACAATACTTATTCGGAAGGAAGATGAACAAGGAGCCTGAGTGAGTTAACTCCCAGAGCAGGTAGTGTTTCTGTCCTGGGAGCGGGACTCAGCTGGGGTGAGATGAGGCCACACATGAGAAATGAAGTTCCAGGACCTGAAATATGCATGACACGGCCACAGATAGCTCTCTGTGGGGACCCTCATGCGCACACATGCGCTCATTGAATCCTCACTCTGGCCATGAAGAGAGCCGTCCCGACGCCCCTATTTCAGTGCGAGGCTCAGGGAGGTGGTGCTCCTCAGCCAGGCCACAGCTACATGTGCTCCTGACCCAACTGTCTGTCCCCCGAACCCTGGAGGAGGGGCTGGGGCCGGGAGGATGCTGGCCTGCTAGTTCGCCTGCATGCTCCCTAAGAGCCCTGGATATCTGGGGGGACAGCCCTGGTGTACCCCTAGATCCAGGTGCCCAGGGGAACCTGGGTGCTGGCCCTTTGTGCCCCCGAGAACCTTCGCGGACCGCTGCTGCTGGGGGCCGCCCTGGCTGAGTGCCCACCAGCGTGTGAAGTGCTTCCCGAGGGAGTCCCCGGGGAAGCCCCAGCAGCCGCCTGCGGAGCACATCAAGGAGGAGGCCTTCCTTCCGGATGCATCTGCCAGGGCCGCCAGGGTCAGGTCTCGGGTCACCCGCCTGCGGGGACAGGAAGCCTCACATTAGTCTGAAGTGGGGGGTAGACAGGGGCCGGGAGGCTGACCCTGAGGGTGAGGACAGCAGCTGTCTGCGTTGACACTGATACGGTGACAGCACACTGGACACTCGACAGAGCCCAGACTCAGCGCTGCTTTCTGTGCCGTCCGCGGCCAGTGCTCCGAGTTGCGCTGTGTGCCCTCCCTGGGCTGGGTCTGAGCGGAGAGCCTGGGGAGCCCCCCCCCCCGCCTCCTCCGGCCCACGTCCACACCTGTGCCAGCCCCACGTGGTCCTGAGCAGCTGACGCGCCGCCGGCCAGAGCTGAGGTTTGCTGGGAGTGTGAGGCACCCACCCGATTCCAAAGGCCTCGAGTGAGAAAAAAATGCAAAAATATCTCAATAATGTTTATATTCATGACACGAAGTAGCATTTTGGATTATTATTGAGATCGATTGCACTGATTTTTTTCCCCCTTTTTAACATAACTTTTAAAGTTTCGTAAGCGGCTGCCATTGGACCCCTCTTGGAGAGCACTGTGCATACCGCCCTCGGAGGGAGCTTTTCAAAGCAAAATCAGGCCTGTCCCCCCCGGAGGAAGCCCTTCACACCCAGGGTGGAGGCTTGTTATGACTAAGCCCCACTTCCATCTGTCCCAAAGGTCCCCGTCCCTTCCCACCTCCGGGCCTCCGCGTGAGCCATCCCTCTGCTGGGAAGGCCCTTCGCTGAGCCCTGCTTCTCCCTTAGTCTGTGTAACCTCCTCCCGGACACCCCCGTGCCCACCTCCTCCATTCACTCTGCAGCCCCCGCCACGGCCCCACTGGCCAGGGTTCGCAGAGTAGGGTCCGTGGTGCCGGGGCCAAGCAGGGTCGAGCTGAGTACCTTCCCCCTGAGCTTCAGCTTGCTCATCTGTAAAAGGGGAGCTAGGGACGGGCCCCCCGGCGCCGAAGGGGCAGTCTCAGAGAGAGAATAGGCTGATGCACCTGCCCGGGGCTGGGCACGCCACAGGTGCTCCGGAGCCTTTGGCCGGGAGCCTGGAAGGGAGGAAGATCACGGAGGCAGCCACGCTCCCAAATGGACCCAGTGAGTTTCAAACATGTTTCTGGAGCCCAAGTCTGTGCAGCGCTTGAAGGTGATACAGCACGTCCTGCCCAGCACCCCCAGCTGCCCAGGGGTCCTCACCACTTAGGGCGGGTCCCCTGGGTCACGGCAGCCCAGACAACTGTTTGCGTGCGGACTTTGGGCTAAGAATGGTTGGGAAAAGATCTACAGAAGTCTCGCATTTCATGACACATGACAGTTACACACAATTCCACTCTCAGCGTCTGGGAATGAAGATTTTTTTCTGAAATACAGCCATGCCCCTCCCTTTACATACGTCCAGGGCTGCCTGCAGAACAATGTAGCGGACGAGTGTGACCCTCTGAGGAGAAAACATTTCCTCTCTGGCCCTTTCCAGAGTTTGCTGACCCCTGCCCTAGCTGGTCTTCACAGCCCTGTGGACAGGTGCCCTTAGCCAATGGGGAAGCAGGCACAGAGGGGTTGTCGGTACCGAAGGGCCCGCAGCGATCGCCTGTGCTCCTGGCCGCCGGGTGTACCGTGCGCCCCGCCCCGGGGGCTCAGAGGTGCGCAGCAGCCCGGCCTCTCCCAGCGGCAGTCCAAGGCCTCGGCAGCAGTTGTTTCGTTTTGCAGAGGGCGTGATGCACTTTTAAATACTTGTGTGAACCCCACAGCTCTTGGAGGCCTGCATCTGCTAGACGTGCTTGGCACTTCAAAAACGTCCATCCAAATGATCTTAACAGCCTCCCTGTGTCAGTTAGCTCGGGCTGCGTGACCAGCCCCACGGGCGGGGCAGCGGCATGGGGACGCGGACGGCCTCCCCGCTCCGGGGGCCAGAAGTCCGAGGTGAAGGCGGCTGCAGGGCTGGCTCCTTCCGAGGCCCCTGGTGGCAGAACCTGTTTCAGGCCCCTGCCCTCAGCCTGTAGACGGCCATCCACATGTCCACACGGCGGGCACTCTCCCTGTGTCCACACATCCCCCCTCCTAAGGACGCCAGTCAGACTTGGTCAGGGGCACCCCAGGGACCTGGCTCTCCTGGGTCACCTCCGTACAGGCCCCTCTCCGAGTGAGGCCCATTCTGGGGTCCTGAGCATTAGGACTCACACATAGGAATTTGGGGGACACAATTCAGCCCATAACACCCCAGAAGGGAAGATTCACGTCTCGTTTCAGAGGAGGGAGGCCCAGTGGCTAAGAAGTGGGCCAGGACCCGGCCGGCACGGGGGCTGCGGGTCTGCCTGCAGGGAGGAGGCCTTGGAGAAGGTGGGTCCCGGGCTGCGGGTGAATCAAGTTCACCAGGGCAGTCCTCAGTCAAATTTCAAAACCTGGCCCTTGCGACAGTCTCCTCCTCCTCGGCTAATTGGCCGTGGGCGCCCAGGGGTTGTCGCTGTTTCTGCTCCAGGTCCCGGGTGACAGTTCCCACAGATGGGCGTGGGGCCTGCCCAGCCTGGGGAGTGCCTTGGCACCTTCCCCCCTGGCCTCCCCACCCCTGGGGCCAGGAGGCAGCTTTCCTCTGGGGCCGTGACCCTGCGTGCGCCCACCTGCAAAACTGGCTGCGCTGAGCCCCGGGGGGGGGGGCCACACCACACCTGCCACCAGAACCCCAGCAGCACCCCAAGGAGCAGGCTGGCACCCTGCTGTGGGCAGTTGTGTCTCTCATGCTTAGAAAGTCCTGCGGGGCCGGACCTGCTCTGCTGGCGACAAGTGAGCTCAGAGGCAGCAGAGAAAGGCAGAGCGGCCGGACCACGGGCTCCTCCCCGCCCCCAGCCCCCCTGCAGCCCCTTTCTTGCCTCTGATGCTGCATGGAGTCACCTCCCCAGAGGCTCCCCACAGTGCGCCCGCTCGGCAGGTATATTCTGAGCTGGTCCAAGCCTGGCAGTGCGCCCGCTCCCACCTCTTGGTGGTGGACTAAGTGCCTGTGAGCGAGGACGCGTTTTGGTTGAGTTTGGACGGGTGGAGAGTGTGGGCAGGGCTGGCAGCGTCCTGGCAGAAGGAGCAGCTGGGATTGGGAGTGTGGCCAACCCTGGCAGTGGCCTCCTCGTGCCGTTGGGGAGCCCCCAGCCCCTGGCCCACCCCGGCCACCCCGCCTCCAGCCCTCCTGGGGTGCTGCCTGGCTTTGAGCAGATCTCCAGGCCCAATATTTTTTGAACCCGCTGTTCCTTCTGCGGGAGCACTGTTCCCGTCTTGTCTGTTAACAGAGACCGGCTGCTCCTCAGCGCCCGACTCAGCCCTGCTCAGCCCACGGGGCCCTGCGCCCTCCTTGTAGCAACGAGCAACACGCGGCCCTGGGTGCGTCATGCCCGGCTCGGTTCAGAGACGAGGGGATGGAGGCGCAGAGCACCAGTCACTCCAGGGTGGTGGCCGAGCGCCCACGTGAGCTAAGCCAAGACCCTAGGACCCTCCTCCTGGAGTTTCCCAGCTCCGGGAGCCCCACGTCTCTGATCACAGGTGGGGCAGTGCAGCCCGTGGGAGTGGGACTTCTGTCCATGGCAGGGCGTACCTGTGCCATGTGGGCCAGGCCGTGGCGGGGGCCGGGCTAAGCCACAGGGCCTCAGCCCCTCCCCGGGAAGGTGGCCTGCAGCAGCTGCCCTGGAGCGCTCCTGCGGGGGCAGAGCGAACGGTGGGACTCCAGGTGGGGCTCAGGAGCGGGCCGGCTTCTTGTTGGTTTTCTTACCCTCTCCTGCATTCAACAGCGAGGACCAGCAGGTGGGTGGTGCTGCCAGAGGGGCGAGAATCTGTGGGTGCGTGTAGGTGAGTGTGCGTGGCAGCCAAGAGCGGTGTGCACATGTTCGTGCGTGCACGCGTGTGAGGGCAGAGTGTGTGCATGTGGGCACAGATCCCCATCTCGGGTGGCATCAAAGACTCGAACGCTCCCAGACATCCCTGCAAGTGCCACGTGCCATTACACTGGGGAAACTGAGGCATGGAGCTGTCAGAGGGCCAAGGGCCCTGAGCACCTGCTTCTGACTCCAGTCTATGCCCTTGACTCCACCCTGGAACGAGGGGCTGAGCCCAATGGGACCAGGTGCTGGGCCTCCCCTCAGAGCCGTCACCCCAGAGACCGTTCTCTGGGCTTTTGTGAGGGGTGTTTGTTGCTTAAAGTTGCCGATGTGGAAACAGAGGCCCCAATCGGCAATGTGAGCTGCCCATGTCCCTGACAGGGCTGTCTGTGTCCAGAGCGAGGTTCCCCATGGCACACCTGCCTCAGGGCCCGGGCGCACCTGGCTGCCTGCACTCCCCCACGAGGCTGGCAGGCTTGAGGTCTTCCCCAGCTCAAAGCCGCTGCTCTGCAGAGACTGAGGAGGGTACCCCAAGGGCCCATACCCACTGTGGCCACAGCAGACTCTAAAAGTCCCTGCTCACAGAGAGCCAGTGGGGACAGTGACAGGAGCTGTTTCCCCAGGCGTGGGGCATGGCAGGGCCAAACCGACCCAGCAGGTTGGGCTGGAACTGGGTGGGCCTCGTTCCATCCCAGCACCCCACCCCTGCAGGATGGGGTGACCTTGTTCCTGGCCCTGACGACAGCCTGGGGTCATGGAGAGAGGATTCAGAACTCTGCTGTCACCCGCAGTGGGGCCAGGCCACCACGCCACTCTCAGCCTCAGCTCTGCATCTGGCCATGGAGATCAGAATGTGGTCAGAGTGCAGGGTGAGGCTCAAGCAAGCCAGGGTGGAGGGAGCCTGGCTCAGAGCAAAGGCTCCATCCATGCCACCGGCTGCTGTGAACTCAGGCTCGCGTGACACTTTGCCAATGGGAGCCGGTGTTGGGGCAGCAGGGAGGGCGCTCTGGGGCCCGGGAGAGTGCTAGGGCACGACCCCCCAGCACCCCGATTGCCCAGTGGCTTCTGCATTACAATACAGTGCACCCCTACCTCTGGCCCTCTGCACAGCACCTGCTTCCTTTTTCTTATTAAGACTTTGTTTATTTATTTTTAGAGAGGGGGAGGGAGGGAAAAAGAGGGAGAGGAACATTGATCCGCTGCCTCCCGTACATGGCCCAATCGGGGACCGAGCCCACAACCCAGGCGCGTGCCCTGACTGGGAGTAGAACTGGAGACCTTTCGGTTAGCGGGCTGACACCCAACCCACTGAGCCACACTGGCCAGGGCTCAGCTTCCCTTCCTGGTGGTCCTGACAGCTCTTGGGGTTTGGAGCTCCAGCTCTGGGTTCAGCCTTCTGGGGCCCAGCCCTGGTTCAGCCTAACGGCTGGGTGACTTTGGACGTGTCGCTGAACCGCTCCCGGCCTCTGGCTCCTCACATGAGCAAAGGGAGTAATGGCACCTGGACCAATGAAACGGGCGCTCGAAGGATCGAAGGAGTCGCCGCGGCTACGCAGCCCTGGGCCAGAGCGCCCAGCCCTGCCCGCACTCCTGGCTGCCCTGCTGTCACCCCTAGGGCCCTTCCCAGAACCAGCGGCGTCTTCAGGTGGGGCGAGGGGCACCTGAGCCAGGCTGTGGACAAGTTCCGGAGGAGCTGGTGGCCTGGCCCAGGGGCAGGGCGCAGTAGAACACAGCTGGCTCCAGTTTGGAAAAGATGACTCCTGGGCTCTGCGAGGGTGGGTGTGAAGTGGGCTGGACCCAAGGCCAAGGCCAAGGTCTGGGGGAGGCAGGAGGCCTACGCCCAGCAGGCCAGGGTCCCCTGCTCGGGCCTGCCCACTTCTTCACAGAGGACAGAGCAGAGGACCAGAAGGTCCCCTAGGCCAAGCCCTGGATGCTTAAGGGGGGGAAGGGCACCCTTACGCTGCAAGGACCTGGCCAACTGGCCAAGCACCAGAGACAGAGCCTAGCTGGGAGCCCCACGGCCGAGTTCCATGTGCGTCCCAGGCCCCACTGCATGTCCCTTGCTGATAGGGGTCCTCCTGGGGCGGTCCACACCCTCGCTGCCCTGGCCTCCACCCGTGCACCCCCTCCCCGACAGCCACGCTAATGCCACCCACTCTCATTCCTTCGCATTGTCTGCTGTGTTCGGGTCCACCCAAGGGGGCGGCCTCTGGGGCAGGGAGCGCCGACCAACACAATCCTACTGTCACCTGGGCAGAACGGCCAGGGCTGCCTTGTGGCTCTGTGTCCACAGACGCTAGCCTGCTATGCACTCTCTGACGGCTGACCCTTATTCGTCCACAGCCGCCCGCAGCTCCTGACACTGGATACACTCCCCTCGGCCACCAGGCCCCCTTGCTCTGAGCTGACCTGTCACTGAGCATCGGCCCAGCAGCACCCTCTGCCCGGAACGCCCTCCTGACCAGTCCCTCTGATGGACTGGCCTGCAAAGCCTCCTCCAGGAAGCCTTGGGTCCCTGGGTGGAAATTCATCCCCGGTCCTTTCTGGGTCTCAGAGTATCTTGTGCAATGGAGACCTGACTGACGGAGCCACCCAGGGAACGGGAGCTCCTTCGGGGTGGGGACTGCCGCAAAGCTTGGTTCTGAAACACGTGGGACAGCACCTGGCCCTCAGCAGGGGATTCCCCAGCGGACGGGAGAGATGAGCGGGCTGAGCTGTGCCGAGAAAGGAGAGCTGGGGCCTCTGCGGGGCTGCCACCGCTCCACCATCGGCACGCGCCCAGCCCCACGCTGACCCACTCAGAGACTAGTCCAGGTCCTTGTCCCAGGCTGAGACCGACTCCACACTGGGCTCTGAGTCCCAGTGACACACTGAACCCTGACGCCAGGCACAGGCCGAACTTGGACTTGGCTCCTGGGCTGGGGCTGCGCCCTGGTCACACACAGAGCCCTGACCCTGGTCACACCTGGAGCCTGATCCTTGCTCATATTCCGAGACCCAGCCCTGCTCAGACGTTGGACCCGGACACCCTGACTATGCATTAAGCCCCGAGCCTACCAGCCACTTCTCACTGGCTCTAGTTTTCCGCTCTGAACCCTGACCCCATCCGCCCCTGGTGACTGAGTCATGCATCCTGGGCAGCTGCTCTGGCACTTCCTGGGGTGGCAGCTAGAGCAAGGAGTCTCAGCTTGGGTCCACCCTGGCCCCCAGTTCTGGGCCCCAAAGAGAGGAGGGCTGGGGGCGGCTCCCAGGACTGCAGAATAAGGTGGGGGCTGAGTCTCCCACTTTTCTCTTGCCGCCCGGGGCCTCCTCCTTGCTCAGCCGCCCAGAGCACATCTGCTCAGGCCCTCCCCTGCGCCCTCCCCACCTCCCAGCCCTGCTGTCCCTGCCTAGGGGAGGGCTCTGGGGAGCAGCCCGCACTCAGAGCTCCTTGGAACCAGAGGAGCCCAGCAAACGCCATGGAACACAGGCCTGCTGGCACCACAGCCTCGGGAAACGGGGCCAGCCCTCTGCTGCCCGTGCCCTTGGCTCTGGCCTCCAGTCACCCCGGGAGCTTCTCTTGAGCTGTCCCGCTTCAAGATCAGATACTAGGACCCCGCTGCAGGTGGCCGCCTAGCAGGGCCACCACCCTTGGTCCAAAATGGCCTGTCTCCAGCCATCATCAGGATGGCCCTCCACACCATGGTCGGCACTTCCCTGCCTTCGGGCTCCACACTGTGCTCCCTCTGTTTTTTAAAACAACAAACCGCTGTTTGTGAAGCACTTACCACATCCGGGCCTAGGCCGGTGCCCAGCACCAGCAAGGCGCCTGCCGGAGGCCTCGGTGATGAGTGAGGGCTGGCTCCGGTCCCGCACTTCCCAGATCCCAGGCGGCGAGGTCCCAGCACCCCATCTTCCGGGCCGGAAAACTGAGGCTGAAAGAGGCTTGGCTTCCACCGTGGTCCCGATTCTGCTCTGCGTCCCGTGGCCCATCGGCAGGCACTCCTGGCGCCTCAGTGTTATTCCAGACCGCGGCCGCTGCTCCCCCTCGCCCTGTCCCCACCAGCAGCTCACCGTCCAGCATGGTCACAGATGCCCAAGGTCCCTGCTCTGCTCTTCAGTCATTCTCCAGGCACCTGCCTGAAAGACCCTGCAGAACAGTGTCGCTGAGTCTCTCCTAGGCCCAGACACTCTTGTCTCCGCACCCACAGGGAGGCCTTCCTGGCCACCTGCAGTGGGGTGCAGCGCCCTTCCCACCCTCCAGCCTCGGCGTTCTTTCCTCAGTGGCGTCTATAACGCTGGGCTCCTCTTGTCACTGACTCATTGCTCGGTCTCCCCTTGCAAACATAAGCCCCTTGTGAGCCAGGACTTAGTCTGTGTCACACACACTGAGCAAGCCCCCAGCAGCTCATAGCCAATCTGTGCTGTGTTCATGAATGAACACGTGAACACACGGAGGGCAGCAGAACCAGACGTGCCCTGTTTCCGCTAGTTTCTAAGGGGGTGCTGTTTCCTCTGTGACCTAGGGAGGGGGTGACCTCCCGTAACTCACTGTATTACTTGTTCCTTTTCTGTCTCCCCACAAGACTGCAGATTCTAGGAGGAAGGGCCGGTGTTGGTCTGTTTTCATTGCTGGTTCCACAGCATCTGTGAGAGTGCCTGCCATGGAGTGGGTGTTCAGTGACCATTTACTGAATCGATCCACAGACAGGTGCTTGGATAGATGCACAGCTGGATGCACGGGTGGATGCATGGATGGAAGCCTAGATGGATGCATGGGTGGGGTGGATGCATGGCTGGGTGCAGGGATGGACGCATGATTGAAAATCACATATGCCAGACTTTGGTGCCCAGAGAGGTTTTAGGAAGTGTTAGCCATTGGGGCAATTATACCCCGATATGAGCTCAGGCCCTTTCCTTACCTCTTGGGTCCCCATCTGCAAAAGGAGGACAAGAACCATCTGACCCCATAGGGTTTCTAGAGGTTCCAATGGGACTGTAGACAGGAGATGTGCCTTGTAAAGTGTAGATTGCTCTGTAAATTATATTTCAGGACATAATCAAAGCCCAGCTTTATTATTGCCATGTGCTGGGGGAAGCAGGGATTACCATGTGCTGGTGTGGGAGGACTTCCTGGAGGAGGTACACAAGGGACAGGTAGACACAAGGAGGAGGGAGGGGACTGCTGGCAGGAAAAACAGCATGAGCAAAGGCAGGAGGAGAGAGAGTCGACCTAGAGGGCAGCGAGAGCTGCCAGCCAAACAGGGGTGGGGTTGGAAGTCTGGAGTTGATTACTGGCTGGGGACCATGACCTGGCAGAAGCACCCCAGAGGCCCACCCTGCCTCTGTTGACTTCAGCAGGTGTGTCCTGTGCCAGTGACCCTAGGTGGAGTGGCCCCACACATCACCTGCCTTCACCCTTCATTCTGAGAAGCCCTGCCAGATACCCCGCCCTCTCACCTGCCGTGGGTGGCTGACTCCCCACCTCCACTCCGGGTCACGCTGGTCATTTGGTTCCCAGCTGAGCTGAAGGGGCCCTGATCCTCCCTCCATCACTGTCCTGACAACTGGGGTGGAGACACCCAGGGAACACTGCAGCTTCCCACTCTAGCAGTCTGGGCGCTCCTCGCAAGCCCTGTGACCTTGGGCAGAGGTCGCAAGGACTCAGAGCCAGGCGGCCCGGGATTCCAGTCCCAGCCCAGCCATGTACCCACTGCATGACATGGGACCTGCCACCTTACCTCTCTGGGCCTCCACGTCTTCTCGCCAACAGGGACACTAACATGCTGAGCCCAGGGCTGTTGTGATGTGAGGTGACCTTGACCCTTGACCAGCTGGGACCAGACTGAGTGGTGCTTAGTTCCTCCTGGCAGTCATCCTTGATCGTTCCAGGGCTCGCAGGCCGGGCAAGCCTGAGCTCCGACCCCATGCACCCATTTTATAGATGGGATCACCAAGGTGCAGAGAAGCAAAGAAGCTGTTCATCACCCTGCAGAGACAGCTTCCCTAAGAATTCAGTTAGGAGGAATCCTGACCCCAGGCATTCCTGAGGCCCAGGTCAGGAAGGGGACGAAGAGGCTGGTGTGCCCGCCGCTGTGCGTGCACACATGTGTGTGCAATGGGCATGTGTGTGCAGTATGGCTGCATGTGTGCACAAGCGTGTGCAGTGTGCGTGCATGCGTGTGCGCGTGCACATGAGTGCAGGCCTGCAGTAAGGCTTAGTGAGCCATCAGCAGGGCCAGAAATGGCCTCCCTCATCAGCAGTGAATTCCTTTGGGGGTAAGCATTGCCCACTTGTTAAGGGGCAGACAACGTGAGGGAGAAGGGGAGAGGGTTCAAAGGCAGTGAGGGGGCTGGGCAGGGCCAGGGAGGAGGAGAGGACCCACGAGCTCTGGAGGGATTACGGGACGGCAGCCGCTGCCACCTGCACGCAGAGCGTGAGCCCCATCGGCACGTGCGGTCAGATGCCCGCCTGCTTCCTGGCCGTCCTCCCCCACCACTGCCCACTCCTCACCCCTCCCAGCGTGGGATACCCGCTGTCTCACTGGGCACCTCTATCAGCCCCTTAAAGGCCTCCAAGGCTCCCGCACCCTCAGGAATGAGGCCGACTTCTGTAGCTGGCACCTGAGCCCCCTGCGCTGCTGTTTTATTTATTCTCCATGTTTAATTGTGGAACGTAAGACAGAGACAGAAGAAGGCGCAGCACAGTGATACACATGTGTCTCCGCCCACCTCAGGACGGAGCCTGCTGTCCCTGCAGCTCAGCTCCCCCGCCACGGCCTGGCCCAGCCCTAACCCCGCTCGTCGAGACCTAAACAGGTACATTCTAGCTTCAGGCCTTCGCCCAGGCTGGAAGGCGCCCCCCTTCCAGGAGTAAAACTGCCCAACTCTCTCCCGGGGAAGCTTCTGGGCCTCCTCCGGCTTGGGGCAGGGGTGAGTGCCCCACCCTCAGCCACAGGTAGTGTCCTTGGTCATGTGGCCGTGACCGAGTGGCCCTGGGCTGGGAGGGCCTGCACACCCTTCCCTCCGGTACACCCTCTGCTGTAGACACCAGTGTCCTGTGCACTCACAGACTAGGAACTGAGACCCACCAGGACGCAGAGGCAGGGGAGCGGCCTAGAAGGAGCCCCAACTTCCAAGGAGACACACCTGCGACTCCAGGTGTCCCTCTGACCTGGGTAGCTGTGCCGCCCCAAGTGGCCATATGTCACTGAGTCACCCTATGACCAGTAGTCATGTGACTCCTGGCAACTGTATGACTCCAGGTAGCAGTATGACCCCAAGAAGACATATGACCTTGGAAAGCCATATGACCCCAAATAGTCCTATGAACCCCCCCACCCCCAAGTGGCCCTATGACCCTGGAGGACTTATGATCCCAGGAAGCTGTATGACCCCAAGTGGCTGCACGAACCTGGAAAGTTGTATGACCTCAGGGAGCCTGCTGCTCTCCTGGCAATTTGAGCACCTGGAAATCCCGCTGTGGATTTGTCCCCCTTGGGACTGAGGCTGCTCTGAAGACCCCTCACTGCCCAGGACATCTGGGCAAGCCTTGTCCTCCCAGGTCTCCACTTCTGTCATGGGCAATTGGGGGCCTGGCTTTGCTTAAGATCTGGGACCTGTGGGGTGTGGGCCCACCTGGAGCTCAGACATTAGGTGTTTCTCCCAAGGTCGTCCAGCGGGGAGTGGCAGAGCTGGGATTCTGCTCCTGCCCCTCTGCTCTCTCCACCACAACTGAGACGGGCTCACAGGGAAGTGGGGGGCGGGGAGGGAGACCAGCTGTCAGGTGGACACAGCTGAAAATCAGCCCCTTGAGATGCTCGCGGGCGTGCACACCTGTGTGTAGCCCCCTTGGCTCAGAGCAGGTGCTCAGGCTTATCTGGTGATAAATAAGCATGCTAATCGGAGATTGGCTATTGGCAAAAGTTTGTTTTCAAAAGTGTTTGTTGCTTAAAAAACAAAGGACAGATCTGCAAATGAGCAGAGGAGGTGTCCTCTAAAGGGAGTGTCTAGTTAGGACTCTGTCCCAGCTTCTGGGCTCTCTTTCCCCCTCTTCCTCGGCCTCCTGAGAGCCGGCAAGGCACAGAAAGGGCCTCAGTTAATGAGTGGGCTTATTTATTGTTTTTAATCACTAACACCCCAGCTGTCCCGGTGGCCTGAGTTCCACAAACATCACTTCCCTTCCGTTTCTAACCCCCAGAAAGTGGAAAGTTGAAGGTCATTGCTAATCAGATGCTTAGACGGCCTGGCTTGCAGTTATGCATAGAGCAGTCCCCCCACCCCTTATCCTCAGGGGTACATTCCAAGACCCCTAGTGGGTGCCTGAAACCGCAGCGAGTAGCGAGCCCTCTGTACACTGCTTCTCCCTGTCCACGCAGCCCTGGGTTAGAGTGCGGTGTATAAGTTAGACACAGTGAGAGATGAACAAGTTACTGCTAACAAAATAGGACAACGGTAAGTTCCTTGATAACGCGCGCGATCCTAAGGGGCACCTGAATACAAACAGTTCTGCGGCCACAGTTGATCTGGTTACCAAGGCTCTGAGCGCCTAGCGGGCAGGGAGCGTCCACAGGTGGAGACACTGGTCAAAGGGGTGACTTCCGTCCCCAGGGGGCTGGAGTGTGGCGTGGGACGGTGTGCGATTTTATCGCGTTTCTCAGAATGGCATGCAATTGGAAACCCCTGAATTGTTTGTTTCTGGAATTTTCCATTTAATATTTTCAGGCCGGGCTTGAACTTCAGGTAACTGAAACTGGAAGTGAAAGCCTGGGTAAGGGGGGCTCCTGTACTAATTCATCCACTTCTCACACCAGCCCAGCTAGACAGTAACTACCATTCTTCCCTTTCGGAAGCTGAGGGTACCCTGGGCCTGGGGCGGAGTGACCTGCCCAAGGTCAGAGAGCTGGTCAGCAGCAGGGCTGGGGCCGGGGTTTCAGCCCCGGAAGGCGGTGCTGCGTTTGTGCTCCCCAGCAACGTCCTCTTCAGATTAGGTTCCCTCCATGTCACAGACTGAGGTTCATTTGCAGTGAGGTCAAAGTTCAAACTCGGGCCCTGTAACCCCAAATGCGTCTGCTGGTTGCCCTCTCCTTCCCAGACACCTACCTACCCTAAATTCTGCTCCTCCCTCCCCCGTGTACCAGACCAGCACTTCCATCTGTCCATGCCTCCTGGCATCAGGGGTGCTAACAGTCGCAGGCGCCTCTTGCCTTCTGCTGCAGGGGTCCTGAACCCAGTGGGGTCACAAGGCAAAGGTGGAAGCTCTTGACCCATGTATGCACATGACTGCTGGGTTTGGCCCTCAGCAAGTGCCCATTGAAGTTGGTTCGTGTTGCTCAGGAGTCCATGGACCCCCAGAGCCTCTTCATAGGCCCTTGCTCAGAAAGTCCTTTACTCTATTTTCCTCTGTCCTCCCTCTCCATCCAAACATACCTGCAGCCGGCAGGCTCTGGGCTGCGGCAGTGAACCTGACCTGGGACCGGCCCGTTGGACAGGGCTTGAGACCGCTAGAGAGACAGACAGTGCTCAGTTTCAGTCCAGAATGAGGGGTCTTAGGATCAATCCATAAAAAGTGGGGTGTCTCAAAGTTCATGGGAGTAAGCCACTGACTTCTCTGAGACAGGACATCCAGGAGGGCTCCTTGGAGGAGGCAATTCCTGGCAGACCTCCAGAAATGGTCAAGTTTATAGTTTTACTAGTTCTTAGGTCATGGGAGTCCAAGGATGAAAGGCACACCACTCTGCTCCAAGGGTCCACAGATTCAGCACAAGCCGTGATGAACATTGTCATGCCCTAGGCTCTGCACAGGTGCCCTGGGAAGTAGACGTAACTTGGCATACAGTATTCCCTCACTTATCGTGGGTATTACGTTCTAGATGCCCCTATGATAGGCGAAAATCTGCGAAGTAGGAACTTTACACTTATTTTAGTATTTATATATATATTTAAGGCTTTATAAACCCTTCCCGCACACTTATAAACCGTTCCTGGTCCCTTATTAACCTTTTCCACACTCTTATAAACACTACTTATGTTCTTAAACATATTCTACACTCTTAAACTTACATCACTTTAACAACATACATATATACTACCGCAAAATCCCGCGATAGAGCGAAAAATCCACGATAAATAATCAAATATAGTATTTTTTAAAATCCCGCGATACAGAGAGGCCACAATAAGTGAACCGCAATATAGAGAGGGACTGCTGTACTTACAAAAGAACACACAGGATCAGCACCCTAATTTGTGGGGCCCTTGTTGAAATTCATAAGAACTTGAAGTCCTAGCTGAGTAGCTAGCTCAGCTGGTTGGAGCGTCATCCCCAGGCACCGGAATTGCAGGTTTGGTCCCTGGTCAGCGCACATACAGGAGTCAGCTGCTGGATACATGCATGGATGAACGAGTGGAGCAGCAGGCCAATGTCTCTCTCTCTCCGTTGCTTCCTTGCCCTAAAATCAATAAATAAAACTATTTTGAAAAAAGGGTTTAAAGACGGTGCCAGCAGAGCAGCCTGGGGCCTGTGATTCTGCCCAGGCTGCACATGTGTGACAGGTAAGCACCCAGGCAGGCCCTGCTCTGGAGCAAGGCCAGAATGCAAGTCCTGCTGAGTCTGGGGCAAGAGGGCTTCCCACATGTCAAGCACTCAAGCCCTCTCCTCCTTGGACTGGAGCCCAGCCCTTCAAAGACAGAACGAGGAGAAGCTGGGTGGGGGCCCGATGGGTGCCATTCTCAGGTGGCCCTGGGCAGCTGGAGAGTGGGGCTGTGGGCCACAGAAGTGAATGTCGGAGACACAAACAGGCAGTCCACAGCCCCCTTCTCGGTGGTGGTGGTGGGTGGGGTGCTGGTGGAGTGGCCCTGCCCCGGCCTCACGCCCACACGTGCAAACACACACACGAACACACGTGTACCTGCACACATGCAGTGTTCAGGCACGTGCACACTGGGGCCATGCTTTTCCTAGCCTTGCTCTCTGTCCAATCTGTATAACTTCCTGTTACACAAGTAAATTAATCTGATGTCTCCACATCTCTGGCTTAGAATGTGCCTTCTAAGTTACTTTCACATGAAAGTGTAGACACACTCTTTCACACAGGCATTCGATAATTTGTCCAGAAGCATTTACGGGGCACCTCCTGTGAGTCGGATCCGCTGCTGGGGTCCACGGCCACAGCGGCTAGTGAGCCTTCCCTTATCTGTCGTGCACGCACCCCCCGTCCCACCACGGCATCCTTAGGGAGAGAGAGCACACTTTGTTGCCGGCTCTAACAGAAACAGCTGGCATGGTGCACGGCAGAGTAGGCACCCAGTATTTGGTTGCTGAATGAGCAAAAATGAGGGAGATACAATAAACACCAGCCTTTACTGTTTAGCAAATAACTAAACAAAGTTATTAAGTCCTTACTCTGTGTTCCTTACTGTATCAAGTTTTTCTTCAAAAAGCATTATTTCGTCCTCCGGACAACGTGTGAGCGAGGTGTTATTAGAAGGCTCATTTTGAGTTGAGGGCTCAGAAAGATTAAGTCAGGAGCCCAAGGTCATGCAGTTGGCACACAGCACAGCTGGAACGGCCTCTGCCTCCATCCCTCCGGCCACAGGAGCAAAAACCCAACGGGGGTGGGGGGTAGGGAAACAGTAATGAGCACCCACAACGTGTCAGGTGCCACTTTGGGCTGTTACGTATACACCCTTGACGTTCTTATTAATCCTTCATTAAAGTATCACATACACACCTGTGTAACCAGCACCCAGATCAAGAAACTGAATCTTACCAGCACCCTAGACACTTCCTTCCTGTCCCCTTCCTGTCCTGAGTCTGGACCCCTCCCTCCAAGGTTAACGACTATCTGACACGCACCACCACACATGCACCTGACCACTTCATTTCCATGGAATCCTACATGCTTTGGGGTCTGGCTTATTTTCCCTCTTCAAAACCATTTGTAAGAGTCATCCATATTTGGGGGTCTGTCATTTCATTGCGTGACTATAACCCAATTTGTGCATCGGTTCTATCATCAGTGGGCATTGTGGGTAGTTTCCAATTTTTGTTTATTACAAACTGTGCTGCCAGGAGCAGAAATATGATCATATAAGGTATGCATCACGGAGGGAAACTGCTAGGTCGCAGGGTCTAAACAGAGCTCCAGGGTGGCTGTATCCCTGCATCCCCACGCCCAGCGTCTGAGAGTTCCAGTCGCTCCACTTCTCTGTCAACACTTGACATTGTCAGATTTTCCCGTGTTAACTGCTCTGGAGGGAGTGCAGTGCACCCTTTATTTCTAAATCCCTCCGGCAGCCCCATGAGATGGGTTCTACGGTACCCGTGTCTCAGATGAGGGCACCCAGCCTCTGAGACGTGAAGTGGTTTGTCCGACGCCACTTCAACCCAGTCAGGCGCGCAGGGCTGTCTGACCTCAGCCCATGATATCGTCTGTTTCTACTTGTCAAGGTGCCTCCCCGACCTTGTCCCCCTGGGTTCCCAGCAGCCCCATCTGAGGTATTACAGCCGATCTGCTTTGGGGGTGACACTAGATGGGTGTCCCTGGCATGGTTCAGGCCCCCAGTGGGAGGCTCCATCTGAGGTCCTGCCCAGCTCTCCGGGGCGCTCCAGGGCTGGAAGGGGGTCCCCCTCAGTGCGCGGGCGATGGGAGAAGTATGGGGAGAGGGAAGTGCCCCGCGGCGGGGGATGGGGGAGGGAGGGAGTGTGTGTGTGTGTGTGTGATGGAAGGAGGGTACTTGTAGAGGGGCCAGGCTGGTGGCGCTTGTCAAGGCCCTCTGGGTCCCTCTGCGAGGAGAGGCAGGGATCCGGGTGAGCCGGAGAGGGGCGGGCTGCAGGGTTCTCCCTCCCACGGCAGCAGAACGGGACGCGCTGGGATTCCGGGGTCAGGGCTCTTGGGTGGGGCGGCTGCTCAGGCCAGGAGGAGCCTGGGCTGGGGGCGCGCGAGACTGGGCTCGCGGGAGCAGGGAGGTGGGACGTGGGCAGGGAGGTGGGACGTGGGCAGGGGCGGGGCGTAGGCTAACGGAGGCGGGGCGGCGAGGTGGGCGGGGCGCCAGGCTGCCAATGAGCGCGCGCTGTGCAGGCCACGCCCCGGCCTCCCGCGGCGGCTGCTGCATAGTCATGAGCTCAGGCCGGCGCTGCGTCAGCGGAAGCGGCGCGCGGCGGCTGTTTCCGACCCGATAAAGCGGCGTTGTCCCAGCGCGCCGGCCGCATTCTCGCAGCGCTCCCTCCGCTCCCCGTGGCGAGCCGCCTGACCGCCCGGCCGGCCCGCCGCCGAGCAGCCGCCGCCGGGGCCCCGCCTCAGCCGCCGCTCCCGAGCGCCCGGGGCTCCGCGCCCCCGTCGCCCCCCGCCCCGCTCGGCCCGGCCCGGCCGCCCCGCCGCCCCCGCGGCCCCGGCCGGAGGAGACAGGTGAGCGGCCGCCTGCCGGCCCAGGCCCCGCACCTGGGCGGCCCGCACCTGGGCGCCCGGCACCTGCCGCCTCCCCACCCCCACCTCGGCGCGGCCGCGGCCCCTCTCCCGGCCTCCCTTCCTCGGGGGGGGGACCCCCACGCCCGGGCCGGACGCTGCCTCCCGTCGGGAGACCAGTCCCCATCCTTCGCTCCTCGCCTTCCCTCGCGGGGCTGCACCTGCCCCTCCCCGGGCCCGTGCCCGTGCCGTCCCGGCAGCCTCCCGGAGCACGCGGGCCCCGCCGCGCGGTGCGCACTGCGCCTTCCCTCGGACCTTGCGCCCCGCCGCCCCCCTCCGCAGCCCCGCCGCTTCCTCGGGGTCCTCTGCTCCCGCAGGAGGCGGCCTTTCGCGCCCGCGGCCCCGACCTGACCCCGCCTTCCCGGCCTGCCACCTCCAACTTCGGGGAGTTGAGCGCCGGCCCCCCGCCCCGAGCCCCGCTCCCGCCCGCGGTCTAGCGCCGTCCGCGTCCCGCCCCCGCCCCCAGCGCACGCGCCCCCCGCACGCGTAGCGGGTGTTTACACGCCTCGCGCCCCCGAGATGCGGTCTGGTCCTCCCTGCGCCTCGGAAGCCACCTTCACTTCCTGTGGTCGCGCGTGACCCCGCCGGAGAGCAGCCAGAGCCTGCGGAGCCCTCGCGGCTGGGGGCCTCTCGGCACCTTCTCCTGCCCGAGCTGCGTCCTCCTGGAGCTCTGGGGCTTAACCCGTTCCTCCCCAACGCGGGTCGCTCGTGATGGGGCTCCCGGGGAGCGCCCCAGCCCACGGCTGTTCCCGGGGAGGCATGTCGGGGGGCGGCAGTTTGGAAAGAAGCGCAGCCTCCGGGTTGCCCCCACTGGGCTTCTGGAAGGTCGGGGGGGGGGGTGGCCCGGGAGGCGTGGGAGGGGTCTCGTGGTCTGCCGGGGAGTGTGAGTTCTGGGGTGGGAGTGGGGGTTGGCCCCTTAGGTGACTCCAGCAAAAGGGGCCTTGCCGTTTGTTTATTGGGGTGTCTCCTCCCCCAGGGCCTGGGAAGGGAGCAGGGTTTAGAACATGAGTGATTGTCAGACTCTCAGCCCGTTTCTACTGGGCAAACCAGGCCGCGCTTCCCGGTGCAGGAGAGGGTGCCCTCCCTGCAGCGTCTGCCCCGTCCTCCCGGTGTGGCAGGGACCAGGGACAGACAGGCAGGGTCTCTCATCTCTTCTGATTGGTGCTTTTAGGAAAAAAACAAAAACAACGAAGAAACTTAAAAGCTGGAGGGTTGGTTTACTGACTAAGAAATGTAACAAATGGTTGGGCAGCAGGAGCCCCTGGCCTCCTTTAAACTCGTGTGGATAATTTTCTGCTAGATCTGAATGATGTAGTCAAGAGTAAGGGTCAGAGTTTACTTACTGCTCCTCTGCTCGGGAGAGGTTTTGCAGGATCTGCTAGAAGGTGGAGATGGGCCGAGATTGTGGCCTGGAGCAATGCAGGCCCCGGGTGGAATGACCCTGGTGTGATAAAGAACTTGAGTAACTTCAGCTGAGAGGGTGAGGAGACGCTGGGTCATCTTAAAAGGCCAGAATTTCAGCCCCATCGAGGCTATTGTTTTAGGGGCAGCAGCTGGAAAGAAAAGGAGTGGCTCAGTTGGGATGCATTTGAAATGCACATCAGGGGTTCGGTGCTGGTAGGTGTGGAGGTGGGGCCCGCCCTTGGGCTCCCTGGGGCCGCGCGAGCTGCCTGCTCCCCTGGCTGAGGTGCGGGCTGCAGCCTTGGCCCCTGTCGCAGCGTGAAAGCTGAGCAGGGATTGGACTGGGTGAGCTCCAAGGTGGTTTGCGGCTTTTCACATGCCAGGCTCTCTGCCCTCTGACTTTGCTCGCCGGAGAGGAGGGGAGGTGGGAAGGGAAGTGCCCAGGAATGGGACCCTGCCCTGTCCGAGCCGGGAGATGCAGGCCGCCTGACCGGTCCGCAGGCACGGGGCGGGGGGGCGGGGGTGGTGGGGGCTGCAGCAGCCGTGGCTCCCTCCTCCCTAGTGGAGGAAAGCCACCAGCGTTCAGGGTGGCCGTGTGGTCTGAGGGGCAGTGGGAGGAGAGTGGAGGGCTGAGCTGGGGTCCGGCCATGCTGTCATTTTCTGACCGTGGTGACCATTGGTGCGTGTCAGCCGTCTCTGGTCCCAGGGCCGAAGCCCAGCCCCATGTAGCCGACAGGGGTGGTTTGTGACTCACAGCCCGCGGGGCTGGCAGAGTGAGGGCCACTGGCGAGCGCTGTAGGTGGCAGGCAACCCCAAATTGCCGGTGCCTTCCTCGGAAACACCCCTGGCAGAGCCAAGCCTGTAATTTGTGGGGCTGGAATGTGCTGGAAGCTGTGTTCCTACTGCGGACAAGGAGGGTGCTGCTCCCCACTGGCCTCGTCTGGTTCCCCAGGTTTTTGTGATCACAACAGGGTCACTCTGATGAAGGTGTTTGGTCGACCCCCAGCCAGGAAACGCGAGAGCATTTTAGCTTTGCTGGGTGGAAGTCTGACCAGAGAGAAGGAAAAGGCTCCCAGGAGAAGAGCGGCCACATAGAAAGGAAGGGGTGGGAGAGGACCCCTGGAGCTAGCGCTCCTGAGGCAGAGGCCAGTCTGCGGCCCCTCCCCCACCATACCCAGACAAGGTCCCCTTGTTTAGGTTAGCTTAATTACTCCACCAAAATCAATGAACAAGGATCTTTTTAGACGTGGAACTTTCAAAATGTGCTTCAAGTGGCCTTTTTGCTCCCCTCCCTTTTCCTTAGGGTATCAAATGCTAAGCCTTTGTGAAATCAGGCACTTTCAGGGAACAGGGAGATGGTGGACCTTTTTAATGCGCAAGAAGGAAGTGTCCCTGCCTGCACTGGAGGGAAGCTAGCGAAGTGGCCTCGCTGGTCTGCACGGCAGCCATCCCACCCACTGCCATCTGGGTGCTGGTGGGGACGCTGGACCTGTGTGGCGGGGGCCTCGTGGTGTGTATGAACCGGCTTTCTTGGCGACCTGCTTTCAGAGCCGGCATTTTAAGGTTAGGACATGCACAGGCTTTGAGGACGACAGCACTTCCTGTGGTTTTGTTGACCATGCACTCCCCCAAGGTCCCTACGCCGCAGGGCAGGGAGCTTCGCCGGTCGCCGCAGTTACCTGTTGAGTGTGCTCATCTGGAGCTGAGCCATCACAGGCAGACCTCGGAGGGGTCGTGGCCTCCGTTCCGGACTGTCGCAATAAGGCGCATCGCCACTGTCCTGCTGCCGGAGCGTCTGTGGGCCCGCCTCTGTGAAAGTGCAGCATCCTCGGAGCGCGTGAAGCGCGGCCTGTGTGTACGAGTTTTCTGAGAGCTGGTGGGAAATGAAACGCTTGGAGGGGGAGAGGAGGGCTCTGAATACTCTGGCTGGCTTGGAGCCTGATGCGAAACAAAGGTCACACAGGGTGGGTAGCAGAGTGTTTTGCCCACCAGCCCAAGGCTATACCTGATGCCAGGCATTTGCCCCCGAGCCAGGAATGAGTGCTGGCTGTCCCCAGGCAGGTCCTCCCGCAGCCAAAGGGATTTGCAGAGCCTCTTCAGGTCATTGAGCGGAGCCTGGGGGAGGGGGGCGATGCTCAGCCCTAGGTCCTCGGCACTTCTGTGCTCCCAAAGCTGCTAAAGGACCTGCTGGCCGGGAGAGGGGAGCTGCATTCCTGAACCAGCGCCGAGAGGCTCGCTCTTCTGCCTTCGGAAAGGCCCTTCCGCCTGGGGACCTGCGGGGCTGTTGGCTTTTGCTGGAGGGCCTCTCCCGAAGTTTGCCTTGAATCGCGGAGCCAGTTGGCTTGGCTGGTGATCAGTCTTCCCATTTCCGAGCAAGGAAACTCTGGCGTGTAAAATACATAGCAGACCCGTAAAGCAGGTGCCGAGGAGGGGGACGCGGGCTGTGTGGCCCGGACACAGCGGCTGCTCGCTTCGCCATGCACATCGTACACAACTGGAAGCGACCACTGGTCGCGCCTGGCCCGCGGACAGTAAGTAAGGTCCTTGTTGCCAACGCCTTAGTCATTGTTGGAGGAAAGTGTACTTGTCCAGGAGAGTATGATTTTTGGTTTGGAAAGAGAAAGGAATATTTTCCCTGAGTTATTTTGAGGGACGGTTTTGACGCCTCCCCCCCCATGCAGGAGGGGCCCTGGGGGGCACCCCCCGGGCGGGGGAGAAGGCAGCGCTCTTCGCCTCGCCCCTGCGACGTTCGGTATGGCCGTTTCAGCGCAATGCGCCCTAAAGCAGCCGTCCTCACCTGTTTTGTTTGTAAAGATTTTATGTGTGTTTTTAGAGGGGGGGAGGGAGGGAGAAAAGTGTCAGCCTGTTGCCTCTCCCATGCGCACCAACCCTGCCCCCAGCCCAGGCATGTGCCCCAACCGGGAATCAGACTGGCGGCTTTCGGATTTGGGGGACAGTCCCCGACCCACTCAGCCTCACACACAGGGCGCGCTTCACATATTTTTGCTCATGTTCTGTAAAATGACTAAAAACTATGAGCACAGTTTCAAGTTGATGTCTAAACGTTTCTTTGCTAATTTTAAATAGCCATAAAAGATGTAATTTCTAGAATGTTGTAAATATAGACATTTAAGCTAACTATTCCATTGCTCTCAAAAGTCGCCAGTGTGAAACCCCGTGACTTGGGGCCCCCAGCACCCTTTTAAAGATGTGTTGTAACACACACATGCTTACCTTTTCTTCCTGAGCTTCCACGTTTGCTCCGTGTTCCTCATGGAATTTTATTCTGATGTTATGTGGCTTCGTACTTGAAAGTCTTATTGATCAGTCTTCACACTTCTCTGTGACGCACAGTGATACAAACCGCAGTTCAGACCCTGCGACGGCGGCACGCCACCGTGGGTGTCACCAGCGCAAGCCTGGGGAAGGCGTGCGAGTGCGGCCTGGAGCGGAGGGGCCAGCAGTGCTCCCGTGAGTGCGCCTCCCAGCAGGGCCGTTCTCACCACATGGAAGGCGGGACCCTCTGCCAGGACGCTTTGCTCCCGCATCGGCTCCTCCGAGGCACACCTGTGATTAGTCACTAACACGCAGGGTGGCAACACCCTGGATGGGGCTGTGGCTTCAGGAGCTGGGCGGGGGCCCGTGGAAGGTGCCTGGATAAGAAAGGGAATGACTGAGCTGCCCTTGGTGCCACGGCCCCCCTGTTTCTGGAACTTTACAGGTGAGGAGCACTTTCTGCCAGTTAAGGAGGGAGGGGGCGTGGGAAGGCGAGCCTGGGTGGGGCTGGACTCCCAGCACGGGGGCCGCGTGCAGTCCAGGCACAAGGCAGCAGGGTCACGGGGGTCTGTAAACCAGTCTGAGTGCCCCCACCTGGGAGCGTGTGCGGGCCTTGGAAGCTTCGCAGCTGGGAGCGCTTTCCAGGCGCTGCCTCACCTCCCCTGGTGGGTGGGGGCAGGGCACCGCCACCCTGACAAATGGGCGCCTCCCTGCCACTCCGTGTCCGTGACAGTGCACGGCATATTTTCTCAGGGCGCTGTGTTAAAGGGTGGAGGGGGATACATTTCATAAACGTGTGTGTTTCCATGAGCAGCAATGCAATTTTATGTAGCTGAGTTAAAATTTATGCCTGTGGAATTGTGCCCTGAGCTAAATTGTCATGTGCTGGAAAGATGGGTTTGAAGTGGGGACAATCCTGGGCCTTGGTATTGGATTCAGGACAGGTTCTCACCTGCTCTGCTGGTCTCCCTCCTTGAAGCAGCATTCTGGGGGTGAGCGCTGTGTGGCCCTCTCTAGGGAGGGGCGCTGGGGTGGTGAGAGGCCCCGGGGCTTTGCCCAGGCGGGGTCTCTCCCTGGAGCCACCCCCTCAGTCCAGCCCAGTGCGGTGCGAAAGCAGGCTGCCTGCCCACCTCTTTGGCTTTCGGTCTTGCGGGCCTGCTGGAAGTTTTATCTGCCTTCTGTCCTTGGGCTGGCCATTAAGAATCCACTTAAGAATGTGTCACCGTGAATTTGGACAGCAAGTATTTGAGGACAAGACACGTCCTCGGACTGTGAGGAGGGCCCTTATTCCCAGAGGTCGGGCAAGTGAGGAGCTGCTTCCATGTCCCATGCTGGGCTTCTGTGGTGTCCCTGGACAGGGAATAGAGCACTGGGCCAGCCAGCGAGGCCCTGCACTGCCCGGGGGGCGGGGGTGGGATGTAGCCCTAAAGATGTCACTGCCATTGGTCCCTAAAGCACAGCTCCTTAGTCATAGCCTCTTGGCATTTTGGACCTTGATGCTAACACAAGGTTTCAGGTTCCTTTATTTATTTAGTTAGTTTCTGTTTATTTTTAGAGAGAGGGGAAAGGAGAGAGAGAGAGAAACATCACTGTGTGGTTGCCTCTCATGCCCCCAACTGGGGACCTGACGGTGCAACCTAGTCATGTGCCCTGACTGGGGATCGAACCAGTGACACTTGGCTCACAGGCCAATGATCAATCCACTGAGCCACCGCAGCCAGGGCAGGTTTCAGGTTCTTAAAGGCTTAGGGAGAGGCCAGGGCTGCTGAAGGAGACCCGGCACAGGGGACTCTTGTCCTGGGCTCTCCAGCCAGTGGTGCTGCCTGGATCAGGAGCCCTGGGAAGGAGCTGGACTGTGTAGAATAAAGCCGTTTGCACCCCGAGCGGGGAGTCGGTCCCCTCCGCCCTGCACACTGCTACCCTCTGCTGGACGGAGCCACGTCTTTGGGGCCGCATCCCGGCCTCCAGCCTCCTGCGCCCCCCCCCCCCCCCCCCCGCGAGGGCAGCTCTGATTCTGTGCTGGGTGGGTTGTGGAGTCCAGACTGTCTGCTCTTTGATTTGTCAGCTGGGGCTCATGCACCTAGTGGGGCAGGGAAGGGGAGCTCAGGCCTTCAAATCACGTCCAACTCACCCTAGAAGTGTTTTTAATTCTTTGGAGGGTACGGTGGGGCCCTGTGCCTTCTAGGCCTCAGCAGAAACGCTCCAGAGCCCGGCCTCGTACGGAGAGCGTTGACGCTCTGGCTGGGCTGCCCCTGGCTCTGTGTCCTTGGCCTAGAAGCTGCCCACTGATCTGAGCTTCAGCTTCTGTGCTGCAGCCTGGAGAGCGTAACGCGTGTTTGTTCCTGGCACTTAGCATGCCCTGAGAAATAGCCCAGAGAGAAAAGCTGGGTTTTGTAGGTGCATTGAGAATGTTTTTGCGATTGGAGATATTATTGTCTTTTCAACGCTGCGACTGTGTGCAAACTGTTGGTAACTTCCTAAAAGAAGTGATGTTTAGCACTAATCAAATGCAGAATAAAATTGGGAGCATGTTTTCAACAAGTCACAAACTAGCTGGTGGTGGTTATACTAAGAATTCAAAACTATGTGAGAAGAGACGGAAGCGTCCAGCAGTGTCGTGGGAGCCAGGTGACTGTCTGTCCCCAGCAGCTGGCCCTCAGTGGCATAGTCAGCCCGCTGGTTATCGGTCTGTCCTCGGTCCCCCTGACAGTTGGAGCAGCTTCGGCGGTGAGGCTGTGTGCCGATAAGAATGCTGTGGATGATGTCAGTCTGTGGTTGGGAGGCTCAGATAGGTTTTTGATTAAGTCTTGTGGGAGAGCCTGGAAGCCGACGAAACGCGGGCCGTGGTTTCTGCCGGCCCACGATATGGTTTTGGAAAATAGTTTTCAACCATTTTCCTGTGGATTTCCTCATGATCCCTCAGAACCTGGTCCATCTGGGGATTGATCCCTGCCCACACAGCCCTTCCTCGGCTTGGAGCCCGTCAGCCTTGGGCTGGGATCCCAGCCACCCGCCCCCCCCAGCAGTACCGCCTTCTCCCGGCCACAGATGCTCCGTGTGGCTGGAGGGAAGTTCTTGCCGCTCTGCGAAGTCCTGGGTGCACTTGACCCTTGTAACCAGGGGCCAGGGGGCCAAGTAGGCTGTGGACACAGCGAAGACTCCGAAGGGAACAGTGTCTGAACCTCTTACAAGACCATCGCCGTGGACTGCCCATCCCCGGCAGCGTGTGCTGAACGTGGGGGGACACTGGTGATGAGCTCTGATGAGCTGAGTCTCCCTTAGAGCCCGGCGGCTTTGTGCTGGGGTGTTGCTGGGCCTGGGTGTCATCTCTCCTCCTCGAGTGTTTCTGGGGTCCTCACAGCCCCCCAGGAATCCCACGGGTGCTGCATCTTCGACAGACACCTGTGAGTGCGCAGTGGGGCCAGGCTTGGTGGCAGCCGCCAGTTCGATTCCGGGTGGACCGGATGGCCCGCTGCGCGCTCTGAGCTGGAGTGCAGATGAGAAGGCTGTGGCCTGGAGGCCGCCAGGGCTCCACCCGGAGCTCTCTCTCCGGGGGGGCGGGTCTCCGCCGGAAAACGTCCTAGGGGCCGGGAGAAGCACAAGCAGCTCCCGCCTCAGAAGAGGCTCCAGAGTGGTGGTGCCACGCAGCCTGACCTGCAGGGACACGCACCACCTCCGCGGTGGCTGAGGCTGTACAGGGAGGGAGCAGGCCCGCGGGGACCTGCAGTGCTGTCCGGAGCCCAAGCAGGGTGCTGCGGGCTGTGCTGAGGGCAGCGGGTGTGGAGGCTGTGACCCTGGAGCCTGGCCTGCGGGCTCAGGGGCCTCCTCGGCAGGCTTGGCCCTGCCCGCTTCTCTCTGCGACAAGCTGGTCTTAAGCCTCCAGCCATGATTTCTCAACTTCTTTCCAACCCATTTCTTTCTTCTGCAGATTTTCACCCCAGGAAGATCTTGTCGAGATTTTATTTTTAATTGCAGAACTCTTAGACATGCAGTATTCATTTCCAAGCATAGCTCCCCCATGCCCCCCATGAAGCGCACAGGGGACAGGCACACTGACTGGCGGCAGGGCGCCAGTGGTCTCAGCGGAGCCTCTGGGAAGCGCGGGCAGGTTTTCCGCTCGCCTGTGGGCGCGAGATAAGTAGGTGGCCGTCTTTACAGTGAGCTGTTCGTTTGCATTAACGAGGCGGACCGTGCCGTGCGTGGGGAGTGGCCTTCTCCATTCCGTCTTTGCACTGTCCCCCAGGGGCTGCATGCAGTGCTTGTCTGATGCCCACGTGGAGTTTGTCCCTCAGGGCGCGCGCATCTCTTGTCTGAGGGTCCTGGTGGCCAGGATCTGCATGTATGTCCTGCTGTCTGGCAGCTGAGAATCCTGTTCAAGGCTGCTGGTTCCAGACTCGATTTGATGGCAAACTGAGGATTTCTTGAGCTGGCCCTTCATGATTGTGTAGAGGTCGCGGTTTTGACCCCTGACAGCTTCAGCGCCCTGTGTGTCAGTGCCGTGGAGGGTCGCCCTCACTGTATCTGTGGCATCCTTCTGTTGCCAGGAAGCAGATGGCCTCTGTGAGGAGAACGGGAGAGTGGGAAAGGGCGACCCGAGGGGGGCGGGGTTCATGAAGGCCGTCAGCTCAGCTTGGAGGGCCCGGGGCTCGAGCAGGCACGGAGCCCTGGACAGAATGGCTGTGGGCGGGGTGACCTGGCGGGCCTCCTCTGTCCTGCCCTCTGCTCGACCGCCCAGCGCTGGCCAGGGGTGCGTGTATGTGGGGCCTGCTGGCCGCCTGGCCTGGTGTCCTGTTTGGTGGGAGCAAGTGGCTGTGGGTTTTTGGTGACTTGGGGTCTTGAAGAGGTGGCAGGAGGGAGAAACTGCATTGGCCACCGGAGCTGAGAAACACAGCTGTCGCCGTGCGCGGGGGCGTTCAGGTCACACGTGCCACTTTCTCCTTCCCTGGGGCCCATTGTCTCCCGGGCAGCCTTGAACTGGCCTGAGGGCAGCCTGAGCGGCCGTCACCGTGGGGGCGGCAGCAGCAGCAGCAGCGCGGTGAGGGCTGCAGGCGCGGCGGCCTCATTTGATCTTGTCTGAACCCGATCCCAGCGCAGGGCTGAGGGTGGAGGCGGGCTCTGGGGAGGTGCCCCTGCCCCCAGCCAGAGGGTGGGAGGCCGTGCCCGGACCCCGTGTACACGCAGTGTGCTGATCAGATTAAGGTCTTATCTGCAGCGTGGCTCCTGTCTGGTTATGAAACGTGAGACCCACATGTGGCTGACCTGGTTTCTCCCTCCCTCCGGCGGCGCTCTGCAGCTCGGTCTGTCCTGGGTTCCTTTTCAACACGAGCGAGCTAATGCCGCGTGCAGGAGGCTCAGAGCAGGCTTGTTAGCGCCTGGCGGCCGCCGCCACCCACCTGCGTTTCATTTCACAGAATACCAGTTATTTTACTTGAAATTTGTCCTTCCTTTTGTACATTTCCTTTAGGTTCAGTTCTAGAAGTAGTGGCTTGACCTTTGGTTTCTGATGTTACTGTTTCGTGAGGCCCAGAAAGTTCTCAGCTCTGTGATAACTCGGGCTGGCCCTTAGGCTTTTCCCTAAATTTAGAACCCGTCTTTCTATTTTTTTTTTACTTGCCTTTGTTTGTGTATGAACGTAAATCGTTCAACTCAGTTCTAAAGGAAACTACAAAAGGAAGAACTGACTTTGAAAAGTATGAAAAGATGACATGCTAACCATCTCAAGGCAGAAATCCCTGTACCTGATCTAGTGACCTGGGCACGCCCCTCCTCCCCACCTCTCTACCTGGGCATCTCTGACCTGTTTGGGTCATGGATTCCTTTGAAAATCTGGAAGCTCTGGGCCTCTTTCGTGCAAAAATGCCGAAGGATCCCATTTTCTGTATACTTTGAGGCATGTTCATGGGTCTTCTAACACCCGCGCAGGGATGGTCCTCCCGCTGAAGGGCCCTGCCCTGGACCCCGCGGGGCGGGCCGCCAGTGGGCCTCGTGGCCCTGGAGCACCGGAGCTTGGCGGCTGCTCCCGGAGCAGGTGGACCGGGCTGGCCCCTGAGGAGCACATTAGCGAGATACCCCAAGGAGGGGGTTCTCTGGGTTCCTGGGCGACCATGATGAGCAGCACCTGCCTGAGGGCCTTGGGGCATCTGGCCCAGGCTCGCTGCAGTGCCCTCATGATGGTGACATTGAAATGCTCCCGTTTATGTCGTGGGAACATGTAGGGCAGTGAGAGCCACAGAGAGGGCAAGCTGTCCAGAAGGACTGAGCAAGGTCACTTTGAGATAAGACTTGCGGGTGGCGAGTAGAATTCCGGATTCTGCGCCTGCCGGGCAGACATGGCACTTGGCTGGCTCCTGACTCAGGGGAGCTGGGGGGTCTTCGGGAGGCCCGCTGGGCCCTGAGTCTGTTGCCCTGCTGTGGCTGGAGGGCCCCAGGCTGCCAGTTCTCTCCAGCGTTCACCACCAGCCTCCCTGGAGGCAGCCCCTCTGCAGAGGCCACAGGCACAGGGGACCCGCAGGTCTCCGCCACATGGCACTTGGTTCCTCTCAGGGGACCAGGGATCCTTTCCTGCTTGTCTTCCCGGGGTGCCAGTGGCAGGCTTCCTGGCCCAGTCCAGCTCTTCCAAGCCAGGAAAACCCAGCGTCCCGCACTCTTCCAACAAAGAGGGGCAGCTTTGGTGGGAAGGGTCCCTGTTCCTGACGCTTCTCGGCAGCCTGTCTGTTACCTGTCTTAGCCCCAGCAAGCACAGACCTCGTCCTGATGGGAAGTCACGAGTGCCCGTGTCACTGTGGGCCTGCACTTTCCCCTGGTGGCACCCATTGCACCTGGGAGGTGAGGTGAGGACGTTTCTAACCTGAGGTGGTGCGTCTGGCCAGGTTTGAGTTTCTTCTGCTAAACACAGCCGCACAGCCCCTCGCTCTGCGCAGACCGCGTGTGCGCTCGCCGCCCCGGCCCTCCGCCTTCCTGCTTGCCGACTCCTGCCCTGCAGGGCCTGCTGCCTGCCTGCCTGACTCCTTCCGCCGAGCAGGCCGGAGACTCCCCCAGCCCCTTCAGTCTGGCTCATCGGATGATTCAAACGATACGCGGTGGAGGAACAGGAGAAAACCAACTTTTAATACGTGTGCACAAGGGATTCACATGAGCATGGAAATTCAAAAACACAGATGCAGACTTGGGCATATATGTCATTTTGGCCACAGGAGAGTGGGGGATGGGGCCTTAGCTTTCACAAGCAGAAGTGGGCCATTTACAGGCAGCGCAGAGGGTGGCCCGCACGGTCCCTGAAACGATGGGATGGGCGGCTGACGGGCCCCTGCTTGGGCCCTTCCTTCCGGCCTCTTGCTGAGGTGGAAACACTTCAGGTGATCATGCTAACAGTCCCTTCCTGAAGCAGGTTTTCTATCTGAATCTCTTTTAAGAAGGAAAGGGGGTTTTCATTCAGCTGGAAATAATCTGCATACCAAGGTGGCACATTCCTGGGTCGCTTGACACCCACACCACAAACAAGACCAAGGGGGCTCGTGCCCCTCCCTTCCTATTCCTGCCACCTGTCCCCGCCCCGAGGTGACACCGCGTTAACCAGTTCTGGGAGAAGTGTGCCATGCTGGCCGTGGGCCTGTGTCCTCGGCCCTTTGTGCCACGTCCTCCCCTGTAACTTGGTCAGGCTGGAGGTGACACGCGGAGGTCTCCAGCCGCAGCTGCTCCTGCAGGAACCTCAGCGCTCCTGCTGTAGTCCTGGAGCTCCCGGAGCGGCTGCAGCTCGTGTCCTCGGGGACCGCGCAGCTCCCATGGGGCAGGGAGGGCTTTCTGCGCTGGGGGAGGGCAGAGGAGGTGGAGCGGGAGGCGGCTGCTGGGATGCTGTTCCTACACAGGCTGCGCTGTCCGGAACCGTCGTGAATCGGGGGCCGCAGTGCACCAGCGCGTGGCGCTCGTCCCTGTCCCTCGGGGGTGCCAGCCGGGTGCCTGAGGGGCTCGTGAGCAGTCGCGTCCCTGGCAGAGGAGGGCGCGGGGCAGAGTCGGGTGCTGGGAGCAGAGGGGGGAGCTGTCAAAGGAAGTGGCCCTGGCCTGAGCAGCCTGGTGTGACCCGTTCGTAGGCGAGACCGGCTGGGAGAGCAGCGGCGGCCAGGTCCCAACCTCGTTGCCAGGCGCCTGCCCGGAGCCCTGATGCAGGTCTCCCTCCTGGGCTGTGGCGTCCCCGGCCCAGTGGCCTTTGGCCCAGTGGCAGCCTGCTGGTCTCGAAAAGGGCACTGTGGTGACAGGTGGCACAAGGAACCTTTAATGGTATGAGCTTTTTTCTTTTCTTTTTTAAATTTATTTTATTTGTAGAGAGAGGGGAAAGGAGAAAGAGAGGGAGAGAAACATCACTGTGTGGTTGCCGCTCACTCGCGCCCCAAACTGGGGACCTGACGTGCAACCCAGGAATGTGCCCTGAGTGGGAATCGAACCAGCGACACTTGGCTCAGAGGCCGACGTTCAACCCACTGAGCCACGGCAGCCGGGGCCTAATTATTTTCTTAATAGACTTACCAGGTGCCTGCAAGAAAACCTCTGTAACCAAATACATGAATGATTTTCGTATTTGTTACTTACTGCGTTTAATTGGTTGCTCAGCCAGCTAGGCCAGAAGGCCAGCGTCCTGGCCGTGGGACTGTCTATCTGGGGAGGAATGGCAACCCAGGTGTACCGTGCGGGGCTGGAGGAGGGAGGCCCGGGGACGCGGCCTGTTCAGGGCAGGCGGGCCCCACTGTCCTTGCCCTGCATGCAGGTGTTCTCTCCTGAAAACGCCGTTATGCACCCAGGTGACCTCACCTGCGAGGCCAGCAGGGCAGCTGAGTCATGATGCTGTAAATTACACCCACGAGGAAGCCGGCTAGTTGTGGTTACGTCTTCTCCCTGTCCACAGCAGTCTTGAAGGAAGAGTGAGGAGTGCGGACTTTACAGCCTGTCTGTGACCGACTTCCCACCGGCCCCGCGGGCCTTTCTCCTGGCGTGTGGTGTGGTCTTCAGGGGCAGGATTGAACCTTGTGGGAGACGAGGGACCGGTGCTCAGTTCCCACCTGGCCTTGGGCTCCTGCCTCCCTGGACGGTGTCCTGGGCGCCCTTCTAACTGAAGGGAGAGCTCCACGCAAACAGTGCTGACACGGCGTTGACATGGAAGTGTCGCGTTGGCTTAGCTGGGCTCCGTGTTGGTGCAGGTGGTTTGTGAAGGGCAGCTGCTGCCTTCCTGGGGGTCAGGACTCACGGGCAGGCCGAGGGCTGCTGTCCCGGGACCACCAGGGGTCTCCTGGTGCCCTGCAGGGACGCGCAAGGCCAGACTCCCAGCGTCCCCTGTCCTACCTGTGCCTCGGTGGGAACGCACTTTAAGCAGCCACTCTGCTTCTGCTCCGCTGCTGTGGAGAGGATCGCAGGTGACCTGGGTGGAGACACGCTTAAAAGTACAAGTAAGGCATGGCTGCAGGCACGCGTGCCGGCCTCACCCGGTGAGCCGTGCGGGGTGGGGGCTGTGCCTCGGTTGTGAGCTTCATGGGGGCGCAGAGGGAGGGGCCCCAGCAAAGACGGGCTGGCCGCTGTGCCAGAGCCCCCACAGCTCCTCTCTTCTGTTCCCGGGTCCCGTCTCTAGCAGGAGGAGGGGAAGGAGGAGAGGGACCCTGAGCTCAGACCCGCCACCCTGCAAGCTGGGCGAGCGTCCCAGCGCAGGTGGTCCCGGAGGGCCAGAGCCAGGCCTGTCTCCCTCACGCCTTTTTGAGGCAGCTCCCTCCCAGGAGATGTGGGGCGGGGTCAAGGCATGGTTCGGGCTCCCAGCAGGTAATGGGGGAGTCACCAGCGACCCCCCACTGCCCTCCCTGCGTGTGACAGCCCCTATGGGCAGTTGTATCCTAAGAAGCACTGTCTTGGAGACAGCCAGCTTATGGACAGACATAGGATAGGGGCTTCTGTAGGCACTGAGGGTGGTCCCTCTGAATCCTTGCTCAGACCCATTCCTGGGCACCTTCAGGGGTTCCCTGGGGAAGACGAGGCCTCAGGAGGAGGGTACAGACCTGCCGGGCTGCTGCTCCCCCGCTTGTCAGTGTTCTGGGCCGACTTCTGCCACAGGCTGTCTGCCTCCCCATCTGTCCATCTGTCTGGTCACTGTGTTTTCCCACCTCTTCTGTCTGCTCAGCCTCAGGAAACGTCTTCCCATGCCCAGGGGTCCTGGCCGGAGTGCTGGCCTCCCAGTGTTTAGAGGTGAGTCTGTCTGAGGCAGATTGCTTTGGTGGGAGTGTGTGTCCTGTCTTCCCAGGAGGTCCCCCTGCGGAAGAACAGGCCACAGCGAGGCCTGTACCCCTGCGTGGTGGCTCAGTGACGGGCACTGAAGCTTGCACAGATGTGTGTAGCTGGGGGAAGAGTGGGGGCCGCCTGCACTCCAGTGCAGGTGAGGCTGGCTGCTGCACAAGGCCGTGGACTTGGCTTAGATGCCACGCGGAAGCCTGTGGGGCATCGTGACCCACGGAACGCTGGTGGTGGCATCGAATTGGGTGGCTCCGTGGCTGCCGTTACAGAAGACGTCGGGGCCGGGGACCACGCAGCGAAGGCAGGGCCTGGCATTTCCTTGCCACTCACTGAGCAGTGGCCATGGGGACGGCCCCCTTTCTGGTGCTGCGCAGCCTCTGCAGGACACCTGTTCTCCACGGTGACCTCGCTGGGGCCCCGGGTGCTCTGTGGGCGGTTGTTTCCCAGGTGAATGGTGCGGGGTGGGGCCACCCCGGGAGGACCTGCGCTCCCTGACCTGCGAGCGCTTCCGCATCTCAGCCTTGCACAGGGCGTGGGCAGGCAGGGCCGGCACACTGCTGGGTTTGGTTTGACGCCCCCAGAGAGCTCTGTTATAACCAAATAAACAAAATAGAGTTGCTTTGGGCTGCTGGCCAAATGAGAAATATTTTGTATCTGGTGACCTTTTTCTCTGGGTTACCATTCACTGTGGAAGGTTTTGACCCGTATTCCATTTCAGAATAGGAGGAACAGCTTATTTTTCAGAGCGGCAAATAAGGAAAAGAATGAAGTATCTTGGAGTCTGTCTCCAGAGGCTCCCCTGGGAGGAACGTTTTTATAGACACCAGACGTCCTCCCAGCCCCAGCCAACTTTCCATCTCGAGGTGGCGGGGGAGTGCCCAAGCCGGCCCCTCCTCTCCCGGCTGGAGCGAGGGTTCACGTCCGGGAGCACACCTGCACTGGGACCCTTGAGCCCTGCCGGCCCCAGGAGTCCTCGGGCATGGCAGGTGCTCTGGGGACCCTTGCAGACCTTGGTGTGCTGTGACCCGTGGCAGATCACCGGCATCATGGAGCTTCAGGGCCCAGTGCTTGTAGGCGCCGTCGAAAGCCAGTGAGGAGCACGCTGCTCAGCAGGTGGAGCTGGGGCGACCAGCAGCAGGACCTTCATGGCTTCCGTGGTCTTGTGAGGGCGCAGACCAAGGAGCAGGCATGATGTTACAGCTGAGACTCTGCGTTACTAGGGCCTGGCCTCTGGTTTGCTGCGGGGCCTGTGAAACACAGTGCCCAGGGCTGTCCCTTCTCCACCACCTCCGGGCTGCCACGGGGCTCAGACCGGAGCCCAAGCAGGCCTTGGCTGTGTCTGCGGCCACCTGTCTTCTGTGCCTTCAGGCCGCAGGGCAGTAGCCGGGGAAAGTCCTGGAAGCTTTGTGCTTGAGTAGCGGAAGCTTGCTGGCTGACTGCCCTCCCTTTGGTGCCCTTCGCCTCAGGCCTCCTGGGACTGCCCTGAAGTGGAGGTCGATGTTGACGCCTGGATTCGTGGAGAAGTGGAGACACTCTGTGGGCGTTGGTGTTGAGAGCTTTCTCCTTCGGCCGCCATTGGGCCTTCCACATCCACCTGTCCGGGGCTCTGGGTGGGAGGGATTCTCCGGGCACTGGGCCCAGCCTGCTTGGGGGCTCTGCATCAGCTCAGGACGGGTGTCATGGGTGGGGTGAGGCTGGGGCACACTAGTGAGGCCCTGCAAGCTGTGGGCACAGCAAACAGTAACAGAGCGGACATTCCAGGGGTGGTCGAGCTGGTTTATGAACCCTCTGTGCCCGTGGCCTTGGCCAGAAACACCCACTGGGCACCAGGCCTTGGTGGGGGCCAGCTGGCAGGTCTGCTCAGTGTCGGGTGCGGGCCCCACCCTCTGGACTGTGCAGAAGGCCGGGCGAAAGTCCCACAGACCCTATTCTGCCACCTCCAATTCCAGCCTTGCCCAGCGTGTCCCGGGCGCCGTGGCGCGAGGGGATCTTGGAGCTTCGGGAGAACAGTAAACCAGCTTGGCCCCGCGCCTGTGGCCGCTTCTCCCACTCCAGGCAGCACAGCAGACTGGGCGGCGTTCCTCACACCTCCGAGGCTGCCTCTGCTGGGGCTGTGGGGAGCTGTGGCCTTGGACCACAGCAGGGCCGGGGCTGTTTTGGGGGGGGGGGGAGCTGGAGCAGAAGGGGCTGAGCTGGGCACAGACTCCTGGGTGCCCGCCTGTCCTGGCCACCCTTGTGCTGCGGGCAGAGCAGCCGGGGGCCTCAACGGGACCGTGTCACTGGGCACAGGCGCGGCGTGTGGCTGACTGGCAGGTTCTTGCCGGCACATGCGAGCCCTGCGGAATGGCTGCCGGTGCGTTTAGGGCGCCTCCTTCATTCCTGGTCAGGCCCGACAACCAGCTCTCAGGAGCTTTGCGGGCGTCCCAGCAGGGGGCCACGAGGAAGGCTGGAGAGGCCCGTGTCAGGGTCACTTGCCCAGTGCCCTTGTCATCCCCGTGTGGTTCGGGTGGGGCAGGACCGTCTTGGAGCCCCTCCCAGTCTCCTTGGTCTTTGACCTGGAGCCTGGTTATCGCAGGACGATGGTCCCGTGCCCAGAGGAGTTTCACTTCTGTTCCTGCATTTGCTTCAGGCTTCTGCGCTCCTGCCCCTCCCTCTGCCTGGGGGCCCCTCCCAGCCTCCCCACCCTGGGTTTGCTGCACAGTGCCCCACCCAGGCTGGCGCATCCCCCGCTGCCCATGGTGTGTGTCCCCATCGCCAGGCAGTGCCTCCCACAGTGCCTGGGCGTCTGAGCGTGGCCACCTCTGTCCCTCAGCTCAGCTTCCTCTGGCTTCATGTTTCGGTGAGAGGGTTCCCTCTAACCTACTCTCAGCTTTCGATGCCCTAATTGGGGGACCCTGTCCCAGATCATGAAGTGCTGCCTGGCGTGTTTGCCAGTGCCCCCCGCAGGCGGGCAGGGGCTGTGCTGTCGGAGCGGAATGAGCTCGGGACTTGTTAGTGGCAGAGCAGGCTGCACGGAGTTCTGGTAAAAGGAGAAACACTCATCAACCTCAACTTTTGTTTCTCAGAAAAAAGGATCCCTGTTAGCAGGGACCCGAGGTACTCATCACACCAATGGTGTCATCATCACTGAAGGACCCTTTCTCCCGGCCCTCGCACAGCATGAGAGCTGGTCCGGTGGCCTCGTCCCCTGTGAGCCTGCTCCACTCCTCTGTGCTGTTCGTCCGTCCGTCTCTCCCAGGGCCACATCCTGAGTGCTGCAGCAGGGACCTGCCTCCCTGGGGGGTTCTCAGTGTCTGAGCCGAGGGCCGTCGGGCACGGCCGCCCTGCTGTAGGCAGGGACTGTGGCTAGAAGCATGTGGCGCCACCCCGTCCTCAGGGTGGTCCTGTGGCCCTGGCCACCTGCCCAGACGGAGAGCCCATGGGGAGGCATGTGGCAGGAGTCATGGCTGCTGTGAGGTTAGGCTGCCATCTCTCAACACCAACTTCTGCAGGCAGGTGAGGAAGCTTAGCTCGCTCCAGGTGCGTCCCTGCGGACAGAGATTGCCTGGTGCTGCAGGCAAGTAGGAGAGGAGGCCCTTAGACCTGGTCTTGCGGGACCTCCCACCCCACCGCGTGACCCTGGAGGGCTGCTCAAGGTGACCCGGAGCTGGTTACCTGCTGGGGAGGCCCTCACGGCACCGTGCTGTGCCTGGCTATGTTGTGTTTGCTGCAGTCCTGTGGGGGTGCAAGCCATGGTATAGAAGGGGGAAAGGTCTCCCAGGTGACATCGAGGGTACGTGACATCTGGAGTCTGGTGAGGAATGGCAGCACAGATCCACACCTACACGCCCCGCCCGGCCTGGCCGTTTGGGCGTGGTCGCCCATGGCAGGTCCCTGTGGCCTCGAGTGGGCCTGCCCTCTGCTCACTGTTCTGCAGTTGGTCACCAGGCTACTTAACTGGCTTTGACGAAATAAAATTTAAAAGAAATGGAAGCTGTTATGCTCCTTGTTCTTCACCCCAGCAGTCCTCGTAAGATCTCTCCTTTTAACTCCATTTCCAGTTCCGTCTGCAGGGTTGGCTGGTTTGTGGAGTGCCTGGCGCTGCACCAAGTCAGGGGACAGAGCTGCAGCCCTGGGCGAGCGGTGGGCCCAGGGCAAGGTCAGAGGGCAGCAGCTGCAGCCCAGGGCCCTGCCACCCTCCGGTCGACGGAGGCTGCTCCTTCTCCTTTTAAAAACTGCTTCTTTGGCAGCTTTCACTTCTCTTGTAGGCAAGTCCCAAGCTAATATTTATCCTGCAAAGTATCTTAAAAATGCTGGGGGGCGAGTATTTGCAGAGAACTTTATCAATCCCTGAAAGAGAGTTATTGTTACATTGATAAACCAAGGCACTGTTTACAATTGCCAGATTGTGTTTGAACTTGCAACCTTTAATTCAACAGTTAGTTTTTGTTAGCAGATAGACTTGTTTCCCCGCTCTTGTAAAGAGGTCTTTATCTTGGTGGTATTTGTTTGTTCCTGGCAAGCGTTTGCATGAGCTGGGGGAGGGGAGAGCTGCTGGTGTAATACATCCAGGTGTTACTCATTTTATGATGGGCAGGCTTTTTAGGAATGTGACTTTTGTACTTGGGTGGGCAGAGGGTTTAAGGGCTAAAGGAAAACGACTCCGACAGTGAACTTGGACCTCGACGAAAGTTCTAGCAAAACCCTTTCTTGAGGCTGTTACTCTTCAATAAAAGGAACCACTTCCCAGATGTAATCCAGAGCCTGCACCCTCTACCTGGCAGCCCTCTGGTGACGGGAGGAGTGGATTGGCCCCTGGTGGGCTGGGGCGGGGACCGAGCCAGGGGCCCGGCCCCCACACGGCTCCCACTCTGATGAGCCCCGGCCGGTGCTGGCATGTCCTGGAGCAGGTGGCGAGGTGGGCAGGAAGGGTGCAGGTGTGGGTGGGTGGGAGAAGAGAATGGTGCCAGCAAAGTCCAGGGACAAAGGCCCTGCAGGGTGTCTGCAGGGACAGTCACGGTGACAGGCCCAGAAGAACTGGAGAGAGGGAGGCCTGGACGCCAGTGAGCCTTTCCCCGGGGCCGGGGAGCCAGGAGGGCGTCAGGCAGGGCTCTTGGACCTGGCGGGGGGCAGGGCACAGGGGCCAAGGTGAGCTGCCACGGGGGTGGGAGGTGTTCGTGGCCCTCACCCGACAGGCCAGAATGGCCCCTGCCTGACCGCGGGCGCCTGCGAGGCGTCACGTTGGTGTTCTGTTGAGCCGCAGCCAGGCCCGCACTTCCTCCTGGGGCCGCTGACTCACTGTCCTGCTGACTTGCCACGCCTCTCCTGTCCCTGCCTGTGCCTTTCTGTGTCCCCTGTTCCCTCCCGAGCCGGGCCTGTGGTCAGCGCTCTGTGCGGCTGGTGGCCGTGGTGTGTGTCCCCTGGCTTCCTGCTGTCCCCACGCCGCCGCGCAGAGTTTCGTCCCTGTCTGTGCTCCAGTGTCCTTGTGGGTTTCAGAACCCGTGGTTAAAAGCCGACTGGTTGGCTGAATCATTTGGGCGATGACCTGGGTTCCTACAAAGGGAAAAACCCACTTTCTTGCTAACGTGACTTCCAGGTTGTTTTCTAGGTATGTCCCTCCGACCACGTTCATTTACTTCATATTGAGGAAAACAGACCGAACGTGAAAGTTACCGCTTTAAAGGGGTGCAGCCGCCCTGTCGTACACCCGTTACTGCCTCCAGTCTCCTTTTCCCATGTGGAGACTCCGCGTCCTCGCCCGGTGCCGCCGGGGCCCACGCCCACTGCCCGTGCTGCAGCCGAGCGACCCTCCGCGTCCGGCACAGGGAGAGCCTCGCCTGCTGTGAGCCCCTCTGTTCAGCCCATTTGGGTCCCACTGTCAGGTGCGATTGCCTGAATTAACGTGTGTTATGTGCTCACATGGATCTCATCCTTTTCCTGGGTTTCCGTGAATCCGGGCTTCCCTCTCATGAGCGCTTGCCCAGCGTAGGGGCAGGGTGTCGCCCTCAGGGAGGTCGGGTGTCGTTCTCTGCGTCTGTGGCCTCCTGCTCGCAGTGGAGCTTGCTGGTCTCCGACCTGGCTGTGGGACCCCCACTGGCCACGGCGGGTGTCATTCTGTGGGAGGCAGCATGCGGGCCTTCGACGTGTGTGGGACCAGCGAGCACTCCCAGTGCCCACCAGGTTTGCGGGTGCGGAATTCGGGGCCTCCTCAGTGGCGCTGGCTGGGGGCGGCAGCTTCTGCTGGCTCACAACAGTTGTCCAGGCCTGGAGGGCAAGGCTTAGGCCTGGGGACGGCAGCGCCAAGGATTAGTGAGTTGGGAAGGTGCCCGTTGGTTGGTGTTTTCAGCTGAGAAACCCACGTGAGGCCTTTGGCCTCGAGAGCCCCGCGCTGCCGGGTGCAGGCAGGGCAGGGAGCCGGGCCGCACCCGGATGAGAAGCGGAGCTGCTCAGTTCCATGGCGCCGACCTTGGTGCAGGGCTTCCAGCTCGTCTCTTGGCCTGGAGGAGAGAGGAGAGTGGCTGACGCCTCTTCCTCTCTGACGGGCACTGGCCTGGCAGTCGGGGCTGCCCAGTTCGCCAGTGTGCAGTGCATTGTGGGAGAATCCGGGACAAACTGCGGGTGGCCCTGTGGCTGAGGGCAGTACTTGACTTCAGTCTGGTGGGGAGAAGGCTATTTAAGTCAGCATGGATCTGAGCTACACGAGGCTGATGGGACTGTAGAGTGACAAGTCCTGTCACAGTGATGGAGACCTGGAGCAGGTGCCGAGGGCGGCGCCACGCCAGGGAGACGAGGGGAGTGAGTGAGCGGCCACCCCGTGCCCAAGCCCAGGGCCCCATCACTGCAGTGCTGGTGTCGGTGGGGAAGGCTTCTGGGACGGGTCTCGGGGACCTGCCAGCGGCTCACAGCTGCTAAAGGAGGCTTTCAGACCCGCTGCCCCGCCTCGGGCCGCCCCGTGCAAGGGTCAGGGGTGCTTCACATGGCGAGCCTCTGTGGGCACCGTCTGGGCCACCTGAGCCTCAACACTGTCAAACACTGAATGCCAAACCGTGGCTCAAGACCTTAGGGTTTTGGATAGGCCAACCAGAAAATTATTTTTAAAAGCAAATTACCGTTTTTATTCAAAGTAAGTGTTCGGTTTTAGAGAAGGTGAAAGAACATAGTTGTGTATCGCCCAGAGAGCTCACCTTTTCCTCTGCATCCGTGCTTTAAAACCTTGATGTGGTCGCGTGTGCTTTGGCTTACACCCTGCTTTTCTCCCCTTAGTGTTGGGGGTAGTTCCGCGTGAACGAGCCGTCACGCCGCGTGGTTTTGTGTGGGGCTGTGCCAGGCCTGGTCTAACAGACTCTGCGGGACATCCGGGCCTCTCCGTCCGTGGCCCTTTCCAGAGTCACTGCGTTAATGTCAGGCATCCCCTGCGTTCGTCTGTCCGCAGTTCCTGGCTCACTGCTCCTCAAAGTCTTGGAATTTCCTAGGTGTGGAGGGTGATAAAGGTGTCTTTTGTTACATTAATGAGGTGGCTGTTGGGAAGCACCCAAGGGTGGGGGCTGGTTGCCAGGAGAGCCAACCATCTGATTAGAGGGTTGGAACTTTCTGTTGCACTCCCCTCCCCCTGCCCCGAGCTCTGGGGTGGGGGGAGAGGGTGGAGGTGGTGTCCAGTTGCCAGCCAAGGACTTAGGACCGTGATGAGCTTCTGAAGGCCCGGAGGACAGCTCCTTGTCCTTGGAGCCAGACTTCTTCCGCACCTGGCAGCGTTGTGGGTCCCCGGCTCCACTGGGAAGGAACTCCTTTGTGAGGGACCTCGCCCTGTGTATCTTTTCATCTGGCTGTCAGTTCATATCCTTTAATATTTTTTGGAATTAATCAGTCACCTAGTGAGTAAATGGGGTTTCCTGACTTCTGGGAGCCTGTCTGGCAAAATCTTGGAACCCAAGGAGGCAGTCCTGGAGCCCTGTCCGACTTCTGGCCGGTCGGTCAGGATCACGGCGGCCTGGGTTCTGGACCAGCATCTGGGGAGGGCAGCCTCGTGGGACTGAGCCCCTTACTGGTGGGACCTGGTTCTGTCTCCCGGGAGATGGTGTGGGAATCGAGCTGATTGCTGGACACCCCGCTGGTGTCGGGAATTGCTTGTGGTGGGGCAGGTCCCCACAGACGGAGCAGTGGGTCCGGGAATCCCTTTCCTAAGGGGAGTGCACGTGTGAAGGCTTCTGACACTTTGAGAGGACTCTGGTTTTTAAGAAAGTACATTTGACCGCTCTGGGACTGTCGACTTCATTCCTGAGGTGACAGATGTGTGGGGTGACCGCGTGAGCTCTCCAGAGTGCCAGGGAAGAGCCCCTCCTGATAGCGGAAGGACAGGTCATTTAGGTACCAAAGTTGGGGGCCTCCAGGTGAAGGGGTTCCCCATCTTTGGAGGTGGAAGAGAGAGCTTGTGGGGTTGTAGTCTCATTTACACAGTTACAGAAACTTGGAGCAGGTGCGCCCCCACTTCCCTCCTGGCAGAATCGTCCTTCCCGCGCCTGCCAAGGGGCCCGTGAGACAGGAGGGGGTTGTAAGTGACAGGAACAGCACAGAATGCTGCGGTGTGGCCTTTGGACAGCTTTTCTCCGCTGTCTTGTGAGGGGTGCAGACTGGCCTCGCTGTCCTGTGACCCCAGCCTCAGGTGGCAGAGGGCCGGTGAGGGACGGTTGTGTTCTCTGTGGTCCCAGAAAGAAGAACCCACTTAGCCCTGGGCGAAAGCCACAGATACGGTCTCTTCGTCAAACATTTAACCTTTTTAAAACCAGTTTTGGTTTTGACATTTTTCAAGTGTATTTCATAGCTCCCCTCTTTAAAAACATTGACATTTTGTGTTTTGCCTGACACATGGGCCATAATTCGGATCATTCCGTGTTGTTAGACCCTTAAGTTGTATCCAGTTTTTACTTTTGCAGGGTCCTTTTTTGCTTAGGATAAATCCAGAGCCAGGAACCACTCGGATTTGATTTTCCGTGGACGCCCCACTGAAAGTCTGGTTTCATCGTGGCCGTCTTGAGCAGGGCTTGTTAGGTGCGCCCGTGTCTGAGGTCAGCTCTGGTGCATGAGCGTGACGTGGGAATTTTTAGTTCTAATGTCATTTGGTGGTGTGAGCGTCTTTAGGCAGCGTGCGGCCTGCCTTTTCCGTACGGAGTGACGGAGGAGACGGAGCTTACCGGTGCCTGGCCTGGTGCCGCGGGCGGCGGGGGCGTCACTAGCTCGCTTACCCGGCCGTGGGTGCGCGCTCGGCGTTTCGGGTTGGTCCTGAGGCGCAGTGCCCCGGCGGCCAGCACTCCAGGGGCCGCGCGGCACAAAGCGTGCTGCCTGTTGCCGTGGCAGCCAGAGTTGCGTTCTTCCTCGGGTGGCTTCAGCGAGCGAGCAGGGCGAGGGGCGTGGAGGCGAAGGGGAGGGAGAGCTCGGCTGCTTTCTGATGAGAAGACAACAGACCCTCCCACTCAGCCGGTGTGCAAACCCAGGAGCAGCACAGATGCCAGGTGAAGAGGGAGGTGCGTGCACCTTCCTGTGTCTCCGCAGAAGGTGGACGTGGCAGAGACTGTTGCCTTGTCCTGGTTCCGTGTAATCCCCCTAAACAAGCTTCTGATCAGGAAACACTTCTCGTTCTTTAAATTTTGGTGACTTTTAGAAGAGGAAGGTGGGCTCTGTCTCAAAAGGTGTTTGACCTGCCCCTACGTTGTAGGCCGTGCGCTGGCAACTGCCGTGCTGGGAGCCAGTGTTCACAAAGCCTGCCTGTCCCAGGGACTGGCACAAGCTTGCCGATGCAGCTTCTACCGTCCTGCCCACCGAGACGTGCCGCTGCAGGAAGCACGCGCCGTGGGACGTGGGGGTGTCCGCAGCCCGTGGGCTCCGCGCAGTGCCCGCGGCTGTGCAGGACGCTGCGGCCTCTGCTGTGGAGGAGCCACGCCCGCCGCTGGCTTCTGGAGTAGAGTAGGGTTGGGCGGGGTTGTGTCCCCTGGGCTGGCTCCTCCCTCCTGTTCCGCTCACCTGCTGTCCTGCCGAATGGGACTGTGCCTAGAGATGCGGCTCCTGGAGGCCTGGTGACCCTGGGACCCTGCAGCCGAGTCCTGTCCCGCTGGCCCCTGCGGCTCTGTGGGCAGTTCGGCATCTTCCTTCACAGGCGGGAGAGTGGTGCCTGGCCTCCGGCAAACGAGCAAGGAAACCCAGGACCCGCAGGTGGTGGGGCGACCCGGCACGCTCGGCCCAGGGCCTCAGCCACTGGACGGCCAGTGTCCTCAGACCCTCGGCGCCTTTCAGAAGAGCTGTGCTCCCAAAGCCTGTCCCGTGGAGGGCGCAGAGTGCACCCAGGTTCGTCCGGTGGGCCGGGTGCAGACCTGTGGCTCTCCTGCAGGTCGACCCTCTGTGAGGCCTCTGTTGGGTTACAGTGACTCTGGGCGAGCCTAGGCTTGGTCCCAAGCTTGGGGTGCCTGTCAGTGGTGACTGCGATCTCTCTTTAGATGATGTTCCGTGCGCAGCCCGCTTTTCCTCGTTGCACACTGTAGGAAGTCACGTGTTTGGCATCGCTTACCCTTAAATTAGAAACAGGCCGGTAGAGGAAGTTGTTGGTTGGAGCGGTTGTAGTTTCACTTACCCGGGTGCCTCTGCAAACCCTCACCCAGTGCCTGTCACTGGGCGCCCGACCATCGGGAAGGGTGTCTGCGCTAGAGACAGCCTGCCTTAGCGGTTTCTCCCGTCTGCTGAGGGGAGGGTCCTGGGCTGGGCCACCCCTCCAACTTCTGTGCACTTCCCAGCAGCGCAGGCGACGGGGAGACCAGGCTGGCCTTCCTCACGCTGCCTCGTGTGCCGTCCCGCCCGAGCGTGGCCTTGAGCAGAGAGTGTTTTAGTGCTTCCAGATACCACCGCCAGTGCTCTGGGGCTCATGCACTAGTCCCTGCAGTTTGCCTGCTATAATAGGAAGACTTCACTGATACCGTTTTCTGGGCGTAAACCTGGTTTAACGGCACCTGCCTGTCCTCCTAAACGGGATGGTGCGCCGGCCCAGGCGCGTGGCTGCTGGGAGAGGGGCCGCAGCCCGGCCCTGGGGGCTCCTTCCTTCCCTCTCCTGTGGCCGCCCCTGGGAAGAAGCCTGGAAATAGAGGCGGTGGGGGTCCTGACAGGGAAGAGTCTTTGTGCCTAGGGAGGGCGCAGCCGTGTGCCCAGCTGCGGGACAGGACCCCAGGTTCCGTCTGCGAGTTGGGTGGTCAGGTCACAAACACTGTACCTTGTGAGTGTAGAACAGAACCCTCTGGAAGCTAAGCTGGGGACTGGTCCCTTTTTGCTAACGGTTACTAGAGGAGTTTGTTATATCTATCGGTTATGGTTTTTGGTCCTTCTCAGACAATTAAAGAATCAGGTCATCAAATTAAAATAGATCAGTAACCTTAACTGGATGGGAGGGGGTACAGGGGACTTCCCGGGTGTTAGAGATGTTTCACGTCTTGATATAAATTTGTGAAAACGGATTAAATGGTGCATTTTCACTGTGTGTGTATTACATCTGAGTAACCACTCACTAGTCTTCATGTATAAAAACCTACCATTTGGAACTACAAGGTACAAGAAAATCCCATTAACTGTGGCCACCAAAAAGATAAATGATTAGGAAGAAGCTTAAGAAGTGAGCAACACCTGTAGCTGTTCATCGCAGGTCTCTGAGAAGGCACTGGGTTGGCTCTGACAAATTGAGGGGCAGCCGTCCTCAGGGACCCGGTAGCGCCGCAACCAGCGGACAGCCATGCCCCCTCGCTGACCTCGAGTTCACGGACTCTCAGTAAAAACACCAACAGAGCTAACTCCCCCAGAGCCAGCCAAGCTCCTCATGTTCCTAAGCTTGTCGGGTGCTCGCACACGAACCTGTGAGAACACATGGAAGGGCTGGGCACAGAAGCAGCCGGCGTCGGCACGGGCCAGTGGCGCACAGAGCCGTGGCAAGCTGGGGAGCAGAGCCGGCTGTGGGTGCAGATGCGATATGCGATAGAGGTGGGCCTCAGTGCTGGGTATGGGCCTGTCCCCTCACGGAGACAACCAGCTGGCCACTGGGGGAGGGCGGTGGCGCTCCTTAGCGCACAGCACGCGCAGGTGTGTCTCGGGGCCCCACCGGGAGCTGACGGCGACTGGGCTGCGCTGCAGGCTGTGTGCTCAGCGTCTTGTGGGACACAGTCCTGTGCTCCCGTGTGTCAGGGTCGGACGGTGTCCTTGCCGTGGGGTACTGGCCCAGGACCCCCCTTCCGCTCTGGCTTCCTAGCAGGTGTGCTCGCTCGGTCACCACGGTCCCTCCGCGCTCTCCTCCCAGCCCCGTGACCTAGGTCTTGAGGCAGTCACACTCTTTAGAGGTGACGCGACCTTATTTCCAAGTGTATGATGCTGTAACGGGATGTCTAAGTGGGCTTTTGTGGCTTCTCTGAAGTGCTTATAAAATCCCAAGGCTTGCAGAAAAGGAGTGTGTGGTCACAGTGGCCCAGCCAGGGGACACCTGCTGAGCAGCTTGTGTGACCTTCGAGGGGCCTGACTTTATTGAATTTTTTTTGAGGCAGGAACTAATTTAAAAAGAATTTTTTACTATGTCTAATGTAATTAGCAGACAGGTAAAGACAAAATGGATTCTGAATCCAGTGTCAGTCTGTCCGTTTCTAACCCGTGTCCGTGCCATGGGAGAGCCGTCTGCCTCTGAGTCAGCAGCACCTCTTCCTAGCAGAGTTTCTGACGTCTGCAGACAGGGCAGAAACGGATCTACAGTTAGGTGCCTGATAAGGTCCCTTCCAGTGAGGCTGGGGAGTGTCTTTTATTTGTGTCTTTTCTGGTAAACAAAGTCTCCGGGTGGCAGTCAGGATCTTTAAAACCTGCCTCCTTAGGGCTGGGGTACCAGCAGAGCCCGGGGGGGCCCCGGCTTGCACTTTGCCCTGGGTCCTGTCTGCAGGGTGGTCCTGGGTATGCTGCCTCGGAATTTTGCCAACTATGCCAAGTGAATGTCGATGTAAGAAATGTCCAACCCAAGTGTCGTCAGTTTTAGGTTCGAGTCTCTTCTTTTTTTTCTCTTGGGATCGGCCCAGGCCTCTGTCCGAGCTGAGGGGTCGGCCCAACGGTCGGAGGGCACCAGCCTCACACCGGGTCTCACTGTCCATGTGGGTCTTTGAAGAAACCGTGGCCGCGGACAGGAGCTGATAGTTCAGCCTTATTTAAATTACTGTTTGGAAGGGTTCCTCCATGTTTTGAAAAAGCTTAGCTTGCCTTTGGAAATGCTGATAACTCACGTGGTGTGTGCGTGTTCAGGAATACTACGGGGCGAGTTCCCAGCGCCGTGAGACTGCTGCTGGCTTCGGGCCGAGGGTGCTAACGACATTTGTCATTCTCGTCACTGTAGATGACAGTGAAGGTACCTGGGTGACTCTGCTCCCTGGGCCGCTGCGCTTACACTGCTTGACGGAGGGAAGCCAGCTGGGTTAATGCCTAGACCCCTTGCCTAACAGGTAACGCCCCAGCGTGCGCACACCACTGCACGGGAGTGTCTGTGAGGCCCCCGGGGTCACCTGGGGTGACAGCTGGGGGTGGGGTGGCTTCCCTGTGCAGAGAGCCCCTAGGAAGCACTGGCCAGCTCGTTTGCTGGTTATCTCCACCCATCCATCCATCCATTCGTTCTAATCCTCACCCGAGGACGCCGAGGACACGCTTAGTGACTTTAGTCAGGGGGAGGGAGGGAGAGAGGCGAGGCGTGAATGACTGACTCTTACACACCCCCCAGCTGGAGACCAAGCCCTCAGCCCAGGCGGGGAATTAAACTCATGACCTTTTGGTTTATGGGAAGAAGCTTCAACCAGCTGAGCCACACGACACTGGGCAGGGCCTTCCATCCATTCTGTCAGCGCCCTTACCGGGCTCCTGCTGTGGTGCCAGGCACAGTGGGGACATGAGGACAGATGCAGGCTGCTCGGTGGCACCTCCCAGGGCGCTTCTCACAGACCCAGGCAGGGCTGTGTCAGTAAGAGTCTTAGGCTGGGGGGCGGGGGCGGGGGGCGGAGACTGAAGCACAGACAGCTTTGGGACAGCAGTGAGACCACAGAGTCCCCAGCAGGTCACAGCACTGGCCCAGACTGTGTCCCAGCCCTGGCAGACCCCTTCCTTTGAGGTGATCACGTGTGTGTGTGTGTGTGTGTGTGTAGAAATGCAGGTTCTTGGGTCGCCAGACTAACCCAGCGTGACTGGGTGGGAGGCAGTCTGCCGGCACGTCAGGTGGCCGTCACCAGCTGCTCAGGAGCTGCCGGCCCTGACAGTGAGGGGGACGGCAGAGGCCAGGAGCCGCGCCGTCAGGAAGCACGCTGGGCGCAGGCTGCGCCGTCCAGTGCCAATGGTGACCACGTTTAGACATTGGCTAGGAGACCCCTCAACCCCCCGGTGCTGAAGTGTGACCCCAGCAGGAGGCGGGAGCTTGGCTGGGGGCTGTCATGTGACCCCTCCCGCAGCGCGCAGCTCTGTGCCCTCGCGGCTTTTCCAGGCTTTTCCGGGCGAAGCAAAACCTCCCCTCGGGACTGGCTGACCCCTCAGACCTGGGGGCAGAGCCCAGCAGCTGAGCGGGCTGTTCGGGCCAGCGCAGCTCCTGAGGCTCCTACTCCACCTTCTCAAAAACACATCACCAAGAGGGGCCGCTGCCTGTGGACCCCTTCCCTCTTGCCCACCTGTCGCTGGAGACCACCACCTCGCTCTCGGGAGCGTGCGGCTTCAGCTCACCTGTGTTTTCCTGTTCTGCTTTGAGCAAAGACTGATTTACTAAAACAAAGCACCAGTTGATTGATTCAAAATGTACTGAATAGGGGCTTCAGCATTTTTAAGGAAAACTTCTAAAACATTTTGTAATGATCTCAGAACAGTTTCTCAGCTCCAGCGCAGTGGGCACTTGGACCGGTCATTCTCTAATGTAGGACGTCCTCGTTCCACACCCTGTCGGGGGCTGAGCCACATCGCTGCCCCCAGCCACGCTGTGACAACCAGAGTGTCTCCACGCATTGCTTGCTGGCCTCTGCCCCTCTGCTGGCAGCACCTTGTTTCCTTTTTCAGTCTTTCCCTGGCCGCAGCCCCTGCGCCCCTGGGCCCTGTCATGACAGTCTCGGGCCCCATGCCTTCCGTGCGCAGGGCTCCCACACTGGAGTCCCCGGAGCCCGCGGCTGTTGCTGCGGAGAAAACTCTGGGCTCTGCTCCCTGTTCACTGCCTCTGGGCCAGCTGCCCTTGCTGTTCTGTCTTTATCCTCCCCCAGGACTCAGTTCCACAGGAGAAAATGTTTCTCTAGAAATCGGCGTTTGTTTGTTTTCACCGATGACCCAGAGCAAGCACGGGAGAACTGATGTGGGCAACCGGTGGCCCGCTGACTCCGCCGGGCCGTCTTCCTCTCTTGCAGATCAGCCGGTCGCTCGATGGGGAGCAGCGGTGGACCCCCTGCCCGCGTCGTCCTGCCTCGTGTCTGCAGCCAGGGAAGCAGCGTCCGCACGTCTTCCGTCACAATGATGAAACTGGTATTGACTGAGTGGCAACTATGGATTTTTAACTCTAACCCACAGTAAGCCAACCAGCCATGTGTCTAAAGTCCAGCCCAAAGTCGCTTTGCTTCGCTGTAAGCCGCACCTGCGTGTGGAAAGTCATACCAAGAGGAATATAAGGCTTTCCTGCCAGGGAGAGCAGCGGGAGGAGCCTCAGTTTACCTTGAAGATACGCGGCAGCGCTGTCGACACAGGTAGAGTGAGCAAGTGCATGTTGGCGTCCGGCGGCGCTGAGAATGGCCCCGCAGAGTGCCGACGCGGAGTCGGTGCCGGTGCAAGAGCCGCCGGCGCCCCCGCAAGAGCTGCAGAAGCCCCCGGGCGCTGAGGCGGGCGCCGAGACGGTCAGCGAGGGCTCCATCGACCGCATCCCCGTGCGCCTGTGGGTCATGCATGGGGCCGTGATGTTCGGCAGGGAGTTCTGCTACGCCATGGAGACCGCCCTGGTCACTCCCATCCTGCTGCAGATCGGTGAGTGCCATGCGCACCCCGCATGCTCTCCATGCTGCCCCCTCAGCACCTGGAGCCCAGAACGGGGCGGGAAGCGTGCTCAGGAGCCCGGGGGATCGCATCCTGGTCTGCTCCCCGTCAGCCCCCTCTGACCCCTTCTCCCGTTGGCAGCCAGGGCAGGGGGAGGGGGCAGCCCCAAGCGTGGCCGTGGGTTGGGGTTTGGGTGTGTGCACTTGGCACTAATCAGCCCCGGGGGCGCATGTGGCCAGCCCTAGAGCGAGACCTGGCCGTGGAGCCCGTCAGCACGTGGTCATGGCCTGTCGACCTCAGTCTGAGTCTGCCCTGAGCCTCCGGTGGCTGAAGGGTGGGCCTTCCCAGAGCCCTGGGCGTCATGGTTCCAGCAGGCTGGCACTGGGACCCCTGTGCCGAAGGCACCTGCCTCCTTTCCAGAGTGCCGCGGGCGTCTCGGGCCTGAGCGTGTCGTCCGCGTGCTTGATGTTTGAATCCGTGGTCTTGGTGGTTCTAGGAATACTCCCCCCTCCAAACATAATTGCTCAGGGAGTGCTGACGTGGCTCCGCTGTGCGGAGGGGAAGAACCTACGAACGGTTGCTTGCTTCCTCCAGGGTTGCCAGCAGCAGCCCCGGGCCACCAGCGGGCAGGTTCCGCTGCCCATCGCGGCACGGCTGGTGCCCGTGTTCGCGACAGTTTTACTCCCGTGGTGGCTCCAGGGGGTCTGCAAACTGGAATCCGGTTTGTTTCTCAGGGTGGTCGTGCATCACGCTCGGAGGGCCATGTCATGATCAGAGTGTTGGGGTTTGAGCCGGAGTTTGTGTGGGAGGCTGTCTGCCGTGCCCGGTGCCCGCGGGGAAGCTGGTCTCGCTCTAAGCCGGCTTTTTGAGCCACTTGTTCTCTGTTGACGGGTCTGGCCCAGCCACCGCCATGGAGACCAGGAGTGTGTCCATCGTCCAGAAGGCTCCCTAGTGGCCCTCGGGCACCACCCACCTGACCCTGTTACTGCTTGGCCTCTTCTGGGATTCCGTAGGAACAGCTTCACGCCGCAGGCGGCTGGGCTCTGACTCGGCGCCGGGCCGTCACGGTGGGTCCCCTCGTCCCCGAGGAGTGCGTCCTTCATTCCCGGGTGGTGCTGGCTTGTGGTCCTGAATGGACACACACCCTCAGTCCAGCCTTCGTCCGCTGATGGGCGTCTGGGGCTGTGGTAAGAGCAGCTGCTCTGGCCGTTCACCCCCAATCTGAGCGCACAAGTCTCGTCCCCTGCGAGGAGAGACCTGGGCGCGGGCGCAGGGTCGCCTGCTGAGTCCGGAGCTCCTCTGGAAAAGCCCGTCACCCCCAGCCACGGGTGAGCCCTGGGTCTCCCATCCTGGGCACCCTCGTGGGCCCCTGATGCACACAGGAGGCCCTTCCCACCCTGGCTCCATGCCCGCGGAGGACCCACTGAAGGACCCAAAGTGCGTCCTCGGGGGTTCCTGGGACCAGCCCCCGCGCATGCCAAGGGGGCTGTACTGGGGTTACTGCCTACCCCGTGCTAATTGGGCCACCCTGTTGGGCTCCATGGAGGGTGTGTTCCCATTTTCTGCGGATGTTTTAATCGGGTGGTTTGTGTTCCTGCTTCGCAAGAGCCCTTCCTCCATCCCCCTCAGAAGCCCTCCTACCACGCACGGGTTGAAGTGTTCTTCCCGCGGCTGCGGCCACCTTTGTTATCATAGCAACGTTTTAACGTCGGAAGTGTTACGTTTAGGTGAAATCCAGTGTGCCGTTACTTATTTTGTTCTTTTCTGCTTTAACTAAGAAGTCTTTGCCGGATCCAAGGTTATAATTTTCTCTTATGTTTTCTTCTAGAAGCTTCATAGTTTTAGGGCTCCCATTTAGGGCCGCGATCCACCTTGAGCTAATTTTTGTGTACAAAAGCTGCTGAGGGTCTGTCTCTCATCATCTGTGGGGGAGGGGGAGGGGCGGGGTCTCGGCTCTGCAGCTGAGGCGCCCCTGGACTGGAGGCCTGTCCTCTCCCTGTCCTGAGTGTGGGAACTGCCTGGAAGGAGAGTTCTTGGGCCCCAGGCTCACATTCAGATAAAGATCAGAGCAGCAGCTAAAAATCAGTGTTGGCTTCTTGTTTTGCTGGTGCTAAGGTGGGCTCTAATGGTAAGACCCACGGCCCTGCCCCAGAGCAGAGAGCCAGGGTGTGATGCCAGGGGCCTCCCCGTCCTGTCCACCCAGGGTGGTTGGGGGGCCGGGAGGGGCTGCCCAGAGGCTCGCAAGGCCACTCCAGCCGTGGACACTGTAGGTGAGGGGCTGGCTGCTTGAACGTCGTGGGAGCTGTGGACGAACAGGCGCCTCAGAGTGAGAATAGTGGGGGGGTGGGGGGGTCCGTCTGAATGGAAACTCTGGGAATAGCCTGCCCAGCCCCTCCTGGGCTTGTCGCCTGCCCGCGAGGTCTGTTCCCACACAGCGTTCCCGGGGGAAGGAGGAGTCTGGGCGCCCCGGCCACACACACGCATTGTTTTTCTCTTGGTTCCGGAAGTAGCCTCAAGGGAAAAGGAAAGTCTTGTAAAGAAGAAAGGATGTCTTGCTGCCCAGGGTCTAAGGAGCTGGGTTCCCATCGAGGAGAACCTGATGCCTCTCCTGCCTGATGGGGTCGGGACCAGGCGCCGAGAGTGGGCGGGGGTATATCAGGTTCAGCCGTGTGTGTGTGGGGGGGGGGGTGACGCTCATGTGCGTTCTGTGGTATCCTGGGACGGGATGCTCCCCTCGGGCTGCGGTGGTGCCTTGCCAAGAACGTTCACATGGACGCGCTGGGATGCCAGCCACTCTCCCCCGCCCCCGTACTGTGCCCGTGGCTGCGGAGGCTGGCGGGGCCGGGGCAGGAGCACTGCGTTGTCACAGAACCCGCGCCCCGCTCGGGGTCCCGGGGGATAGCCCGGCCTTCGCGGGAGCTCCGTGGGATTGCATCTCGCTGTTTTTTGCACGTGTATCAGCGTCGCGGGAGGTGCTCGGTGTCCTAACTGAGCACGGGGACGTCTGTCCCCTCCCAAGTGCGTGAGGTGGCGCAGTCCTCTTTCCTGCTGTGGGGTGGCGGCGCAGCCGGCGTGCGCGCGCACAGGAGTGTTTACAGTTGGGAACAGCTGCTGGGCGACGGTGCTACAGCCCCCATGCTGGAGGCAGCCGGTTATTTTAAGTGTCCCGCCGTTCAGTCCACGTGCTGCCTTTCAGTGTCGTGGCACTTTGAAGGGGTCCCATGACCCCTGCCTTACCTGTCTGCGTGTGCGGGAGCCCCAGGAGCCGTGCTGCGGAGGCCTTCCCAGTTGCCTTTCTGTTTGGAAGAGCAGACTCAGCAGCTTGATGCCCACTCCCTGTGTGCAGCGGGGCTTCCCAAAACACACCTGCCCGGTCGCACACAGACTCACAGCCCCTTGGTCGCAGCAAGCATCTGGGCTTTGCAGCCCAGGCAGCAGAGCCCAGAGGTGTGAGCTTGAGTCCCTCTGGGTCCCCTGGGCTGGGGGCAGGGCTCAGCTGGCTTGGACTCTGCCTAGAGCCCAAGGGCCCTGAAGGATCTTGCGTGGCCCAGACTAGGGACGGCCAGCTGCCCACCCTCGTCCCGTGGAAGGGGGTCACGGCACACAGCGTGTGTCCTTGCCGGGAGTCCTGAAATGGGAGCGCACCAGGGCCCGCTAGAGGCTCGGGGTTCAGACAGTGACAGGGACTGGGACCCAGTAGTTGGCTTGATGATGCCCAGGCGTGGGAGTTAGTGTGTGGCTGCAGGGTTCCAGCTTTGGAGGCACGCTCTCCGCCGGCCGTGCTGAGGGCACAGTGCCCAGTGCACCCCCGGCCTCGTGGAGAGGCTGTGGTTTGTGGTCTGCAGAAGCGAGGTCAGAAGGACAGGCAGAAGACTGGCCTTGCCCAGTCTGTGGAAAGCGAGCATGGGGATAGCAGGGAAAGGACAGGAAGCTGCCCATCCAAGCACAGGAAGGGGGTACAGGGCACGGGAGGCGCTGGGGTGGTGTGAGGTCCGGCCCCGCTTCATGGGTGGCTGTGGAGTCCACAAGAGGCAGCAGGGACTTGCAAGGGGCCTTGACCCCTGTATTCAGGCTGGGGCCCCTGGACGTGCCAAGGGTTTTCTGCACTTTGGGGAGCTTTGGAATCTGAAGCTGAGAGCCATGCAGTTTCTGGTACAACTCAGGTAGCCTTGCTGTATCGTCATTACGATGCCTCCAAGAAAGGAGGGGGCAGGGTGTGGAGAGAGGCCCCAGCCTTGAGGGTGGGGGCCGTGAGCTCTTACTGCACGATTGGATTGGGGGGGGTGACACTTGTAGCACAGGCTGCGGTTTGCTCCAGCGTGACCTCCGCCTGCGGCTGTGGGGAGCGGTTCGTTCTGTGCTTGCTTCCGAGCAAGTTCCAGTCCTGGGGACAAGCTCAGAGGAGGAGAACGGCGGTCGTGTGAGCAAGGTCGCAGGCCTGCCCGGCAGATAGTGCCATGGTAGCAAAGGGCGCTGGCCTTGTCCTTGCACCGGGCACCTAGGGGACTGGGCCTGCCACTCCGGCTCCTACTCGTTGTCCCTGTGGCCAACAAACGCTCGCTTTTGACGCAGACAGCCGGGCGCCCGGCCTCCGTGCTTAATCCTCTGCGCCCGGGCCCGTGTGCAACGTGCAGGTGCTCCCCCTCCACCCTAAAGTGGCTGGGAATTGCTGGTCCATGTGCAGCCCCAGGAAGAGCACCCCAGTTCCCTTCTTCTTGGCATCCCTCCTTTCTGCGTCCTGTGGCTCTGGGGTTCTGGAACATTCCTTGCAGTTCTGTGGCCTGCCTCCAGCTGGGGGGTCGTCTGCTCTTATTGGCCCTGTTCAGACAGACCACTCCTACTCAGGGGACCCTTTCCTAGGGCCCTAACATTTGAGCCAGTGGCCACCATTCCCTGTCCCCCACCATGGGGCAGGCCTGTGCCTGTCCGGAGGGCAGGGACCGTGTCTTTCTCCCGTCTGTCCCTCAGTGGGGCCTCTTGGTGTGGGGTCTCCACGGGGGTCAGTGACTCAAACCCTTCCCGGGTCGGCCAGCTCTCTGGAGCTGACGTGCGGAGACTGGGTCCCTGGGTGCAGGTGCACGTCAGCGGCAGGTTTGCTGCTGGGAGAGAGGGCGAGGCTCCTGTCGCTACGGCAGGTCCTCGTCAGACCTTCCCAGGCTGCTCTCCGTCCTGCGCCGCCCCGCTTGCCCACAGAAGGGCAGTTTGTTGCACAGGCGCCCGGTCGAACAGCGGCTCCCGCGCGTGACCGAGTGTGGCTGCAGTTGCTGTGACCTCACGGCCCTCGGCCAAGCGGTGACACACCGGGCATTTCCTGTGCATGGCAGCCTTCCTGGCCCCACCATTGTTGCTCAGCTCTCGCCTGCAGGAAAACAGCAGTTATTTACCTCGGGCCTCGTGTCTGTGCCGGGCTGGCTGGGAAAGGCAGGGCCCGCAGCCTCCCAGCGGCCGTGTCGCTGTGACTGGGGCTGCTCCCAGCGCCGTGGGGGGGGCCAGGCCGGCTTGCTCACCGCGCAGGGTGGCTGTGGGGATGGGATGGGAAGTGGTTATTTTTCTTGCCAGTGTGCTTAAACAAAGAAAGTCATCGCCTGGTGTCCCCGTGCCCCGGTGTCCACGTGGGACCCGGCCATTGCCCCAGCACGTCCCATCCCCATGACCCCCAGGTCAGGTGCAGACCCTTGCTGGGGGCTGAAGTTGGTCTGCAGCTGAGTTTCTGCTTTCAGAAGGGCTGGGAGGAAGAAGGGGCAGAACCTGCCACTGGTCCTGTTTGCTCCTACCATGCTCCCCGCCTTCCGCGGCCTGACCAGCCTGGGTCTCTGTGGGGACTCCTCCGTGGGAGGCCTTTCCTGGACGTGGGGTCGGTGCAGGGCAGGCGGGGGAGGCGCGCCCGCTGGGTGGTGCTGGGCGCAGGGGTTGTGGGCACAGCACGGGAGGCTCTGCCCTTGGGGCTTTCGCCAGGTCTCAGCAATGGGGACCTGCAGGTGGGCGGGTGGGCGGCGCTGGGGAGCAGTGGGGCGGTTCAGACCCCAGCGGGGGGGTGGAAGCGGGAGGCTTTGCAGGGCCGAGGGGCCCGGGCCTGGGGCTCAGAGGTGAGGTGAGCTGGGACAGGGGTGGGGCCAAGGCTCCTGCCACACCAGGCGCTGAGGACAGGGTTCAGTTGCTCTCTGGGGTGCAGGGCCCCTCGGGTGCTGTCAGGCGGTGTGGAGGAGGCGAGGGCAGTGGGGCGGCGCTCCTGGGACCGGGCCCCAGGCCTGCTGCTCGCTCCCAGCTGCCGCAGTGCCCGGCCGTGGCCTGCAGCGGGGGGCCGGGGCGGGTGTGGCCAGGGCTGCTGTGCGTGCGTGTGCAGTCGCGCACACGGACAGTGTCGCTGCCAGGACCCACCTGTTCCTCGGCTAGGAAGCGTTTATTAGCAAAGTTGTGACATGTTTAAAAACCCCAACAAGTTAGAGTCTTTTCTTCCTGAACTTTCGGCTGAGTTGTCATTCGTGAGAACCACGGCACTCGGCACGTGTCCCACTGGACGAGGGTGGCTCGGCAGGGCCAGGAGAGTGGCCGCTGCCCTGCTCCCTGCCCGTGATGCGCGGCGAGGGGCCGGTGGCCATGGGAACCGGAGCCCCTCGGCGGACACACAGGGCACGCGCACGCTTCCTGGCCCCCGCTGCAGCGTGCACGGTGCGGGGCCGCAGGCCGTGTGGCGTCCGGGCGGAATGTGCGCATGTGTTCACGGGCACGTTGGAGATTTTGAGAGGCGCTTCCCTCCTCTGGAAGCAGCTTCCTCTTCTGACAGGCGTCTGTCGTGGCCGTTCAGCACAGCGTTGCGTCTCCCGGGGCCTTTGGCAGTCGAAAGGCTAAGCCGAGTGAGTGCTGCGTGCCAAAGCCCCTCTGTTCTTAAGTTGGCTTCCCACTGAAGTATCTCACACAGAGGTGCGGGAGCGACATCTCCAGCTGGCTGGGCTGTCACCGGGACCCTCACTCAGGTCAAGAATGGAACCTAGCAGTCCAGAGACCCTGGCTTCTACCAGCAGGGACCCTGCTGGTCACTTTGCATGTCATGCACACAGAAGCCACGTTGTGTGGGATTCAGCCCTATAGCTGGGGGGGCGGGGGGCGCTGTGGCCTGTTCACCCCAGTGGCTGGGGTGCTTCAGCAGGGAAGGCATAAGACTCGCGTCCCCGTTCCCTCCTTGGCACGGGGTCTATGTGGTAGGGCACTGGCATGCAGGGGTTGGTGCAGCGTAGGCTTTGGAATTGGGTGGCCCTGGGCCGAGCCCTGGCGTGCCGTTTCTCGCTGTGCGGCTCAGGGCAGAGCACCTACCCTCTCTGAGCTCCGGCTTCCCCATCTCTCTGTGTGTGGGCACAAGACTCTGGCTGGCTGCAAACTGCCCAGCCGCAGTTTGGGCAGGTAGGGCCTTCCGCCCTGACGGGTCTCAGTGGTGTGTGTGAGCCCCGAGCGGCACCCTGTCCCCGCGCGTCTGGAGCGGTGGCCACAGACTGACGGGGCTGGTGTGCAAGCGCGGGTGTGACGCGCTGTCTGTTCCAGGCCTTCCGGAGCAGTACTACAGCCTCACGTGGTTCCTGAGCCCCATCCTCGGCCTCATCTTCACGCCCCTCATCGGCTCCGCCAGCGACCGCTGCACCCTGAGCTGGGGCCGCCGACGGCCTTTCATCCTCGCGCTCTGCGTGGGGGTGCTGTTCGGCGTGGCCCTCTTCCTCAACGGCTCCGCCATCGGTGAGTGCGCCTGGGCCTCAGGTCCCTCCCGGCGGGGGCCCGGCAGCCGGCCCTGTGGGAAAGCCCCAGGAACCTGTTCACAGGGAAGCGCTTCCTGTTGTGACCCATTTGTTTTTAATGCGTATCTGACACCATGTCCTGTTTCCAGCATTATTTCAGAAATTATCTTTTCCTTTCTTTCCGTAGACCTGGTATTGAGAACGTCCAGACCGAGTTCACTCCTTGTTTTGTTGTTCTGTCACGGCTGGTTCTTCTTGTTTTGTTTTTAATTAAAGCAACTGTATGTGGGAAAACAGCTTTTGCCCTGAGGGCGCCCATTATAACTGTTGAAAACAAAACATTGTTTTCTGGCAGCGACTTGTTAAGACGGAGGCTGACTTTGTGTTCTGAGACTCCTGAGCATGCCCCCAAGTCTGCGCCCACCCTGGCGGCAGCCAGTGATGCCCGAGCACTCGGGACGGGGCCCCGGAAGCTGCGTGGCGTAGCGAGGCCTCGATCTGCTGCTCAGAGGCCTGCGCAGGGACAGGGGTGGGGGCAGAAAGTCACAGCCCAGTGCCATGCCCCTCTCTTAACCACACCCCTCCTGTGGGACGGCCCCTTCAGCCACTTGTCCCTAGATCACAATCCTAAATTACTCTTCTCCTGTCACCTGTCCCTTCAGTGAACATCGAGGGACAGCCCTGCAGACCCTGGGCTGGGTGGGGCGTGTACCCTGTGAGAGGCCGGGGGCGGGAGGGGGACTGCTGACATGAGCCCCGCAGTGCACCGTGCGTGGGCGTGGGTGTCCTGTGGGACCAAGTGCGCCATGTGTGCCCCTTTCTGGCTGTTGCTCCCAGCGAAGGTCGGGTAGGAAGGACCCCTTTCCCCTTTTTAGCTACAAGACACAAAGGTAAGCGAGCCCTTTGAGGTTCACTGAACAGTTGCTGTGAACGGGAAGAGAACAGCCCTGCAGATGGCAGAAATGGGGAACCGGTCGCCTACGCTTTGTGCTGAGGAACACGGCCCTTTTCTCAGGGAGGTGACCGTCAGTCCTTCGGAGCTGACATCTGACTGCCCCCTGTGCCCCGTCAGGTCTGATCCTCGGCGATGTCCCCAACCGGCAGCCCATTGGCATCGTCCTCACAGTGCTAGGCGTGGTGGTCCTGGATTTCAGTGCTGACGCAACCGAGGGACCCATTCGTGCCTACCTGCTGGACGTGGTGGACAGCGAGGAGCAGGACATGGCCCTCAACATCCATGCCTTTTCTGCCGGTGAGAGTGCACCCCTAACCCCTGGCATTCACCAACAGGGCTGGGGCGGCAGTTCCTGAGGCCAGCACCCCCATCAGGGTGGGCCTCCATGCCAGATGCCAGCAGGCCAGGTGGAGAACAAAGACCCCACCCCCGCGGGCCCAGCAACTCTGCTGCTGGGAATTGGAAGACATGCTGGCTCAGGGGCCCCGCCAGCGTGCTACCCACTTCCTGAGCCTGTGGTGGCGGTTAGAGCCGGGGCAGCCTCGGGGGCACTTGTTTCTGCCCTCCTTCACTAAGCAGCATCTGTTCGGGCAGAATTCCAAGCCCTGGGTCGGCCAGCATGTCTGGCTCTGCCTCTCCTACTGCTTCCTCAGCCGCCCTTCCCAACACGAGTGTCCTGGGTGGCGGCCCCACCCCCAGCCGGCCTGTCCTGGCTGGCTTGCCTCGGAGGCCAAGTGCCGGCCCTGCTCACTGGCTGCTCTGTCTCCTCCCCCTGCTCAGGCCTCGGCGGGGCCATTGGCTATGTGCTGGGGGGGCTGGACTGGACGCAGACCTTCTTGGGCGCCTGGTTCCGGACGCAGAACCAGGTGCTGTTCTTCTTCGCGGCGATCATCTTCACGGTGTCGGTGGCCCTGCACCTGTTCAGCATCGAGGAGGAGCAGTACAGCCCCCAGCAGGAGCGCGGCGTGGAGGCCGCACCCCCCAGCCTGCTGGACGGCGGAGCCCCGTGTCCCGACGAGGTGCAGTCGGAGCACGAGCTGGCCCTGGACTACCTGGACGTGGACCTGGTGCGCAGCAAGAGCGACTCAGTGCTGCACGTGCCGGACGCTGCGCTGGACCTGGAGCCCGAGCTGCTGTTCCTGCACGACATCGAGCCCTCCATCTTCCACGACACCTCCGGCCCCGGCACCCCCTGCAGCGCCAGCCAGGACCTCGCCGTGGCCAGGCTGCCCCGCCTGGCCTCCCTGCTCAGGGTCAGCGCCAAAGAGGACGCCTCACTGCTGGGCTGTCACGCGCACGAAGCCAAAGTCCCCAACAGCGACGGCAGCAGCTCCCTCCTGAGGGACGGTCCGCACGGCTGCCCCCGGGGGGACCTGAAGCCCGCGGCGGCGGCCAGCGCCATGCGGCGGCGCAGGCACGGGTTCCGCCGGCAGGCCTCCAGCACCTTCTCCTACTACGGCAAGATCGGCTCCCACCGCTACCGCTACCGGCGTGCGAACGCCGTGGTCCTGATCAAGCCCTCGCGCAGCATGAGCGACCTGTACGACCTGCAGAAGCGGCAGCGGCAGCGGAGCCGGCACCGCAACCAGAGCGGCGCCACCACGTCCAGCGGGGACACGGAGAGCGAGGAGGGCGACGGGGACACCACGGTGCGGCTGCTCTGGCTGTCCATGCTGAAGATGCCCCGCGAGCTGACGCGGCTGTGCCTCTGCCACCTGCTCACCTGGTTCTCCGTCATCGCCGAGGCCGTCTTCTACACTGACTTCATGGGCCAGGTCATCTTCAAGGGCGACCCCAAGGTGAGCTGGGAGCAGCAGCGCCGCGGGGTGCAGAGTGGGTGGTTCTTGGTGGGCAGCCAGCCTGTGTGCATCCAGGAACACGCCGGGGCCATCGTGTGAGCCTGGGAGGTCGTGACGCCGGTCCCCAGCCGGTCGGAGACGCCGAGGGCTGTGGCAGGGCGGGTGCTCGAGAAACCCGAATAAGGCCCAGCCCCGGCCCTCTGCGGCCACCTGTCAGACAGCCCCAAACTTAGTGTCTCGCGACAGCGGCCTTTGTCACTGCTGGTGCTGCAGGCTCGGCTGGCCCTGCTTCTGTGCCGTGTGTCGGCTGGCTCACACCTGGGGCCGCATCCCTTGGGGACAGCCTCGGCTCCGGCTCCGGCCTCGCCCCCCACACGCCCCTCACCCCTGGGCCTGTGGACCCGCCCGCCTGGCCGTGGGGCTCCGAGGAGGCCGAGGCTGGGGAGGCTGCAGAAGCTGGCCTGGAGGAGGCTGCTTGTCCTTGCGAGGCAGCGTCCGTCGCCTTCTTTAAAACAGGTCGTTTGCTTTGCTGGAGGGGGTGGCGCGGTCCCCGCACTGAACGCACTCTCGTTTCTGACGCAGGCTCCTTCCAACTCGACCGACTGGCAGGCCTACAACGCCGGCGTGAAGATGGGCTGCTGGGGCCTGGTCATTTACGCAGCCACCGGGGCGGTCTGCTCAGGTGAGGGGTCCCCGGTCAGCCCGGGACAATGCTCGGGGACCAGAAACGTGGCAGAGGGCATCCTGCCTCCCAGGGCCTCCTGTCCCTCAGCCAGGGGCACAGAAACATGTGTGTCCTCATTTCGGGGAGCCACTGCAGCCTGAGGCCAGAACTGGGTGTCCTGAGCGACACCCCACCTCACACACACACATACCCCACCTCCCCTCAGCCCCCGCAGCCTGTTCTCTGCACTGGCCCCTGCAGGGCGTCCTCAGAGGGGCTCTGGCCAGGGCCGGGCCCAGGTGGTGGCAGGAACGCGGGCGCTGGGCGCCTCAGACAGGCAGGCAGGCAGAGAGAGGCGGGCCCGGGGAGGGCGCACAGTGTGGCCGGGGCCTCCTGGTGGTCCCAGGGGCCACAGGCAAACCTGCTGTGCAAGTCTGGCCTTTCCCTGGAGATGCAGCTTCATCCTGGGGGATGGGGGTCAGGGTGACAGGCTCCATCCTGGGGCCCATGTGCCCAGGCTCACCTTCCAGAAGTGGGGCATGACTGCAGTCAAGGCCTGCCTGTCCAGTCCCTATGCAGACCTGGAGGAGGAGGCTGGCTGCCTGGTGGCCGGGCCTAGCCCTGGGGATGGCCGAGGTTCGTGCCACAAAGCCATCGGCAACCCCCGTGGCTGCCACACAGCTGTCCGTGTGGAGACAGCAGTTCTTAGGATGCATTCGGGTGCCTCCTGGAGGAGGGGGTTTTCATGCCGGGTCAGGAAGGGTGAGCAGGCATCTGTCTGTCCAGACCCGAGGGGGTGCCCGTGAGGAAACGGGCAGCAGCTTGAGTTCCCAAGGCAGGGCTGGGCGGAGGGCTAGAGACGGCCCCCTGGCGGGCCTGGGCAGGGGCAGGATCTGGGCCCGGTGTGGCGGCAGGCAGGGCGGCCCTGGGGAGCAGCACAGGGTGGGGCCGGCTTGCGAGGCCCAGGACGTGCAGTGGCTGCTTTGCAGGTGGGTAGTGGCGTGGGGGAGGGTGGGTCAGGGGCGGAGTCTGTCTGCTCCTGAGTGCGGGGGGCGGGGGCAGGAAGGTGAGCCTGCAGGTGCCACGCCATGCCTGTCAGTCACTGTCCCGTGGCCGCGCTCTCTGCAGCCCTGCTACAGAAGTACCTGGACAACTACGACCTGAGCATCAGGGTCATCTACGTGCTGGGGACGCTGGGCTTCTCCGTCGGCACGGCCGTGATGTCCATGTTTGCCAACGTCTACGTAGCCATGGTCATGATCAGCACCATGGGCGTCGTGTCCATGAGCATCTCCTACTGCCCCTACGCCCTGCTCGGCCAGTACCACGACGTGAAGGAGGTGCGTCCGCACCCTCGGGCTCTGGCGGCCTGGGGGCTGGCTCCAAAGCCTTGCTGCTAACCCACTCTTCTCCAGATAGCTCTGCAGCCACCCAAGGGACAGTCAGCTGCAAGCTGTCCCCTGGGTCTTCAGTTCTGAACTGCGCCTGCTGGCCAGTCCAAGGCCCGGGCTCCCTGCCTGCAGGCTGCAGGCTCACCTCCCGGGCTACAGTCAGGGGAGTGGGGGCGGCCTGGCCCCTGGCCCCTAACTCGGCACCAGGGAGGGGAAGCTGTGGACCTGGGTCAACCTGCACCTCCCGGAGCCACAGTTAAAAAGGAAAAAGACAGGAGAAACCAGCCGTAACAGCTCCTTTATCCCGGTGCACCCAGAACGCGAACATGCCCCCGAGGTGCCGTCGTTCTCCCCAGGCCCTTGGGCTCCAGTGCTGACGGTGCACGCACGGCACTCTCGGCTCGCAGGAGCCCCCCGCGGGGCTAGACAGAGGTTCTCGCACTGGGCACTCAGGCCCTTCCGAGGGGGGTGAACAAACAGGCACAGCAAGCTCATGTCTGCCCCCCAATCCTTACCCGGTTCCACCTCCTGCTCTCACACCGTCACCAAGGCAAAGTGGGCTCACCGTGGTCGGCGGGCTGCCAGATACCGGACTATTGAAAATCTGAGCAACAGCATTCTGTTTTTTAAGATCATTTATTTTTAGAGAAAGGGGAAGGCAGGGAGGACAGAGAGCGAAACATTGATAAGGGATCTGGCCCACAACCCAAAGCATGTGCCCTGCCCTGGAATTGAACCAGTGGCTTTTTGGTGTGTAGGATGACACCCAACCCACTGAGCCACAGCTGCCGGGGCCGTCTTCCGTAATTGTGTAATAAGACTGCACTGTGGCCCCTCTTCAGGTGTGGGGTGGTCTCCTGTCCTTGGGACTCTGTGCCTATGTAGTCGGTCCTCCCTGTCCCGCGAGCTTCTTTTGTCTGTCTTCCGTCCTGTCGTGGCGGCCAGACCTCCAGCACAGTGTGGACTGGAAGTGGGACGGAGTGGGAGGTCCGGCGAGGGCTGCCAGACAGCGGCATGGGGGGTGCTTTGGTTTGCAGGTTCGAACTCACCTGCAGGCCGTGGGCATGTCGCGGGGGGCGGCTGGCCCTCACCCGCGCTCTCTCCTCTTGCAGTACGTGCAGCACAGCCCCGGGAACTCCAGGCGCGGCTTCGGCATCGACTGCGCCATCCTCTCCTGCCAGGTCTACATCTCCCAGATCCTGGTGGCCTCTGCCCTCGGGAGCGTGGTCGACGCGGTGGGGACTGTGCGTGTCATCCCCATGGTGGCCTCCGTGGGCTCTTTCCTGGGCTTCCTGACAGCCACGTTCCTGGTTATCTATCCGGAGGTGTCAGAAGAGGCCAAGGAAGAGCAGAAAGGCCTGTCTTCGCAGCCCTCGGGCGAAGGCAGAAGTGAGAAGCCCACCGTGCTGAGGCTGTCCCGGAAGGAGGGCCTGCAGGGGCCCGTGGAGACAGAGTCCATGGTCTGAACTAAGCTCCTACGCGCGCACGTCCCCCTGGGCGCCACCAGGCGGGTGCCGGCAGCAGGCAGTGTGGCTGGGGCCCCTGTCTGGTGGCCACACAAGCCTGGTCCTTCTCAGATGGAGGGGAGTCTCGGTTGTAGGGCAGGTTTGACAGTAGGCAAAGGTACCACACTGATTAGCTTTCCACAATTAAAAATCATTTAAAATCTTTTTTTTTTTTAATTGGAGAAGATCTTTTAATTTGAACTCTAGTACTCTGCATGTTTTTAAATGGTAAACCAGACTTACAATGTAGACCGTAAGCAGTCTAGCGAGAGAGAAGGCCTTTTCTGAAGTGTAATTGAGAACGAGAAATATTTGATGCCCTTTGCTGCGTCTTATCTGAATGCTTCAGATAGCAGTCTTGCGGGCAGGGACCGGAACATTTTCACCCCATTTTTTCTCTGGGCGCCCACAGATATTGGGCTGTCGGTCAGATCTCGCCACATTTTGTTGGTGCTGCAGCTTTGGGAGAATATTTTTCTTTACAATTATTTTAGGGAAAAAAATATTTTTTCCAAAACGTTTTTTAGACTCCGAGCATCTCCTCTTCTCAGAGTTGGAGGGACTGAGCCCTTCCCTGGGCGGCAGGCGAGGCAGCGGCCACACACCAGCGCTGGGAAGAGGGGGCCCGGCTCCTGTGGAGAGAACAGGGTGGTTTCTAAGGGCCGTTTGGCCCCGCCCACTGGGACAGTGGGCGACGTCTGAGCCAGCGGTGTGCTGCTGTGGGTGCAGCGGGCACCTGTCTGCTCCCAGGCGAGGCCTCGGGCTCTTTCATCGCACTTTGCTTCGTCTCTCACCGCCTGCGGGGAAACGGTGCCGGCGGCGCTGCTGACTGCCGCGCCCTCTCCGGTCGTGCCGCCAGCCCCCCCTCGGTGCGCGGCACGCGGTTGGCACCGGCAGCCTTGCTGGGCACTGCTGAGCCCTCCGACCTCTTCGCCTGGTCCCCCGCTGGCCACTGGAATCGCAGCGGTCGCACAGTGAGGAGAGCATCCAGACAGACGGAGGCCCCTGTGCCGGGGGACCCAGTGCAGCGTGGCCGGTGTCGCGCAGAAGCCCTCCTGGACTTAGGGAAGGACGGTGGTCTCCGCCGCACCTGTGGGAATGGTTTTCAGACCCGTCTCTACACCAAGCGGCTCCTGCCTGCTCTTTGGACCGGTCAGTCTCAGGACGGGGAGACTTCCCTGCATCCCTCGGATAGAGTAACAGTTATACTTCGCTGCCTCAAGTTGATTTTTTTTTTTTAATAAAATACTTTAAAATGCATGAGAATCATGCTGCAATATGATCATTCTAAAGCAAATATATATATATATATATATTTCAAGATGAAACTAAGCAGTTTTGAAATAAATTACTTGAAATATTCTGTGTGCTTAAAGGAACGGCTGTTGAATGTAGGTGACCGGCCTCTGGCCTGGCCGCATGTCAGCGCGGGTGGCTCTGTGGCTTGCACCTGGGCGCCTGTGCACGTCAGGCAGGCATGCTGGGCGGGCCGCCTGCGGTGTTGCCGGACTCCCCGCACAGCCCCGGGGTCACAGGTGCCCTTCTGGGTGGCTCTCCGGACCACGTCAGCCCACTGAGCTGCAGCCTCTCCGCTGGTGTGTCCTGCAAGGGTCTCCTGATGGCATCGAAGACAGGAAGACTGGGGTCAAGAGAGAAGGGACCTCCATCAAGATCTGCGATGAGCCCAGCGCACACACCCTGGGCTCCCTGCCGGCCCTCCTCTTGGCCAGCCCAGGCCCGATGCGACCCTTAACGTCCCAGCCTTGAGCTTGACCCTGATTCAAAGTAACAGAGACACACTTTGTGGACATCACTAGGAGAGGAGTTCCAGCACTGAAAAGCCACCTGCGGGGACAGCCCGTGGAGGGGGCCTGCCGTCTGCCCCTCTGCACACGAGCAGTTCCGTGCGGGCGTGTTTCTAAAATCTTGAAGCCTTTTGGATGTGGCACCAAAGTCAGTCTGACTGGGTCTGCTCAGCCTGCACACCCCGGGGAGGGGCACTGCTGCCCTCCTGGCCTGCCCTCACCCGGGCGTGAGCCCAGAAGGCCATGGAGCTGCTTGCTTCCCCTCAGCCCCATCCCTGCAACCCCTGGATCGCCCCGACTTGGAACTCTGAGTGTTGTCACCTTGGGCCTTAAGGGGCCAAGAGGAAGGGCCGCTGTCTGCACAGTGCGCTTGCGGGCTGATCCAGGCATGTGTGCTTTCTAACGCTGTCCCTCGGGTGCAGAGGGGACACGGTTTCTCTGCGGCTTGGCCACTTGACTGCTCGGGCCGTGCGCTGCGAGTGGCCTGGCAGAGGCCCCCGCGCTCGTGGGCTGGGTCAGCGTGCCGGACGGGCGCATGTGCGGCAGGGACTGGCTGGCTGCTGTGTTCGGTCAGTGGACTCAGGACCAACATCAGGTGACATTGCTCTGATTTGCGTTTGTTGTTCCCTCTGAAAGGGGACTAAGAATCTTCCAGAGATGCCCCAGGCATTCGGCAGGAGTGTTTGTGGCCACCGGTGCGCGGACGTCCCCGTGGCTGAGGAGCTGGCCGGGGGCCGGGTGGCCCAGCTGGGTGTGTCCGACCTGCCCTGAGCGGGCCAGCCGCTGCCCCCTGCACCCCCAGCCCCTGGAGGGCCGAGCAGGAAGCCCCGACACCTGCAGCGCTCCCTGGGGGCGGCAGGACAGCAGGCGCTCGGAGGGCCGGGGGCTCCATGGTCCTCGTGTCTCCTGAAGGCACTGGTGTGTGGAGCAGGAGGGCTGGGGGCGAAGGCCGCGGCCTGGGGTGCCGAGGGGCGTGTCGGAGGACCGCCCTCCAGGCACCCAGCCTTCCTCCTGGCCGAGGGTCAGCAGCACTGATGGAGCCTGTCCCAGACCTCGCTCGGGAAACACCACTCACTCGCCACAGACGAGTCCTTCCTCAAGCTGTTAGGCCTCTGTCCCCCGAAGCCACCAGGAGAGTGTGCGGTGCAGGCGCAGCAGTGGGCCTCCTGGGAAGGTGGTGCCCGGCGCTTCTCATGGACCGAGGTGAGCTCCACGCCCCACTGCCCGCCTGCTTCTGCGGGGTGGCTGCGGGGACCGCCGCAACTCCTGTTACCTCCTCGTGGGGCACGAGCCAGCCCGGCCGGCCCAGTGGGACCCCCAGGAGACCCCCTGGGAGCTGAGCACCTGCCCCCACCGCTTCCCTCAACATCCCTGGCTGCTAGGGCCACTGGCCTGTTGGTGGCAGAATGACTCGTTTGTTGGACATGCCTCTTGTTACCAGAGAAAGCCCTCAGGCATCTCGGGACAGCCATTTAGTTCCATTGTGAACTGGCCACAGGACAACCTTTTATCAACTTATTAAGTTGGAGCCCTGTACTAGCTCTTGCTGATTTTAGCAACGATATCTGTGTGTTAAACACATGGCCTTTTATGAAGAAAAGAAATTATAAAGAAATGTCGCACATTACTTAAGTTTTTTACTCGGTGGGCGCGAGGGGCCTGGAGTGTGTGGGTGCGGGGCTCGGGCCTCGCTGTGCCCCGTGCGTGGGCGTCAGCCCTGCCCCCGCCCCGGGGACCCCGTGCTGTCGGAGACGCTCCGACCCGGACGCGCACCGCGTCTCCTGTGTCTGTTCTCTGCTGTTACTCTGGTTGGCTCCTAATAAACCCTCCTGACCAGGTGACTGTGTGTGTGTCACTTTGTCCTGCAGCCTGGGCTGGTCCCCTTGGGCTGGGGCCGGTGTCAGTGGGTGGGCTCCTTGTGTCTGTGCCCCGCGGTCTCCCAGCTCACAAAAAGGAGCCCATGTCTGAACCCCAGGGCAGGCACTTCAGTCCCACCCTTCCAGGTCACCTGACTCGGGTGGGGGCTCAGGCTGCGCCAGCTGGTGAAGACACCCCCACCCTGCACACTGGCCATGCTGGTCACCCCGAAGGGCCTTCCGGGTCCTGGGCAGGTGCAGCCACAGGGCTGGCAGCCCTTCCTGGTCAGCGGGCCGTGGGGTCCTGGCTACCTGTGCAGAGCAATTGAGGAAGGGGGCAGAAACTGCCCTGGTTGCCACCGGCCTGTCCCCTGAGCAGCCTGCCGTGGGGCACAGGGTGTGTGCACCTCAGAGCCTGGGGAGTGACTGGTCAAACACCCCCTGCCCCTTTGGCAGCGGAGGAAGTGAAGGGGGTTGGAACTTGCCCGAGGTCACAGCCGGCTGCTGAGATTTGAACGTGGGGTGGGGGTGGGCAGAGGGGTCAGCCGGAAACACAGGGTTGGGGTCAGGCCTGGAAATGGGAGGGAGGCCAGAGCCCACCACTGCCCTCTCACCGCCTGGGCCCTGTGCTGTGACCCAGGCACCCTGCAGGCAAAACCCAGGTGTGCCTCTGTCGTGGGGGCGGGGAGAGCCCTGCCTGCGGGGGTGGGGGTACCCCAGCGTCGCGCCTGGCTGGCACTAGCTCGCAGCGCCCCCTGCTGTCCGCCTGGCACCACCCGCAGTTCCCCTCCTGCCCGGGGGCAGCTCCTACAAGATGAAGGGGCACCCCTCCCCCCACCCCCACCCCCACCCCGTGGCCCTCCCGTGCCCACAGCCCCCGCCCCCGCCCCTGCGTACCTGCACCCCGGCCTCCACGTAGGCCAGGGACAAAACCGTTCTTTTTAAAAAATCCTCACCTGAGATACGTTTATTGACTTTTTTAAAGTTTTTATTTTTAGAGCTGGAGGGAGGGAGAAAGGGAGAAAGGGGGAGAAACATCAGTCAGCTGCCTCCTGCACGGGCCTGTGCCCCGCCCGGCACCTTCTGCACCAGACGACACTCCAGCCACGTGAGCCGCCTGGCCACGGCCGGAACCGTTATTTTTATTACAAAAATGGAACCACACTGGGTAAGTGTACCATCTTGTGTTTTTTGTTC